>NW_024070200.1:3761743-3872630 GCF_014754425.2 Oryx dammah | reverse complement strand
CTGAACAAATGAACAACACCACCACTTCTTTGACTGCTTGCGTTTTAGATGTCATAGCTAAGAAACCATGAGCTAATTTGCGGTCAGGAAAACCTGTGTTTTCTTCTAGATAATTTATAGTTTTAGATCTTAAATTTAGGTCCTTGATTGGATTGCTTTAAGTTAATTTTGCATATGGTATGAGGCAGGGTCCTAAGTTCTTATTTTTTTCCTTTTTCCTGTTTTTGGTGTGCAGATATCCAGTCCTATCAACACCAATTATCAAAAAGAATATTCTCTGAGCACTGAACTTTCTTGGTTGCTGTTGTTCATGAGGTTGACTCTTTGTGACTCCATGGACTACAGCATGCCAGGCTTCCCTGTCTTTCACCATCTCCCGGAGCTTGCTCAAACTCATGTCCATTGAGTTAGTGACGCCATCCAACTATCTTGTCCCCTGTCATCCCCTTCTCCTCCCACCTTCAATCTTTCCCAGCAGCAGGGTCTTTTCTAATGAGTTGGCTCTTAGCATCAGGTGGCCAAAGTTTGGAGCTTCATTCAGCATCAGTCCTTCCAATGAATATTCAGGACTGATTTCCTTTAGAATGGACTGGTTGGATCTCCTTGCAGTCCGAGGGACTCTCAAGAGTCTTCTCCAACACCACAGTTCAAAAGCATCAGTTCTTTGGTGCTCAGCTTTCTTTATTGGGCCATCTCTCACATCCATACATGACCACTGGAAAAACCATAGCTTCGACTCTATAGACATTTGTCAACAAAGTGATGTCTCTGTTTTTTAATAGGCTGTCTAGGTTTGTTATGGACTTTATTCCAAGGAGCAAGCATCTTTTAATTTTGTGGTAATCATGTCAAAAGTCAAAAATGTCTATGAATAGTTAATTTCTGGACTCTCAGATCTGTTTGACTGATTTATATGGCTATTCTGATAGGAATTCCACACTCCTGATGATTGTACTTTTTCTCCATTCTTTTAAAACATTTTTCATTGAAGTATAATTGACTTACAATGCTGTTTTAATTTCTGCTTTATAGAGAAGTGATTCAGTTATTTATATATATATGTACTTTTTAAAAATAATCTTTTCCATTAAGATTACCATAGGCTATCAAATCCAGTTCTCCATGCTATACAGCAGGGCCTTTTTTGTTTATCCTTTTTATATATAAAAATTTACATGTTAGCCCTGACCCCCTCTCCATCCCCCCCAACCCCCTCCCCCTTGGCCACCCCCAGTCTGTTCTCTGTATCCATGATTCTGTTTCTGCTTCATAGATCGGTTCATTTTTGCCGTATTTTACTTTCCACATATGAGTGATATCGTATGGTATCTGTCTTGATGACTGTAGCTTTGTAGCAGGTTTGGACATCAACGAGTTGGAGTTGGGGGTGTCCTCCAACTTTTTCCTTTTCATGGATGCTTTGTTCATGCTGGGCTTTTGCTTTCCCTGTACATTTTGGAATCAGCTTGTCAGTGTCTTTGAAGAGCCAACTAGGATTTTGAAGAGATTGCACTGACTCAGTATTGATTTGGGAAATGTTGCCATCATAACAATATCCACTCTTCCAGTTTAAGAACATGGGCTATTGCTCCTCTTAATTAGGGCTTTATTCAGGACTATTTATTCAGTGATGCAGTATAGAAATGCAATTGATTTTTATACACTGAGTTTGTATCATGCCATCTTGCTAAGTTTGTTGATTAGTTGTGATTGTGTGTGGGTATATTCCTTAGCATTTTCTACACACAGTATCACGTCATTTGTAAGCAGAGTTTTATTTCTTCCTTTACAATATATATGTCTATATTTATAGCCCTGCTTAATTTCCCTGGCTAAGACCTCCAGTACAATGTTGAGTAGAAGTGGAAGGAGTGAGCACCCTGTCCTGCTCCGGCTCTTCGGGGGAGTCTTCCAGTCTTCACCATCAAGCAGCACGTTAGCTGCGGGTTTTTAAGAGATGCTCTTCATTAGCTTGAGAATACTTCCATTTCAAATTTGTTGAGGGAAACAACTTAAAAGCAGTATTAAAATGTTTTTAATTTCTCTTTTGTATCTGTTGAGATGATCATGTGGTTGTTTTTTTTTTTTAATCCTTTATTAACAGCACTGTGTTGAGTTGATTGACTTTTGGATATTAAAGCAATCTTGTATTCCTAGGATAAACTCCACTTTGTCATAGTGTGTAAGCCCTTTTGTATGTGGCTGGATTTGGCTTGCTAGTATTTCCTGGAGGATTTTTGAGACTATATTCAAAAGGGATGTTAATTTGAAGTTTTCTTTTCTTGTGATGTCTTTGTCTGGCTTTGGTATCAAGGTAATAGTGACTCATAGAATGAGTTAGGAGGCATTTGTTCTTTTTGGGGGGCAAGATTTTGTGAATGGTTGTATTAATTCTTCTAATTTTTGTAGAATTCATCAGTGACTCCATCTGTTCCTGCATTTCTCTTTGTGAGAAGTTTTATTGTTATCGTTATTACAATTGACCTTCAAAAAATATGAGTTTGAACTGTGTAGGTCTACATATATGTGGATTTTTTTCAGTAAGTATAGTACCTCTGTTTTCATTTTATAAATCTTTAAGTAAGTATGGAGAGGAGTTTGTGCTTAGTTAGGGATCACACTATGTGGATTCAAAAGAAATAGGGTTTGAGTCCTGATTTCACCCAAACTGTTTTAGATTCCTGCTCTTAGGTAAGTCATTTATCAGTTCCTGGGTATCAAGGCAGAGAGAGCAGTACACAGATTTTCAGCTACATAGGAGTTGCTGTCCCTAACCCCTCACACTGTCCAAGGACCAACTTCATTACTACTATAGCTATTAATTCAGTCTATGTGCTAAAGGTCTATTTAAATTTTCTTCTTGGGTTAGTTTCAGTAGTTCATGTCTTCCTAGAAATTTGTACATTTCATCTACTAATAAGTTATCTAACTTATTAGCATATAATTGTTTATCAAATTTCTTTATCTTTTTTTAAAATTTCTGAATATCTGTAGTACTCTGATAACAAGAGTCTTCTCTCTTTCTTATTTGGTCAGTCTAGTTAAATGCTTATCAATTTTGTTAATCTTTAAAAAAAAAAAAAATAACTTTTGGCTCCACTGATTTCTTTCAATTTTTTTATTCTCTATTTCAGGTTTAATTTTTATTATTTGCTTCCAGGTTTAGTTTAATCTTCTTTTCCTAGTTTTCTAAGATGGAAGATTAAATTGTTGATTTGAAATCTTTGCTTTTTTAATGTTAACCTGAAACAAAATTAACTGCCATGAATGGCCCTCTGGGTGCTGCTTTAACTGTATCCCATGAGTTTTTGTATGTTGTGTTCTCATTTCCCTTCATCTTAAAATGTTAATTAATCCCCCTTGCTATTTCTTCTTTGGCCCATGGGTTACTAAGCAGCATGCTGCTTGCTTTCCACATCTTCGTTAATTTCCCAAATTTCCTCTATCATTGATTTCTAGCTTTCATTCTATTGTGGTCACAGAATATCCTGTGTATGATTTATTTTTTTTTAATTATGGAGACTTGATTTATTATCTAATAGCCTATTTTGGAGTGTATTTCATGTGTACTTGCAAAGAGTGTATTTTGGTGTTGTTGGGTAGAATGTTCTACAAGTAGCTGCTGGGTCTAATTGAGTAATATTGCTGTTCAAGCTTTTTATGTCCTTATTCCTTCTAGTTTTTCTGTCCATTATTGAATGCGGGGTATTGAAATCTCCAGCTGTTATTTCTGAACTGTCTACTTATCACTTCATTTTTGTTGCACACATGTTTGTGACTGTTTTATCTCCTTAATGGATTGATTTTTTATCGTTACAGAATGTCTCCAGTAACAACTTTCGTCTAAAAGTCTGTTTTGTCTGATACAAATATAGTCACTCGCACTCATTCTTTAATTGCATGGCATATTTCTTATCCATTCATTTACTCCAAATCTGTCTAATCTTTCAAAATCTCAAGTACACCCCATGTAGAAGGAAAATAATTGGATCATATGTTTAGTTCATTCTGTCAATGCATGCCTTTCAAATAGAATGTTGAATCCATTTACATTTAATATAATGATTGATCAGATACCATTTATGTCTGCCATTTTGCCTTCTATTTGTTATGCCTTTTTTGTTTCTCTATTTTTCCATTTCTGCCTTCTTTTGTATTAACTAGTGTACTTTCTAGTATATAATTTTAATTCCCTTTTTGTTGCTTTTACTCTCTATTTTTACATTATTAATTTTTGCTTTTCATTACAATTACCATCTTTACTTATAACAAATCTAGTTGTTTACATTAATACTAACTTAAATTCAATAGTATTTAAAAACTGTTCTTCTATACTCCATTTCCTTCCGTATTCGTTTGTGCTATTATCAGAAAATTACATTAATGTACATGGTTTGCTCATCAATATATATTTATAATTATTGCTTTATGCAATTGCCTTGTTAATTTGATAGGAGGAAATCATTGCCCAATGTTCTGCCTGTTCATCCCGCCTTCCCCCACTAACACCTGGCAACTGGCTCCAAAGTTTTGCCTTTTCCAGAATGTCAAATAGTTGGAATCATACAGTAAATCTAGTCTTTTAAGACTGATTTCTTTCATTTAGTAAAAAAGTCATGTCTTTTCATGGCCTGATAGCTCATTTTTTTAGCACTGAACAATATCCCATTGTCTAGATATACCACAGGTTTTCTTATCCATTCACCTGCTCAAGAATATCTCTGTTGCTCCCAGCTTTTGGCAATTATGAATAAAGCTGCTATAAACACTTGGGTACAGGATTTTGTGCAGATGTAAGTTTTCAGTTCCTTTGGGTAAATACCAAGAAACATGATTGCTAGATCGTATAATAAGAGTATGTTCAAGTTTTTAAGAAAACACCAAACATCTAAAGTGGTTGTACCTTTCAGAGACATTACTTTGCCAACTAAAGTCCGTATAGTGAAAGCTATGGTTTTTCCAGTCAGCATGTAGGGATGTGAGAATTGGACCATATAGAAGGCTGAGCACCAAAGAACTGATGCTTTTGAACTGTCGTGTTAGAGAAGTTAGAATCCTTGGGACTGCAAGGAGATCCAACCACTCAGTCCAAAGGAAAATCAGTCCTGAATATTCATTGGAAGGACTGATGTTGAAGCTGAAACTCCAATACTTTGGCCACCTGATGTGAAGAACTGACTCATTGGAAAAGACCCTGATGCTGGGAGAGATTGAAGGCAGGAGAAGAAGGGGAGGACAGAGGATGAGATGGTCGGATGGCATCACCGACTTGATGGACATGAGTTTGAGCACGCTCGGGGAGTTGGTGATGGACAAGGAAGCCTGGCGTGCTGCAGTCCATGGGGTCACAAAGAGTCAGACACGACTGAGCTAGTAAACAACAACCACCAGCAATAAATGGGAGGGACCATTGTTTCACATCCTTGTGCGCATTCAGGGTGGTCAGTGTTCTAAATGTTGGTCTTTCTCCCGGATGTGCGAAAGTAACAGCTCATTGTTGTTTTATTTTGCGTTTCCCTGATGATGCGGAGCGTATTTTTATATGCTATTGTTTATCTGAACATTTTATTTGGTGAGGTTTTGTTAAGGTTTTTGACCTATTTTTTAACGAGGTTGTTAAGATTTCTTTGTATATTTTGGATAGCAGTTCTTTACCAGATCTTTTGGAAGTATTTTCTCCCAACATGTGGTTTCCCTTTTCATTCTCTTGACAGTGTCTTTCACAGAGCAGAAGTTTTAAATTTTAAATAAGTCCAACTAATCAGTTCTTTCCTTCATGGACTGTGCTTTGATGTTGTATCTAAAAAAATCATCACCAAGTCCATAGTTATTAAATTTTATTCTATAATATCTTCTAGAAGTTTTGTAGTCTTTCATTTGACATTTAGGTCTGTGATGCATTCGGAGTTAATTTACAGTAGCTTTAAAGTAAGTCTATACCTGCTAGATTTCCCTGGTGGCTCAGATGGTGAAGCTTCTGTCTAAAATGTGGGAGACCTGGGTTCGAGCCCTGGGTTGGGAAGATCCCCTGGATGAAGGAAATGGCAATCCACTCCAGTACTATTGCCTGGAAAATCCCATGGACAGAGAAGCCTGGTAGGCTACAGTCTGTGGGGTCGAAACTACACACACACATACCTACTACAGACTTAGTAAAAATCTTACGAAGTCTATAGTAAGTAAGTTATGACCAACCTAGACAGCACGTTAAAAAGCAGAGACATTACATTTTCAACAAAGGTCCGTCTAGTCAAGGCTATGGTTTTTCCTGTGGTCATGTATGGATGTGAGAGTTGGACTGTGAAGAAAGCTGAGAGCCGAAGAATTGATGCTTTTGAACTGTGGTGTTGGAGAAGACTCTTGAGGGTCCCTTGGACTGCGAGGAGATCCAACCAGTCCATTCTGAAGGAGATCAGTCCTGAATATTCACTGGAAGGACTGATGCTGAAGCCGAAGCGCCAATACTGTGGCCACCTGATGCGAAGAGCTGACTCATCGGGGTTGCCATTCTCTTCTCTAGGATATCCTCCCAACCCAGGGGTCAAGCCCACGTCTCCTGCATCGCAGGCGGGTCGTTTACTGTCTGAGCCGCCAGGGAAGCCCAGTGCTTTGTGACTCCCTCTAAATACTGCTCTCACTGCATCCTACAAATGTCAATGAGTTGCATTTTCATTTAGTTCAAAACATTTTAAAATTTACCTTGAGATTTGTTCTCTCCCTGGTGCATTATTGGGAAGAATGTTTTTTAATCTCTACCTGTTTGGGGATGGTGCAGCTGTCTTTCTGTTACGCGCTTATATTGTGGTCCGAGAGCAAGCACTGTAAGATAGAAACTCCTGAAATTTGCTAAGATGCGTTTTATGAATGTCTTGGTGAACATTTCATGGGAGTTTTAGAAGAATGTGTGTTCTGCGGTTGCAAATAAGAGGGTCTTTCTTTCTCCCCCCGTTTCCCCTAGTTCATGGAAGGTTTTTCAAGTGAACATTTAAAATCACAAAACGTGCTAACTCTGGAAATCAGACTTCCCTCCTTTCCCCACGCTGTGCTGATGCTGCTGTTGGCTATTTTGTTTTGTTTCGCTTTGTGCAAACAAAGCAAACTCTATAAAGTCTGTTCCTTGTCATTTGTGGCCACTGAAGTCTCTTCTCACTGAGCTTAGCATTCAGCTAATGATCAGACAGTTTTCCTCGAGTGCTGGAAACCATAAATCTCCCATCTTTGCCAAGCGGGCCTCTGTGTGATAGGTGTTTCTTCAGTGCTCAGCCAGGCCGCTGGCAACTCTGCCCCAGGGCCTCCACTTCCAGACCTCAAGGTCAGTCCCAGGGAAGAGCTTAGGGTGTCCTTGGGTCTTTCCTGAGCAAGCACATAGCCTGCATGTGGCCTTCTAGGGTCTCAGGAATATGTTGTAACTTTGAAAATCTCTATGGACACTTCATTTCCCAGCTTTTCTTTGCAAACTTTCTGGTTAGCCTGCTGTTTGCCCCAGCCTCAGGTTACCCTGAAGCTAAACATTTGCCAGTGAATGCTCTGGAGAAAGGTATTTTTGTTTCCAGGAGAGCTCCAAGTCAGATCAATAAATACAGCTTTGCAAATGGGATCTTTTATGAAGCCACCAGACTGGTTAAGTGATGGCAGTTCTCTGGTATTGAGGCTTTGAAGTAGGTCCCAGGTTCCATTCTTTTCCCCCTCCGATGGCTATGGGCTACTGACCCTCATCTTGATCTTATAGCACAAAGCTAGAGAAAGGGTAATGGGAGCAGGGTAAATAAAAGGCTAACCTTTCACTCCATAGCAAATAGATGAGGGAAGAGTGGAAACAATTGCAGATTTTATTTTCTTGGGCTTCAAAATCACTGCAGACAGTGACTGCAGCCATGAAATTAAAAGACACCTGCTTCTTGGAAGAAAAGCTATGACAAACCTAGACCGTGTATTAAAAAGCAGAGACATCACTTTGCCAACAAAAGTCCATCTAGTCAGAGCTAAGGTTTTTCCAGTAGTCATGTATGGGTGTGAGAATTGGACTATAAAGAAAGCTGAGTGCTGAAGAATTGATGCTTTCGAATTGTGTGTTGGAGAAGACTCTTGAGAGTCCCTTAGACTGAAGGGAGAGCAAATCAGTCAGTCCTGAAGGAAATCAACCCTGAATATTCATTGAAAGAATGGATGCTGAAGCTGAAGCTCCAAAATTTTGGCCATCTGAAGCAAAGAGCCAACTCACTGGAAAAGACCTTGATGCTGGGAAAGATTAAGGGCGGGAAGAGAAGGGGGAGACAGAGGACAAGATGATTAGATAGCATCACCAACTCAATAGCTATGAGTTTGAGCAAACTCTGGGAGATAGTGAACGACAGGGAAAGCTGGCATGCTGTAGTCCATGGGGTCACAAAGTGTTGGACATGACTTAGTGACTGAACAACAATGATAACAAGAGGCTACAAAATCTTTTCTTATCATCAAGATCCAGTTGTTTTTCTGGAATAAATGTTCCTAAAATTACTGCAAGACTTTGGCCAATTTCCATAGTTCTAAAAAAAAAAAGTTGATCATACCCATTTCTGCCAGCTTTCTCACTGTTTTGGAGAAGACTTTGGGAGGAGGTCCATTTTCACTGACATGATCCCTTTTGTATGAATTGCTCACTGTGTCTTCAGGAGGAGGCAGGGGCAGGCCCGAGGCAGAAGCCCTGCGGATGGCCTGGGGAAACTGTTTGTCCTTCTCTTGGCCTCATTTTCCAGAGCTGTAAAAAGAGATGTTCAACAGAGGTGATCCCAGAGGGCATCCTTACCTCAAATATCCTGTCTCTGTGCCTTGCCTGGAGGCAGATCAGAAACACAGAGGGCATCTCTTTATTCTCCACATCCCTTAAAGCAACCACTTTCAGATTGTTCTCCAAGCTGACTTAGAAATCATGACCCAGCCCGTGCCCTTTGCAGACACATTTATCCACGTGCATTGTAAGTACATGTGAATAAATTCTCCCAAACAATAGCTATTGCTTCAGGGACACATTCTGATTTTTGTATCCTGCTTTTTTTTTTTAATGTGTTGGTTGTAAAGGGGCTTTCCTGACCCACAAGTTGAAAACCCCAGCCCTCAAGGTACCCCATGCAGGAGCTGGGTGACCCTAGTTGAGAGAAGACCCGGTACTCGACAGGACGGCAGGTGGGCGTCGGGGAGCCCGAAGCCAAGCTGTAGCCGGACAGATTTGGTCCTCAGAAGCATATTGATTTGGGTGTTCAGGGGAATGAAAGGTTGTGTCATCAGGACCCTGGAGCAGATGGGGTAGACACCCTGGTGGGACAGCTGGAAAGACTCTTCCCTGTGAATTTCTGGCAGGCAAATCTCGCAGGTGAGCTACCTGACCCACTTCTCCCACTCCTACGGACACAATTACATCTCCTGGAAATTCATGTGCTAAAGCTCTAAATTCACGTGCAGCCATGAAATTAAAAGACGCTTACTCCTTGGAAGAAAAGTTATGACCAACCTAGATAGTATATTCAAAAGCAGAGACATTACTTTGCCGACTAAGGTCCGTCTAGTCAAGGCTATGGTTTTTCCTGTGGTCATGTATGGATGTGAGAGTTGGACTGTGAAGAAGGCTGAGCGCCAAAGAATTGTTGTGTTTGAACTGTGGTGTTGGAGAAGACTCCTGAGAGTCCCTTGGACTGCAAGGAGATCCAACCAGTCCATCTGAAGGAGATCAGCCCTGGGATTTCTTTGGAAGGAATGATGCTAAAGCTGAAGCTCCAGTACTTTGGCCACCTCATGCGAAGAGTTGACTCATTGGAAAAGACTCTGATGCTGGGAGGGATTAGGGGCAGGAGGAGAAGGGGATGACAGAGGATGAGATGGCTGGATGGCATCACAGACTCGATGGACGTGAGTCTGAGTGAACTCCGGGAGATGGTGATGGACAGGGAGGCCTGGCATGCTGCGATTCATGGGGTCGCAAAGAGTCGGACACGACTGAGCGACTGAACTGAAAGCTCTAACCCCTGATATCATGGTATTTGGAGATGAAGTGTTTGGGAAGTAATTGGGTCATGAGGCTGAAGCTCTGTCATGAGATTAGTGCTTTTTTTTTTTTTTAAGTGTTTCTTATTGTGGTAAAAGTCACATAATACAAAACATATCTCTTGTTGCTTGTTGTTTAGTCACTAAATCATGTCCGACTCTTTTCTGACCCCATGGACTGTAGCCTGCCAGGCTCCTCTGTCCCTGGGATTCTCCAGGCAAGAATACAGGAGGGAGTTGCCATTCCCTTCTCCAGGGGATCTTCCCAACCCAGGACTGAACCTGGGTCTCCTGCATCACAGGCGTATTCTTTACTGGCTGAGCCACCAGGGAAGTCCTGTGTAAGTGTTTATATGTCACAGGTATTTTTATATTCTCTTTCAGATTCTTTACCCATATCAGTTCAGTTCAGTTGCTCGGTCATGTCCAACTCTTCCCGATTCCATGGACTGCAGCATTCCAGGCCTCCCTGTCCGTCACCAACTCCCAGAGCTTACTCAAACTCAAGTCCTTTGAGTCGGTGATGCCATCCAACCACCTCATCCTCTGTCATCCCCTTCTCCTCCTGCCTTCAATCTTTCCCCAGCATCAGGGTCTTTTCCAATGAGTCAGTTCTTCACATCAAGTGGCCAAATTATTGGAGCTTCAGCTTCAGCATCAGTCCTTCTGAGGAATATTCAGGACTGATTTCCTTCAAGATTGACTGGTTTGATCTCCTTGCAAGTCCAGGGGACTCTCAAGAGTCTTCTCCAACACCACAGTTCAAAAGCATCTATTCTTCATTGCTCAGCTTTCTTTATGGTCCAACTCTCACATCCATACATGACTACTGGAAAAACCATATACATTAGTTACCCATATACATTATTACAAGATTTAGAATATAGTTCTGTGTGCTATACAATAGGACATTGTTATTTATTTTATATACTGTGATCTGTATATGTTAATCCCAAAGTCCTAATTGATCCCTCCCCCCTTCTCTTTGGTAACTCTAAGTTTGTTGTCTATGTCTATGAGCCTGTTTGTTTATAAGTAAGTGCGTTCATGTCTTTTTTTAGGTACCACATAAGAGTGATGTCATGATACTTCTCATTCCCTGTGTGACTGTCTTCCTTTAGTCTGGTCATCTCTAGGTCTACCTATGGTGTGGCACTGGCATTATTTCACTCGTTTTCATGGCTGAGTAATATTGTATCGTGTATATGCCGTGCATCTTCTTCATCCATTCTTCCATCAGTGGACATTCAGATTGCTTCCCTGTCTTGGCTGTTGTAACTAGTGCCGCTATGAACATTGGAGAGCATGTGTCTTTTCATATCAGAGTTTTCTGCAGATATGTGTCTGGGAGGAGAATTGCAGGGCCATAGGGAAGCTCTGGCTTCTTTATGGTCCAGGTCTTGCAACCATAGGTGACCACTGGGAAGACCACAGCCCTGACTGTATGGACCTTTGTTGACAGAGTAATGTCTCTTATTCTCAATACGCTGTCTAGGTTTGTCATACCTTACCTGCCAAGAATGCCAAAGAATTGATACCTTCAAACTGTGGTAACGGAGAAGACTCCTGAAAGTCCCTTGGATAGCAGGGAGATCAAACCAGTCAATCTTAAGGGTAATCAACCCTGGATACTTGTTGGAAGAACTGAAGCTCCAGTATTTGGGTCATCTGATGCAAACAGCCGACTCATTGGAAAAGACTCTGATGCTGGGAAAGACTGAGGGCAGACAGAGAAGAGGTTATTAGAGAATGAGATGGCTGGATGGCATCACCGATGCAACGGACATGAACTTGGGCAAACTTCGGGAGATGGTGAGGGACAGGGAGGCCTGGCGTGCTGCAGTCCATTGGGTCACAAGGAGTCGGACACGACTGGGTGACTGAGCAACAAGTTTGGTAGCTCTCTTTTTAGTTTTTAAGGAGGCTGCATGCTGTTTCCCGTAGCGGCTGTGCTGATTCATTAACCTATTCCCGCGAGCAGGGCAGAGTCCCACACTTTCCTGACGTGGCACCTCTGCTTCCTTGGGGGATGGAACCCCAGCCAAGGAGAGACCTCTGAGGATGTGGCCATCCCTGCCCACCCCCACACCCACTGATGCACTGAGGCACTGCCCTCAGCCAGGAGCCCCCGGAATGTCTGCCCCCACCTGCAGTCAGCACCATCGTCAACAGCGTCCCCACCGCCGCCCCTCGCATCTTCTCTCGTTCGCTGTGTCATTTCTGTGACCTGCCCCACTGAGACAAGATGAGCAAGCACCGGGCATGGCACACGGTACGGTCATGATGAGCATCACTTCGTCCTTAGTCCTCAAGCACTCCCCTGGGTGTCTTGCTAATAATGGGCACCAAAGCTGCAATGGCTGACCTTATCAAGCACTCTCTGCATGCCAGGTACAGGAAGCAAAGCCTTCTAGGCATTAATTCCCTGAATCCCGACAGTTCTGTGTGTGCTCACGCTCAGTCACCCAGCCATGTCTGACTCTTTGCAACCCCATGGACTGTAGCCCACCAGGCTCCTCTGTGCATGGGATTTCCCAGGCTAGAATACTGGAGCGGGTTGCCATTCCCTTCTCCAGGGGATCTTCCCGACCCAGGGACTGAACCCACAGTACCTGCATCTCCTGCACTGGCGGGCAGATCCTTTACCACTGAGCCCGCAGGGAAGCCCCACAGTTTTACAAGGTGGAATTTATAAGGCCTGTGAGGAATCAGAGAACAGTCCAAGGGCACCATGGTTTATTTCAAGGGCAGAGCTGAGAGAAGGGCCTGTTCTAGGCAGACAGGATGCAGGCCCCCCTCCACCCTCCAACTGCAAGAAATAAAACCAAAATGGCCCCAAACACACCACTCACACAACACAGACTGACATGTACCATGGACACACACTTCATATACACACGCATCACACCCGCTTATGCACAAACACACCTCTCCCGTACATACACATTCACACAAGCTCATGTACACAGGCACACTGAACATGCATTCGTACAGTCATGCAGGCATACACATCAGCTTATTCACACGCACTCCTTCACACACACCACACACACACAACCACACTAGGATGTTTAATTTTATGTATCAACGTGGCTTGGTCATGGTGCCCAGATGTTTGGTCAAACTTTCCTCTGATTGTCTCAGTGAGGGCATTTTTTTGGGTGAGAGCAACAGTAAGGGGCTTCCCAGGTGACTCTGGTGGTAAAGAATCTGCCTGCCAACGTGGGAGATGAAAGAGATGCGGGTTCGAAAGTCACCTGGAGGAGGAAATGGCAATCTGTACCGGCATTCTTGCCCGGGAAAAATCCCATGGACAGAGGAGCCTGGCAGGCTACAGGACGTGGGATCGCAGAGGGTCTGACACGACTGAGCGAGCGAGCACACACAGCGCTTGAATCAGCAGACTGAGTAAAGAGATTGCCCTCTGTAGCTATCAGTCAAAGGTCCAAAGCTCCCCTGGCAAGGAGGAATTCTGTCAGCAGAGAGCCTCTGGACTTGAACTACAGTCATGCCCTGGGTCTCCAGCCTGCCAGCCCACCCTGTCAAATCGCCAAGTCATGTGACCCAACATTCCTTAAGATCAATCTCTCCCTCTCTCTTCACACACACACACACACACACACACACACACACGCACACACACACACCCCACAGCGTAGACAGCCAGACACACACTGACGCTGAAACTACGCACAAACCCATACGTCCCAACCCCACAGACGCACACGCGCTGACACCCCAGAGACGTGCACGCACACACTCCTGTAAACTATCCCGGAATTGGTCCCAGACAGTCCTCAGCCTCGGGACCCTGTCTGTGGGTCAGTGTTGTTCCAGGTGGCATCCAGACCCCACTTCTGAACCAAAGCCTGTTTGTTTTTCTCCCTGGACTGCTCCGATGAAGTGTGTTGTCCTTGAACATGTCAAGAGGAAGCTAATCTAGGGGTGGACGTGTGGTTCCCACTACAGTGGTTGTTTCTGAAGTCATCTTGGTCACACAGGCCCCAGGTGGCTCTGGGATGCTTCCAGCCGAGCTGGGCAGGGTGCTCACCCCCTGTGGCTTGTCCCATCTGATGACACCCCCAGGCTTGGACTCCCATCGTCAGGACATGGAGACACCAAGCGGGATGGATGGGCCTTCTGGAAGAGCCTGGACCTCCCTTCCTCCTCCACCCAGCCAAGGCAGGACGTCGGCGAGTGGCTGAGCCACCACGGGTGTCCGCAGCGAAGACCCTAGCTCCCTAGAGCTGGTCTCCGATCCACATCCCTGGGATCAGAAACACAATCCAAGTGAAATAGGAGCTCTTCCAGAAACATCTGCCGTTGATGTTTGCTTCGGCTTCTAAACACGTGGAAATGACGACATCCTTTCCTCAAACGCACAAAAAAATGTTAATTGACAGCAGAACTCTTGGTAGAAGGTTGCATGATCTCAATGGGAGTCTAGCTTTCCAAAGGAAAAACTAAATCTATGAAATTTCAATTGGTGGCCATCACAGCTGGCTCCAGCCCACAGGAGCTGGGAGGCCACGCTCCCCTGAAACATTCGAAAGACGTCATGTTACCCAACACCGAGTCCCAGCCAAGGGGCAGCCGACATGTGACACAGGCCAGCAGGGCCGTGGGAGCTGGGGGACTCTCAGCTCGGGCAGACAGGTTGCCCCTCCATCCAGACATCTTGTTCAGTCACTCAGTTGTGTCCGACTCTTTGCGACCCCATGGACTGCAGCACCCCAGGCCTCCCTGTCCTTCACCCTCTCCTGGACAAGTTCATGTCCATTGAGTCGGTGATGCCATCCAGCCATCTTGTCCTCTGCTGTCCCCTTCTCCTCCTGTCCTCAATCTTTCCCAGCATCAGGGACTTTTCCAGTGATTCGCATCAAGTGGCTAAAGGATTGGAGCTTCAGCTTCAGCATCAGTCCTTCCAATGAATATTCAAGGTTGATTTCTTTTAGGATGGACTGGTTGGATCTCCTGGCAGTCCAAGGGACTCTCAAGTGTTTTCTCCAGTGCCACAATTCCCAGACATCTACAAGGAAGGAAAAAAGAGAGAGAGAATGGACCCACTCTGGGCAGACTGTTAACCCCTCAACCATACATTCTGGGGACTTCCCTGGTGGTCCAGTGGTTGAGACTCTGCAACTCCTAATGCTGGGGGCCTGGGTTCAATTCCTGGTCAGGGAACTAGACCCCACATGCTGTAACTAGGAGATTCCCTTGTGCCAGGACTAAGACCTGGCCCAGCCAAGTAAGGAAATAGAATAGTTTAAAACAACAGACAAACAAAAAATTCCAATACAGTCTGAGGCTGGTGATACGAGTCTAGTTTGCAACTGAGGAAACTGATGCTCTGTAAGATAATCAAGTGCTTTTTTTCTTTTTAATAAAGAAGAAGGAGGCAGCCCTCCCCCTCCACTCTCTCCTCTTAAGGCATCTCCTTGAAAACATAACTGGTCTGATAAGATGTGGAAGGTTTTATATGCAAGGTTACAGGCCTCCTGACCCTGGGAACTGAAAGCACACACGTCTGAGATGATCTCAGGGCCCCTCGCCATGCATCCTATTGTGTCTCTAGGAGATTTAAGATTTCCTTGCGGCCTCTCCCACACGCTGCATAATAAATCCGCTGGAATGATGTCCAGTCTCTGTACTCAGTCTCATTTCACATCACATGCATGGAGACCCACTCATGCTTATGTTTCCTTGCATTTCCTCTCCAATATGGACACAGTAGAGTCTTTAGTCAACAGGGCGGTCTTGTTTTCCCAACAGTCATTTGCTGAAGTCACGTAGAGGCAAGGGTGGGGGGTGGCTGTAACCCCCAGGGCGCCTTGCGTACCACTCTTACCTCCTTGGCGCTCTGCCCTGGAACGGCCAGGTCTTGGGAATCTTGGCGATAACATCTGGAATGGAAGGAAACAGCCCTTCTTTGTAGAGCATTGACCTGCACAGGATGCTTTTACGTGCTTAACTGAGCCCAAAAGGACGCAGACTAACCCAAAGGCCCATAAATTCAACTGACGCCAACGACCTGGAGACAGGGATGACGCCATTGCACCCACAGGTCCTGAGCTATCTCCCCAGCATGGCGACAGTGAATATATATATATAACAAGATATATATATATATCCTGTTTTATATATATAAATATTCTTTTCAGATTCTTTCCATTACAGATTATTACAAGATATTGAAAATAATTTCCTGTGCCGTACAGGAGGTCTTTGTTGTTTATCTAGTTTATAAATGGTAGTGTGTGTCTGTTGATCCCGAAGTCTTAATTTATCCCTCCCCTCGCCCTCCCCTTCGGTCAACATCAGTTTGTTTTCCGTGCCTATGAGTCTCTTTCTGGTTTGTGATTAAGTTCATCTGTCCTGTCTTTTAGATTGCACGTGGTGACAGTTTGTGATACTTGTCTTTCTCTGACTTACTTCATTTAGTACAATCATCTCTAGGTCGGTCCAGGTTGCTGCAAATGGAATGACATATAATAATAGTTACCGTTTTTATACCCCACATCTGCTCTATCCATCCATCTGTTGTTGATGGGGGCGCTTGGGTTGATCCCATCCCATCTCACCCATGTCTTGATTATTGTAACTAGTGCTTCGATGCACATTTCTGGACATACGCTCAAAAATGTGATTGTTGGATCACATGGTCCTTCTATTTTTAGTTTTGTAAGGACCCTCCATACTGTTTTTCACAGTGGCCGCACCGGTTTGCATGGCCACCAGCAGTGCGGGAGGGTTTGGCCAGTCCCTTTGAGGCTCGTCTCCCCACAGCCTGGCTCTCAGAGATGCTCTCTCACCAGGCACGCTCATCCGAGCTCCATCCTCGGGTGGACCCTCATCCGAGCCCATCGAGGGCTGTGTGCGTCTCCATAGCCGGTTCCTTCCCACGAGCGGGGTCCACGTTCCCTCAGTGTTCCTCTCAGGCAGCCCTGGCTGTGGGTGGGTTCATGGGCCTGCATCCATGCTCATTGTCTCTTCCCATATCGCTGCTTTCTCCTCTTTGCTGAAAGGCTGTACTGGGTCAGCCTTTCCCCATCACAGTCCAGCAGCACGAACTCTTCCTATCACGTGGTTCATCAGGCCTCTTTTTCTGACTCAGCCTCTTCCTTCCAGCTTCATCACATACAGATGGATCCCATGGAAGAGAGCTGATTGCTTGTCGCTCAAGCTGAGCTTGTCGCTCAGTCACTAAGGCATGTCTGCTTGTCGCTCAAGCTGAGCTTGTCGCTCAGTCACTAAGGCATGTCTGACTCTCTGCGACCCCATGAGCCGCAGCCTGCCAGGTTTCCCTGTCCATCACTATCTCCCAGTTTGCTCAAACTCATGTCCATTGAGTCAATGGTGCCATTCAACCATCTCATCCTCTGTTGCTCCCTTCTCCTCCTGACCTCAACCTTTCCCAGCATCAGGATCTTTTCCAACAAGTCAGCTCTTCACATCAGGTAGCCATGGTACTGGAGCTTCAGCTTCCGCATCAGACCTTCCAATGAGCATTCAGGGTTGATTTGCCTATGGTGCCATGATTTTAGGTTGGTCAAACAAGCAAGCAGCACACATCTTAACCCTGTTAACCATTTTATTTTTTAAAGAGCTGAACCTTTTTTATAAGCAAGGGCAGGGGACACAAGAGACACAGTCTCGATCCCTGAGTTGGGAAGATCGCCTGGAGGAGGAAATGGGAACCCATTGCAGTGTTCTTGCCTGGAAATTCCCATGGACAGAGGAGCCTGGTGGGCTACAGTCAATGGGACCACAAAGAGTCAGACACGACTGAGCAACTGGGCACACAGCACACACACATTATAAGTCTATACACATCTACACTGCTACCATTTCTAGTGCTTTCCACTCCATTGTGTAAATTCTGAGGTCCATTCTGTATCCATTTCTTTTTGCCACCAGGACCTCCTTTCATATTTTTCATAGTGTGGCTCTGCCGTTCATAAATTCTTTCAGCTTTTGCATGTCGAAATAAGTCTTTATTTTGCCTTCATTTTTGAAATATATTTTTTGCTGTGTATAGAGTAGAAAGTTGAGTTTTTTTCTTTCAGCGCCTTGAGATGTTTCCTTATTACCATCTCGCTGGATTGGTTTCTGATGAGAAACCTGCTTTCACTTTTGCTTTTGTCCATCTGCATTTATTACTTGCTTTTCCTCTGGCTACATCCCAGATTGTCTCGTTATCACTGGTTTTAAGCAGTTAGATCAGGATGTGACTTACTATCATTTTCTTCACATTTCTTGTGCATGAGGTTCATTACTCTCTGTGTTTTTTGGTTTTCATCAACTTAGTAAAATTTTCTGCCTTTGTTTTTTCAAATTTTTTTTCTTCCCCTGCTTAAAGAACTTTTTTTTTCATACACATTGAGCCATTGGAAATTATCCTATAGCTCCCTGAAGCTCTGTTTGTTTTTTTTTCAATCTCTTTTCCTCTATATACCTCATTATGAGTAGTTTCTATTACTGCATCTTCAACTGGACTAATCTTTTCTTCTGTAGTGTCTAACCTTTTCATTTTATCCAATGTGTTTTTCATATCAGACCCTGTACTCTCATCCCTTGAGGTTTGATCTCTTTTTTATCTTTCATGCCTCTAGTTAACATGTTCAGTCTTTCCTTTAGTTTTCAGAAATAGAGAATAGAGTTATAATAGCGGTTTTTATATCTTGTTTGCTGATTCTGCTATCTCTGATGGAATTTCCCCCTATTATTGGACATGACTGAAGCGACTTAGCAGCAGCAGCAGCAGCATAGGTCATGCATGCCTAAGTATATTTTAAATTTTATTCAGAATTGTTTTTTATTGAAGTGTCATTATGTAATATTATGTAAGTTACAGATGTATACTACAGTTATTTTAGGGGTTTTATACTCTATTTATAGTTATTATAAAATATTGCTATATTCCCTGGGTTGTACAATATATCCTTGCAACTAATTTTATGCCTAATAGTTTGCACCTCTTTAGTCCCTTAGCCTTCTCTTCCTCTGCCTCTCCCCACTGGTAGCCGCTGGTTTGTTCTCCATATCTGTGAGTCTGCTTCTTTTTTTGTTATATTCACCAGTTTGTTGTGTTTTTTAGAGCCCACATATAAGTGCTATCATACAGTATTTGTCTTTATCTGTCTGACTTATTTTGCTTAACAAAATACCCCCCCCAAATCATATATATATGTTATTCCCAGGTAATATTTTTACTTGGTCCTAGACATTTTACATTTTACCTTGTTAGGTGCTGAATACATTTCTATCTCTATAAATATGTTGAGCTTTGTTCTCAAAGTTACATAGTTACTTGGAAACAGTTTGATCCTCTCCAGGTTTCATTTTAAACTGTTAGGTCAGACCAGAGTATCAAAGAGATTCCTCTTTTAAGGAGAATTTTGCCCCACTCCTGTGCCAATATCCTTCTGAGCTTTCTACCCGAGGCTCCTGAGCCATGAGGCTCTCTAGTCGCACGTGTGGGGGCAGGCACTGTGGTCGGTCCTACTGGACCATGGATGCTGTTATCTTGGATTCTTTTCCGAGGTTCTTTTCCCACCTGGGGTAGTTGGCTCCTCACATTGCTAGTCACTCCTCCAGTGAATACTCCAGGGGGAACCATCTGCAGATTCCCAAACATCCTTTCTGGGCACCCCTTGCTTCTTCATTACTCTGCCTGTGGACTCCAGCTGCTTCCATCCCCTCAAGCCCCCAGTTCCCTCTCCTCAACTCAGGGGGACCCTGGGCCCTGCCTGGCCATCCCCTGCAGTGTGGGGGCTTGGAAACTTTCTCCAGGCAGTGGGCTGGAATACCAGAGGACTCACACTGCTTGTTCCTGTCACTCAGGGATTACTGTCTTGAGCTGCTTGACGTCCAATGTCTGAAAACTGGTGATTGCATATATTTTGTCCAGACTTTTAACTGTTTCAGGCCAGAGGGTAAATCTAGTTACTGTTTTTTTGTCTTGGCCAGAGGTAAAATTTCATCAAATATTTGCTGAATGCCAAATGTTTACTAAGTGCCAAACATGACTAAATGTCAGGCAGTCTTCTGTACTTTAGGGACATGTCAGAAGAGAAGATCCAACATCTCTACCTTTGGGGAGAGCAGTGGTAGTCAAAAAATAAAAAACAGATGTGAGAGATCAATAAATTATACGTACTGTGGCATTGGTTTACGCAGACTGCCCGAACGAATACCCCAGAGTGGAGCTTGAACAACAGAAGTTTATTTTCTCATAATTCTGGAGGCTGCAAGTCAAGGTTTCTCCGGAGGCCCCTCTCTGGCTCCGAGGAGGCTGCCTGCTCCCTGCGTCCTCGAGTGGCCTTTCTTCCTGAGTGTGTGTCCTGATCTCTTCTTATCAGCCATAAAGATTAGGGCCCATCCCTAGGACCTCATTTAACCCAAGTCACCTCTTTCAAGCTCTATTTTCAAAGACAGCCACATTTTACGGTTATTGGAGATTAGGACTTCAGTATAAGGATGGGGCGGTGGCGGTGGGGTCGGGGGGGAAGCGGGGGGTGCAGCCATCAGTCTGTGGGAATTTAGTAAATGCTGCAGGGAATCTGGGTACAGAAGTGGTGCATTTTTTAATAGAGCAGTTGGGTAGGGCTGACTGCGAAGGTGATATTTCTGCTCCAGTGCAAACCCTAATGAATTCAGAGGATTTTAGAGCCACTGGGAAATGAGAACAGCTTCCTCAGAGAGGCCTCATTCCAAGTCCTGGACGCCTGAAGGCTGCCCCCCACCACCAGAAGGGCCTGCGGAGCCCCCCAGGCCCAGAGGAGCAGGGAAAGGAAAAACTGAGCACGGACGGGATTCTCAGATAGCACGTGGGCCCCCGAGCCCCGTCCAAGCAGTAATTAGTTGGTATACATGCTCCCAGAGTTTACAAATGTTTATTCTTCAAAATCTAGGACTTGGATCCAATGAGAAAAGGCATTTTTCCCGGTGAGGGTCTGGGTCTGATCAGGCCTCCTGTGACGGAGGTTCAGCTGAGCTGAACCTGGAAGGCCATCGTGTGTGCTCCAAACGGGGAGAGCCCCCTGAGCAGCCCGCGCCGCCACCGCAGCAGCTCTTGGCCTCCGAGAACCGACCAGGGCTGCAGCCTGCAGTCTGGGCTCGACAAGGGAGAGGCCGTAGGAGGGGTCGGCTCTTAGGAGAGGTGAGGCCCCCCGCCCAACCCCCCGCCGCCCCATCGCAGAAGCAGCCAAGGGCACTGCTCAAAGATACGCCAAAGCCCGGATGTTGCGGTGTCAGTCTCCTCCCTGTATCCTGCTGTTGATTGAAAAATCACAACCTAAAAGTTGAGAATCGCATTTGATTTGGCAGACAAAGCCGAGGCCTGAAGCCCTGGAGGCAGCCTCGCAGGCAGCTCTTGGGGGCTGAGCCAAAGAAGCAAAGGAGGACCCAGGACCCCGTAGGGGCTCTGAAACAAAGACCAGGCAACCAGAACATCGAAAGATGACTGTTACAAAAAGCGCCAGGTGTCTCAGGTGAAGGGCTTCAGTGCTTTTCTCTGTCTGCTGAGTCGCTTCAGTCATATCTGCCTCTTCCCGACCCCATGGACTATAGCCCGCCAGGCTCCCCTGGCCGTGGAGTTCTCCAGGCAAGATACTGGAGCGGATTGCCATGCCTCCTCCCAGGTCTCTTCCTGACCCAGGGATGGAACCCAGGGGTCATCCGCATTGCAGGCGGGTTCTTTACCATCTGAGCCACCGGGGAGCCCAGAGTCGCCATATGACTCAGCAACTTCACTCGGAGGTATATGCACAAGAGAACTGGAAACGTGTATTCACGCAGACGCTTGTTCTCAGTGTTCCTAGTAGCATTATTCATAATTGCTCGAATTGTAAACATCCCAGACACCCACCAGCTGAGGCCAGGCCCCCAGGAGGTGAGTGTGGTCGCAGCAGCAGCCCCGCGAAGGCCAGGACTGCACACTCCCTGCTCCAGGAACTGAGGTTCTTGCTTCTGTCCCAAGTGGAATATCCCTCTGCTCGATCCTGTGGTCATCGAGGGTGCAGCGCAGGGGAAGAGGTACAGGAAGACGCAAGAGTCTGGGCTTGTTGGAACCATTCCCGCGACAGGCACCTTATCTGTCTAGGGCCAGTGTGCTGTGCGTTCTCTCCCCGAGTCCCCTCAGAGGGCACAGCTGGGTGGCGCTGCAGTGGCCAAGGGCATGGCAGTGGGCAGCCCGTTTGTATCCACCCAAGTCCCCTCAGGGCTCACCGCCAGAGGCGGCTGCAGTGGCTTGGTGGCTACAACACCCTTCGTTTACTGGTGTATTTTTTCAGTCCCCTTCCCATCACCTTGAAAACATCCACAGAGGTTGGTAGAACCTAAGGGCTCAGGGCCGCACGCTGGGATACCGCGAGGCAGGGGCCTCAGACCAAGGGGGTGTTTGGAAGGGGGCGAGGAGACTGACTGCTCTTTATTTGGGTGTTCTGACCCCCAGCCTGTGGACTTCTCACACATCAGTTGTTGCAGAACAACCTTCTGAAGCTTTTATAACACTTCCTTAAAATTAAAAAAAAAAAAATCCTCCCTTTCCCCCAACCCACAAACCCTGAAGGAGGCACAGGAGACAGAGCGACAGAATTTCATCTTTCAAACTCAGGCAGTAACGTAAAGAGCGGGTCCAGCTCCGAGGAGAGCCCACTGCCTCCTGGGCCCAGCCCACCCAGACCCTAGACCCGTGTTCTGACCCAGGGTCCCTGGGACACCCTGACCCCCCCCACCCCATGCAAACAGCTGCCCTTGCCCTCTGTTCCCCATCCCTGGCTGAGCATCCTGGAAGCTCTGGAATACACCATCGCCCCCAAGTCAATGCTCCTCAATGAGCTTAGGCTTAACTGTTCTGAACTGTTCCGCTGCTAATCAATATCAGGCACAAATGGTAGATTCGATGTGTGTAGGACAAGGATATAATCTGCTTAAGGGAACAAGTCAAGATGTCTTAGAAATTCCCCCTTACATTTCTCAATCAGCCCTTCTTGGTGGTAAATGTGATTCTGTAAGACTTGGGGAGTTTGGGGTTCGGCTGGAGCATGGGGCAGGGAAGAGTGTGGGGCTGAAGAAACAGCAGGCTGTGTGGGCAAACCTGTTACAACCCTTTCTGGGCTTCTGTGAGTCCCACCCCCCACTCCCCTCTTTATTTGGGGGTTCTGACCCAAATTCCCCTCAATTCCCTTATTCGTGGAACTGTCCGTGGGGCGATTGTGTAAGGTTAAAATGCAGTTTGTAAAAAGGTTTCATGGATTCGTGACGGGAATATGACTTATTAACATGTGAATATCCCCAGCGCCCCGCGGAATAAAGGGCATTTTGGCCTCGCTGGCTCTGCATCCCCTCACTCTAGCCCCCCAGGGAGAGCTCTGTGTTTGCCAGCTGGGTTTCAGGCTTTTCTATGATGCAGATTTGGGAGAGAGAGCACAAAAGAGCGAGGTCTCAAGAGGGAGAGAGAGGGGGGCGATTCTTACTGGCTGGGCGAGTTCCAGGCGCCCCTTTGTTGCGAAGAAATATGGAGAATGGGCAATGCAGAAAAGGAAACAAAGAAAGAAGCAGCTAGGCTGAATCTAGCCCATCGTAGAAAGCCAGGAGAGGGGGGCTGAGAGAGAGAGAGAGAGAAAGCCAACGAGAGGAGGCAAGAAACGGGTGCTGCAAGTGCTGGGGTGACGGAAAGACGGCAGAGCCTCCGGAAAGCGGAGGAGTTGGAGAGGGGAGAAGGGACGGTTCATAGCCGGTTTCCAAAGATGCCAGCCAAGACTGGGATCCCTTTTGTTTTCATTTTTTAAATTTATTTTTAGAATTCTAGTTTAACTTTTAAAATGTATTTCTACGTACTTTTTAAATGTTATTTATGTATTTCACTGCATCGGGTCTTGGTTGCAGCCGTGGGGTCTCTGTTGCATAATGTGGAATCTTTCCACGTGGCATTCGAGCTCTTTAGTTGTGCCGTGTAGGTTTCAGTACTTGCAGCATGTGGGCTTAGTTGCTCCAAAGCCTGTGGGGTCAGTTGCTCCAAAGCCTGTGGGGTCTTCGTTCCCTGACCAGGGATCGAACCCATGTCCCCTGCACAAGGCACATTCTTAACCACTGGACCAGCAGAGGAGCCCCTGGGATCCCTTTTAAAGTCTTGGTGGCTGGACTGCTGCTGCTGCGTGTGTGATCTGGTGCTGTGTCCCAGACACCTGGGGCCCTGGGTTTTTCCCAGTTACTCACCCATCCATCCACCTGTTCACTCATGACCTCATGAAATACTGAGCCCTTTTTCTAGCTCCGGCTCTGTGGCTGGTGATGCAAGCAGGTGGTGGTTACAGAGCCGTGCAGTACACGTGCCTGGATCGAGAGGAGGCGTCAGACCAGGCCTGGGGATGTGTCCACTCAGAATGAGCTGGTGTCACAACCAGGGACAAGCACAGAGGGCTGAACGTGACCAGGGGGCTAGAGTGGGCTGTGAGTGACCCGGCAGGCAAAGTGCCTCCCTTAGGGAAGCTGTGTCAGAGAGGTGAGTCCAGAGGCACATGGATGTACCGTCAGGCGGTGGAGGAAACAGGACGGGAGAGGCGCGTGCAGGCACCCTTGGCTGACGACACAGCACGTGCAAAGGCCCAGGGGCCAGCCAGAATGTGCATGTGTGGCAAATTTGTCAAGACTCAGGCATGGTGGAAGCTCTGACCACAAGGTGCTGTGCAGTGAGAGATGAGAGCTTGGATTTTTATCATGAAGACAAAAGGAGTCAATGGAAAAATTTAAACCTTGGGGGATGACAGGTTTCCAGTTAGAAAGTTTGCTTTGACAGCTGCAGGAAGAACACCTGAGGGGTGAAGACCCCCACCTGCTTCACCAAGCTGAGGTTTCTTCCCCGCAGCTGCTGCCTCCAGGGGGTCAGGCAGAGGTGTGTGTGAGTGTGTGTGTGCTATGCACACAGACATGGGGGTGTGTGTATGTGTATGCCTGTGTGAATGCCTGTGAGTGTGTGCGTCCGTGTCCCAGCTCTGGGACCTCAGGCTGGGGCAGGGAGACTGGACCAGCTGCCTCCCCGCATCCCCAGACCCCGTGCCCAGGGTTCGTGCAGCAGAGGAGAAGCTGTGCTGGGCGCAGCAGGTGGCCCGGGGGTGTGCGAGGACAGACGCTGCAGAAACAGCTGGAGGGGAATCAATTTGTTCTCTGCTACAGCCAGACACAAACCAATTAGAGCAGACCCAACAGGGGCCTGGCACTGGGAGAAAGGAACACAGAAGGGCAAATCCGGACAGGGCATCCTTGCTGGCACTGTCCAGCTGCTGGCGGGGTAAAAACCCAGCTCCAGGAAGGTAGCCCGTCCGCCCTGCGTCCTGCTGTCCCCTGCCCACTCCTCATCCCACCTGGACACTCAGGTCAAAGGGAGATGTGGGCTCCAACCCGGGGCCTCCCCCGGGGCCTCCCTTGGGTCCTGTCCTGAGAACACCAGCCCCTCCTCTCTCCCCCAGCCCCCTGCCGAGCTCTCCTCCAGTGCCCCCTGCTGGGGGTCCCCTGGTCTTCGTTCAGTTGGGGCTCCGGCCAGAGGCGAGGGGCCAGGAACTGGGCAGCAGGACTTCCTTGGTACAGCCTGGAATTGCCGAGACCGTCTCGGGACCCCAGCCTCCTCTCCCCCAGCCCTGGTCCTGCCACCAGGGGGCACTCAGGAAGGCTGGCCACTTCTTGGTGGTCTCACTGATCACAGTGCTCCCCTGCTGGGCCTCCCTGTCCCCCCGCGGACCAGCTAGCTGTGCCCCAGCCAGGACCCCAGACTCCTCCCTGGCTGCAGGCTCCTGTCGCCGTGCCAGCGGTGAGCCATCCCCACGTAGCCCCCTGTGGGCTGTGGGCCCTGCTTTCCAGGAACCAGCATCTCAGTGTCTGCCCGCGGGGTCCTGGTTCCTAAAACAGGCCTTCCAAGGACCGGGAGTATGAATCAGGGGCAGCGGCCAGGGAGGCCCCTTTGCTCCCTCTGGGGCCCGTCCAGCAGCCTGGGGGGCACGGGCCCGTGTCCCTGTGTGTGGTTTTGCCTGCCACCTCTTGCCTGTCCCCACCTCACTTCAGGACCAACCCCTGGCTTCTCAGATGCTCAGTGGGTCTTCCTGCTATCAGGTCCGGCATGGCAGTTGGCACGCTTGCTTCTCGAGTGCCTCCTGCTTGCCAGTGTGGGGCAGTGGGGCCAGGCTTCACCCTCCCAATTTAGAGGGCAGGACATGACGTGGGCCCCAAGAGAACTCTGTGAGTAGTCCTGGAGGGCTTCCTGGAGGAGGACATACTTGGGCTGGCCTTGAAGGATGGTCTAGACACCCCTGGTGCAAAGGGAGGGGGGCCCCTGCCCCGTGACTTCGCATCTTCTATGTGTCCGGTGCTACCCCTCCCCCTGACAACCTGGTCTCCCCATGGAGTCCCAGGGTCCAGCTCACCCACCCATTGTCCCAGCCACTCAGGACCCCCTTCCAGAGCCTCCCTTGCTTCTTGCAGAGCCCAGGAAATTTATTTCACTTTGGTTTTTTTTTTTTTTTCTGGTTTTTTGTTCTAATCTTTCTTGCTTGCTAAAGGAAAAATCCACAGAGAACTTCCAGTAAATAAAATCACCCGCCTCATTCCAAGTGCTTCGGTGACTCAGCTGCTGCTGATTACATGTCAGGACTGAGTCTCTACCTTGGGGACTCACAGGCCTCCAAGCATACATGCACGTGCCCCCCGGGTTCAGGGACTAGACCCTAAGGACCCTTCAGCCAGGCCCACAAGGCCTCCGCTTGCCTTCCCAGCAGATTCCTTTGTGTCCCCTACCCTCGTTCTGCCACAGCCCCTCAGCAACACCCTCCCACCTCTGGGCACAGTATCTTTTCCAGCTGCTTCCAGAACCTTCTTTCCCCCTTACTTGCTGGCACAGCAATCTCTTCTCATCCCCTGAGCAATCCACGGCCTCTCCCCGGCCCCCACCCAGAGGGCATGAATAGGAGTGTCCCCCTGCCCCCGGGGAGCGTCTTGCTCCATCTAGCTCGCCCCTGGGGACCCCAGCACTCTTCGGTGCAATTTTTCACATTTGCCCCCCGTTTTGGAGGCTGACTTGACCAGTGGAGCTCCGTCACCCCCACATCCACCCCCAGGACCCCCACCCCCTACAGGTGACATGCTCCACCCCAGAACGGGGCTGCTGGGGTCAAAGCCACCTCCCCTCCCCTTGAAGCCACGGAGACTCCTACCCGCGACCAGGAGTGGCAAGAACCTCCTCGCCTCTGTCTTCATCAGGTCAAAGAGCCGGAGCCATGCACCCCCTAAGTCGAGGGGGGCGCTGGAGGGAAGAGTCACAGGGCTCGTAGTACGGGGGAGGCTCTCAGAGTCCTGGATGTCCTGCCACTTATGGCGCTGCAATCCACCAGGACCTTCGGGAGTCTCATCTGTAAAGTGGGCTGCTGGAGCCCATGGAACTGGGCGGTGGCCGTACCCCCCCCCCAGGGCCCGCACACATAAGGTGCTCGGTGGTGGCACAGCACCCTGCCACGTTCTGCCCGGGACGTTGCACCCAGCTCTGTCCTCAGGCAGGCTGTGGCCCTGCAGGCTCTGCGGTTTGGAATTGTGCCCTCCGCTTTCACCCCCACTTACCAGGAGCAGTTTTTATGAGACTTGTTGTGACCTTTGTTGTCCAGAGGCTCTTGGGGACATTATCAGTGTCTCATTTTAGGGCCACCTAGATGGAGCCGCATGGGAAAAGTGTCTTTCAGAGCCAAGGCTGGAAAGAATCCGCATGCTTTCCAGGGCACTGAGTGATGCCATCTTTGATGGAGGCTTTTCCTGACACTGGTGGGCAGAGCCCTGCTCTGTTCGGTGCTCTGGATGGTCGCCTCCAGGCCGATGGGACCAGTCTTGTCCACCTTCCCCAGGGGTCTCACCAATCCTTACGTGACTTGATGGGAAGAGCAGAGGGAGGGCTTATCCTAAGGGATAGTGAAGACCGTGGAACTGATCCTATTTCCCTTTTCACCCTGGCAGCCAGGAATCTCGGAGCCAAATTGCAGACTCCAGTCAAAGCCTCTGTGCTGGACCTCCTGGCCTGCATATTTATGTTCCACTTTTTCCCTTATAGTTC
Source organism: Oryx dammah (assembly GCF_014754425.2). NCBI lineage: Eukaryota > Metazoa > Chordata > Mammalia > Artiodactyla > Bovidae > Oryx > Oryx dammah. Next base: position 3,844,522 of record NW_024070200.1, on the reverse strand, counting down.
CGTTCTTATCCTCATTCATATTTCCTCTAACCTGGAAATTTTTCTGTGTTACGTGTATTTTGTATAATACATTTGAATGAATGAATGAATGAATTGAATGAATTTTGTATAATTTACTTGTATTTTGCCTGAGGCTGATGGAATCCTTCAAGTAAGGCAGGGTTTGAGTGAACGCTTGCTGTGTCAGGCATGAACAGACCCAACCACCGCTCTCTCCAAGCCCCACATACCTGCCCCCCAGCCCCAGGAGCAGACCCTCCACTGCCCCCTCCTCCTTGTCTCCTCCTGAAGGTCACATCCGTTCAGAACCTGTGCTGAATGCCAGCTTTGGAGGGAGAGTACACATACCCACAGTCTGGAGGGAATTTTTGACTCACAGAACTTGGAGCCTGAAGGGATATCTGGTCATCCTTCTGGGTGACGAAGAAGCCAGGAGAGGCTGGGTGGCACGTTTGGGGTCACACAGCGTGACTGTGGCCCTCCTGGCTTTCACCCACACGGGAGGTGCACGAGCTCACCCAGCCCCGGCTTCCAACAAGGCAGTGGTTCCCCGGGGTTGAGATCCTACATAAACATGAGGCTCATTTATTATGGTGATTGAGTGTCAGCTGCCTTGGCTAGAGGCTTTGGGACCAGAAGGAAAACTGTGGACAGGGGATGTTTCTGTCCATCAAACCTTTCAGCAGCCACCCTGAAACCAGCCCCTCGTCCTCACCGTGGAGCCGGTAAACATCGCCACCACGGCTCCCACAGGGCGGAAAGGGCCGAGTCCACAGAAGCACTTAGTTTGTGAGAAAGAAAGGAAAAGAAACTTTGAAAGCAAGACTTGCCTGAGCTGATCAACCCTCTTCCCTATTTCAGGGAACATGGAAAGCTTTGTGACACGCTCCCAGTGGGCCAGCGCTATGCACATATGCGTGCCGCTCATATGGCTGCTCACACACTAGCGCACATCACTCGCCCCCCGTGTGTCTGCACACGTGTGCGCACACTCACATACACATGTGCTCGCTCAAAGCACACATATATGCACACACACACAAAGCACAGGCACATGCTTTTATACATGGACATGTTCACGTGCTCACACGTGTGCACGTGCGATCACACACGCGTGTACACACGCCTGCACGCGCAGATAGAACGCTGCCGAATGGGAGCCCAGTCCCTCCCCGAGCCGTCACCGGTGATTAATGTGGACGCAGTAACGGCTCCGGGGGCTGCTCTAAGCCTGTGTCGAGCAGCGTTCTTAGCCCCCGTAGCCGGAGTCTGGGAAAAGCCACGACTCAATGTCAAGAAATATTGGCAGCTGGAGAGCAGAGCCTGCAAAGCCCAACAGAACCGCGGCACTGTTCGGAGCTGTGGCAGAACGACGTCTGCAATGTGCCCTGTCCTCAAGGGCTCCCTGCAAACCCGCCCCGAGGGATCTGAGGTCCCCGGAGCCTGCACAGGCTTCCTTTGCCCCTCCCACCCATACGGCTCCTTCCAGTGCCTTCTGGATCCCGCCCTGGGGTGGGGGGCTGCTGGCCAAGGGGGCCGGGTGGGCATTTCCGGGGGAGTGGCGGCCCCTCGCCTGCCCCTTCCCCTTGCCAAGCTGCAGGGTGCCCCCCTTGCCCCCAGTCCACCCAGAACTAGGACTGAATCTTGGTGAAAAAGACTGATGGCAAAAGCTCAGAGCCCTGGGGAGGCTCCTGCCAGGCGGCGGCCTGGGAAGATTGAAAACATCACATCAACAGTGTCTCAGGATGGAGGCCCTCAGAGTGGTATCTTTAACAAAGGCTACTGCATTAATAGTTCAGGGCCCAGGGATGGCGGGAGGAGAAGACAGCTTGGCCTGAGAGCAGGAGGGGCCCCTGGACCTTGCCCCAACCTTCCCGGGCTGCAGAGTCGAAAGGGGCCCACAGACGTGCTCGGCCAACCTGAGCTACGTGCTTTATGTGACTGACTTTCACAGCAGCCCAGGGGCAATGGGAGGGGTTACAGGTCCCCATGGACAAAGAAGGGGGCTTGATCCTGAGGCCCCATGGTTCCCCAGGTCAGAACAGGGCCTGGCCTCCATCCCTCACCCCCTTGGACTGTGGCCCCACATGACGGCCCACCAAGCACACTTTTGTCCGTGGAGGCTGTGACTGCATTTGCCTGGGCTCAGAGCTGAACAGCCTCCTGGATCAGGAATTGTGGTAGCAGTGATGTCCAAGGGGGAACAGAGAGTCCCCGTGAGGGTGGACTCAGCCTTGGGGAGGACTCTGGGGCGGGGGTCCGAGCCACAAGGGGTCAGGGCACCCAAGACTCAGAGGACGCGGTCTGGCTGGATGAGGGATGTCCTGGACAGGCGGCCCCTGGAGGTGGACCCTGACCCACGGGTGGACCCCCGTGAGCAGAAAGGCCTGCCCGAGTCCCCGGCTGGGGAGCCCCAAAGGGGAAACAAAAGGAAAAGTCACAGCCTCTCTATTCCCAGGGGGGTGTTTGGTGACTCGGCCACCCACCGGGCCTACGCGTGTGCAGTGTGTGTGATGGGGTGTGCACATGCGTGTGTGCGTGTGTGTGTGTGTGCTTATGTATGAGGAAGGGATTATGCATGATCAGGAATGTGCGGGAAATTCCCTGTTCCCAGGCAGAACCCTGGCCCCAAAGCCTGGCCCAGGCAGAACAGCCAAGGTCCTGGGCTGAGCACGGAGCGGGGGAGGGCTTCCTCCCTCCTGGCCAGGCTGGCCGGCGGGCACCTCCTGTGGCTCCCTGCCAGGTGTCCTGGCTCATACTGCCCCCCAGTGGCCATCCTGGGAGCCCAAGGGCCTGGGGCCCGAGTGGCAGAGAAGGTCCCAGAGTGACCAAGGCCACCGTCCCTCTCTTGGTAGGGGGCCCTACGATTCCTCTAAAAAAGTGGCCATCTTCCAGCTTGAGACCTCCAGAACCACCAATATGGTGCCCGCCAGCTTCCACCAGCCTTGGAGAGGGAGGAGCCAGCTTCCTCAACTACCTGCACGGTCAAGAGATGGATCAGCCCCTCAACACACCTCCCCAGGACCCCTCCTGTCCACCAGCATCTCCTGGGGGGCATGGGGTGCCCGGTCACACCCCTGTCCCAGACCTGGCTTGGCCGAGCTTGGGGGTCTTCACAACTCAGACAGCTTGTGAGCTTGGGACTTCGGAATGTGATCTTGAGGTTCTAGGAGCCTAGGGGTAGGGTTGCAGCCCTCAGATTCCACCCCCAACTTGGAGAGGACCCTTGAGGCCCCTCCACTCCAGAGCTGCAGGGGAGGGATCAGAGCCTGCCCATTCCCGGCTTTGATTCGGAGGAGAGCTACAAGGAAGAGGAGCCCTCCCTGGGCCGATGGGGACACAGGCTCCCAGCACATGGGCAACAGGGGGCGGGGGGCTGTGTCCAAGGCCTCCAGCTCAGCACATTTTTCAAGAGCTGCTATTTCAGGCCAGAGTGCCCAACGGAGAGAAGCATTTGTGAATGGGAAGGAAAGTGGTCCTCTCATGGCCGTGGTGACAGGGCGGGCAGCCAGCAGGCAGGGGGGCTGAGGGCAGGGGAGGCTGTTCTCCCACCACTCAAGTTTCTCCTGATGGCCAAGGTCATGGGCAGAACATAGCCCTCCCTGCAGGTAGTCAGCCCTCTAAAAACACAAGAGCTTCATGTGAGTTCTTGAGAAACAGGCAAACTTTGGGACATCCTTACACCAAGATATACTAAGATATCATGTGGCCTGTCGGAAATCCAAGGATAACTGGGCGTCTGTATTTTTATTTGCTGATCTGGCCACAATAGCACTGTCTCTCCTCGGGCTGGCTGTGACTTTTCTCCGGCACAGAGGAGATTGAGGCCAAGGGTCCCTCGCTCTAGGCACCCCCATCTTGGACCGATGAGCCATGGACAGGTGGAGACCACCATCCAGGGTCCCGAAGATGCCAACAGCCCCGGGATCACAAACACTGAAGACCAAGTTTCAGGCCCCAGCCCTGGCTGCAGCCACACCAGCCGTGCTCCCGTGGGGGGCTATCGATTGGATTGATCTCCAGGCATCTCTGTGGAGGTTTCAGCATCAACACTCACTTTCTCCTCACCAAGGGGCCTCCGAGGACATCCAGCCACAATGGTGGGAAGGTGTTGTGGAATGTTCCTGGGCCCCCATTAGCTCTGTGGCTGGCCTCAGACCTTCCCTTCCATGCCGTGTCCCCGCGGCCCCCTGGAGCTAACCACACAGCTGTGGACCCAGGCCCACAGGGTGTCAAGAGAGGTCCCATAGCTGATCTGGGCCCTGTGTTTGTCATGGTGACGCCCCTTTGGTGGGAAGATCCCATCCCACCTAGAGTCTGGGTTAGAACAGGGTCTAACCTGTGCAGAAAAGATGCCACGGGTGTCCAGGTACAGCCTTTGGGCCCCTCTCCCTCCTTACCACCTCCCTGCTGCCCCTCCCAGGACTGGGGGTCTCTGTGGCTGCTCCAACACCCCCTCCGCCTGCCTGCCCCACCATGCCTGCCGGCAGGGAGTGTCCAGGCTCACAGAGCAACAGCCGGGTGAGGGGACCCCACCTTGGGGCTTCAGAGGGCCAGACCCAGGTCTGCACCATGAGGGTGAACAAGACTGGGCCACAGAGACCAGGGGTTTCTGGGCTGAAGGAAGAAGACATTCAGGGGTCGGAGGGTTCCTTCTAATGAGAGATGGTGCCAGAAGGTGGGGGCGAGGTGCGCAGTGGCAAGGCCAGGGGCCAGCATGCTTTTTCTGTGAAGGGCCAGGTGATAAATATTTTAGGTGCCAAGGGCCAGATGGTCCCTGTCACGGCTACTCAACTGCCATGAACCAGACTCCCCGAGTCTGGACGAGCTTAGCTGTGCGCCCGACAAAACCTTACTCTCCAAGGCAGAGGGCGAGTCAATGTGGCCCACAAGCCACAGTTTGCCAACCTGCCTGCTCTAGACTGGAGAAGGGGGCTGGGGGCTGGGGCTGGGGAGCGGGGAGGATGGGGGAGCTTGGAGAACCCCACTTCCAGGACTGCACGAAGCTGGACATGGCAGAGTTGGTGAGGGAAAACGGGCTGGCCTTCCCATCGAGACCGGAGGAGGAGTGAGGGAGGGAAGGGCATGGGGACCCCAGATAGAGTCCATCACGGCAAAGGAGTGCCCGGGTGGTCTCAGGCCCCCAGAGGAAACCAAGAGAGGAAGAAAGGCTCAAGGCTGTGGGTCTGGGGAAGGGGAAGGAAGGAGATTCTTGGCTCCGAGGCCACGGTTTCCTCCTGCCTGGTCTGGAAACAGGCTCCCTCTGGGGACCAGGCGCCGGACAGGAGGGCAGCTGCCGCGGCCGGCTGCTGGTAGGCAGCAGGATGCAGGCCACCTCCCGCCTCTGCCCCATGCCTGGATGCCCTCTCCTGAGGGCACTGGCGCCCCCTGGTGGGGTGCAGCCTCTGGACCCTGACCCGCCCCATGAATCCAGAGTAGGCACTTGGTCCTAAGGTCCAGCCTCCCTCCAGTTTCTGGGGCAGAGATAAAAACCTTTTTTGGCAAGTTGGGCTAATTTCCTGAGCTCAGAGCGCTGCCTGCCTCTCCCCGCCTCAGCACTGTCTCCAGGGCCTCTGATGGAGCCGAGGGCAAGGATGCCTGTCCAGTCCCATTGCCTCCAGGAGGCCCTCCGGCCTCACCCCGGACACTGTCCCCAGCCCGGAACCCTGGAGTGGTGCCCATCCTCCACAGGACAGGGGCCCCACATGGTCTCCGGGGCCTGGACTGACCAGGCCTCCTCATGGCTCCTCGCTCCTTACAGACCCCAGGAGTTTCCCCAGGCCTCCTCACCCTGCACTGTCTGCACAACTCCAGGGCTTACTACAGGCCCGGCCCCAACCAGCTGCTTGTGAGCACGCTGTGTCACAGTCGGCTCATGTCCTTCTGCTCAGGAAACCACCTCTCATGGCCCCCTCACCCTAGAACTCCCATGGACTCCAATAGCCCTCTCGTCTCAGAACCTGGATGGACTCTGAGACTCACCTCCAACGTCACCTCCTCTGGAAAGCCCACCCTGATTGCACAGAACTGGGCCATCATTATCCCCTGTGGGTGTCCACCACCCCGGGCACAGAGGCTTCCTGTGGCAGCACTTGGGAATTTGAACAGATTTGTATATTTTTATGTAATGTATTTGACTATATTTGCATACTTATATGTTAATTTAAGATATATTTTATATGTTTACATTTTATTATGTCTTATATATGATATGTTTTCAAAGAGTATCATATATAATATATTAATATTTAAATTCTAATTTGACCAATTATATAACTTGTTACAAAGTACTATATAATATATACATATAGAATAATAATATATGATATATACATATATTATATGCATATAATACATGATATCGGAGAAGGCAATGGCACCCCACTCCAGTACTCTTGCCTGGAAAACCCCATGGACTAGAGGAGCCTAGTATGCTCCAGTCCATGGGGTCGCTAAGAGTCAGGCACGACTGAGAAACTTCACTTTCACTTTTCACTTTCCTGCACTGGAGAAGGAAATGGCAACCCACTCCAGTATTCTTGCTTGGAGAATCCCAGGGACGGAGGAGCCTGGTGGGCTGCTGTCTATGGGGTCGCACAGAGTCGGACACGACTGAAGCGACTCAGCAGCAGCAATACACAACATATACAATATGTAAATATAGATATAATATACAATATATACATATATTATGTATATATATAATATATACATGTATTTATATGTCAATATAAATAAAATATATACATATACAGTATGCATATATATAATAATATACCATGTGTACATGTATATTACATACATATAATACATAATATATACATATATTTATATGTCAAATATGTGCAAATAAAAGATAATAATATGCAATGTACACATATATATTATATATATAATATATACACATTTATATATCAACATAAATAATATACAATATATACACATAATATGCATATATATAATATACATATACAATAATATATAATATTTGCCTCTATTCATATGTCAATATAAATGACAAAGTATATACATATATAATATGCATATATATAATATACAGAAACAAATGGGTGCCACGTGGCCTCAGACAGAAGCAGGGAGTAGGTCCCTGAGGTGCAGATCTTGTGCAAAGGAGGTTGAGGCGCTGCGATGAGGAGCTTGGAGGCCCCGGGAGAGGGGGCAGTGAGACACGGCCTGCACCCCGTGGGAGGTTGGGGGAGAGACCTGCCAAGCCCTGAGCAGGGCACTGCAAGCCTGGAGCAGCTTAACTTCTGTTCTTTGGCAAACACCAAACAACGCTCAAGGCCAGAATGTGTATATAGATGATAACATATAATATATACATATATAATAATATACATCATATATTCATATGTCAATATAAATAAAATATGCACATATAAAACAATATACTAAACTATATATAAGACACAATGTATGCATATATTTATATGTTAAATATCGGAGAAGGCAATGGCACCCCACTCCAGTACTCTTGCCTGGGAAACCCCATGGACAGCGGAGCCTGGTAGGCTAAGAGTCTGACTGAGCGACTTCACTTTCACTTTTCACTTTCCTGCACTGCAGAAGGAAATGGCAACCCACTCCAGTGTTCTTGCCTGGAGAACCCCAGGAACAGGGTAGCCTGGTGGGCTGCTGTTTATGGGGTCGCACAGAGTCGGACACGACTGATGCAACTTAGCAGCAGCAGCAGCAGCATATGTCAAATGTATGTAAATAAAAATAGATAATAATATACAATATATGTGCTCAGTCACTCAGTCTTAGCTGATCCTTTGTGATCCTATGGACTGTAGACAGGCAGGCTCTTCTGTCCACGGAATTTTCCAGGTAAGAGTACTGGAGTGGGTTGCCATTTCCTTCTCTAATACACTATATATACATATATTTATATGTCAAATATAGGCAAATAAAAATAAAGGCTATTTGCGGGACATGGGTAAACTTGAATAGAGACCATGTGTGAATTAAAATTATTCTATCAAAGTTGAGTGACAGAATAGTGCTTTTGTAGGAAATGTCCTCATACCGAGATAAATGTCATATTCAGCTGCCTTCGTCCCTCCGAGGGAGCTCAGACCCTTGCACCGTGAACCCCCCAGCCCCGCCCCAGGGGCCTCCAGACATCCTCAGCACGGCCCCTTCACACGAGACAGCAGCTGCTGAGCCAGCCGGCCGTCGTCTTCTTGAGGGCAGAGAGAGGCTCGTTTCTGGAAACAGGTGGGTGTCACGTGGCCTCAGATGAATCCGTGAGCAGCGCTAGCTTTGGAAAGAGGCTGCTGCCCCAGACTCCGGTCCCGGACAGGCCCGAACCCTCCTATGTCCCCAGGAGCAGGGGCCCCTCTTACACCTGAATATAACAGTGGGAAGAAACCAACATGAATGGTGCTGGGACCACCAGATGCATGCCACGCCCCCTGAAGGCTGTCTGCCCAGACGGGGATGGTCAGTGTCCCTCTGTGTAAGGGTCCTGGGACTGACTGCCATAACCAAGGACCGAGACTGGGTAGCTTAAAGCAACAGGAATTATTGTCTCAGCATTCTGGAGCCCAGAGCTCTTGAATCCAGGGGTCGGCAGGGCTACGATCCCCGGAACCCGCAGACAAGGATCCTTCCTGGCCTCTTCCGGCTTCTGCGGGCGGCTGGTCAGCCTCAGCTTCTGGGCCTGCAGCCACCCCCTCTCACCCCTGCGTCTCTGTCAAACAGCATCTTTCCCTCAAGTCTCTGTCTTCACAAGGCATCTTTTCTTTCTTTTCTTAAAATCCAGTATAAGTCAGACAGGACTAGAGGTCCAACATTTCTAGCATGACCACATCTTAATTTAACTAATGATATCCACTCTGACCCTATTTCCAAATAAGGTTACATTCTAAAACACCAGGAACAACGCCTCCAGCAGATCTATTGTGTGTGTGTGTGTGTGCACATATTTCAATTCACAACACCCTCCTCATCCATCCCCTTTCTGTCTCTGTTTTTCTTCCTAAACTGAGAGAGTCTGTTTCAAAAGCTTTTAAGTGAATGAATGAATCAAGTGTACGTTCCAACTTCCTAAAAGGACAGGGTTTCCAACTCGAGAAGATGCCGCCTTTGGAAGGAGAGTCAAGAAGAAAGTGCCCTGGCTGCACCTGCAAATTCTGTTCAAAGAGCAGAAATTGGCTGGCTTCCTCGCGACCCCTGGGCTGCTCTCTCTCGTGAACATGGGTCTCTAAGAGTGTCTGTGACCTGGGTCTGAGAGGAGGTCCATCGTCTTGCAAAAGGAAGCCCTCTCCAGCTCTTAGTAGCCCTACAAGATCATGGATGGGATGATGAAGACCAGCAGTCACTCAAGGGTCAAGTGCATGGCGGTACCCAAAGGGGCAGACAACTCAGGTCAACCACCAGCACCACAGAGCTCCAGGCTGTGAGCACGTTATCACCCCAGGCTGCAATGTTTCTTTCTCCCCGACCCTCTGCGAGATTTCAGGGGCAAGGACTGTGTCCCCCTCCTGCCTGTGTCCCTTGGGGAGGCCAGCTTCTGGTACTTAACAGATGCACACTCAGTGATCAATGAATTGGGGATAGATGAAGAGTTATCTCTTCTTCACTGTATCTGAAATGTGGTGATCAAACAGAAGCTTTCAAATAATCCATTTAGGCCAAAGTGGATACAGCCTCTTCTCAACAGTGACTCTCAAGGAAGCGTTTTCATAATTATCCAGAAGATTTACATCTGCTCACCACTCAACAAGTGAGGTTTGACATCTTTAATGATATTTTCACAGCTTCATGTGGATTCCTCGCATCTCAGTGCCCAGGGTTCCTGGCCCCAGAAGCAGCTTGCAAGAAGCACTCGATGAATGAATGAGGAAAGTGGCAAAAGACGATCGTCACAGGCTTCCCCAGTCTGCCCGCCGTGTGTCTTTCCTTAGACTGTGAGCTCCTGGAGGGCAGGAAACACTTCTCCTTCATCTTTTATCCCCTGGAGCTCTCAGGACGTGTAACACGTGTCTGTTGAATGAAGACACACCTGGAGGAAGAAGTGGATCACACGTATTCCCTGAACGGGACCGCCGAGATCCCAAATGACACCCACAAAGCTCCAACAAGGGGACCCAGAAGGACAACTCCACCCTGCGATTCTGCCAGGGAGCCCCACTCGGGGCTTCCTGGGTTCATCCTCAGGCGGTAGCTCTCCGAGTCTCAGCAGGTAGAGAGGACTGCTTCAGATGCCAGCCCCTTACAGTCACGTGTGCGCCATCCTTCCCTCCACTCAGAGAGCTCGCTCGGTCCCTTGAAACAACTCAACTATTGAAAGGGCAGTTGCCAAGCCAACGGGATCAATGTGCGCCCTGCCTATCGCCTTCCATCTTTGGGCTGATCCGTAAGACCCACGGAGAAGCCAGAGGTGGAGCAAAGAACTTGGTTGAGAAGAAATGCTCATCGCACATTGCTGGGGGCTTGGTAATCTCTCTGTTCCTCATCTGAGAAGCAGCGCCCACATGCTGGTCTCCTGGGCCACTTGGCAGGATCCACAGGTGCCAGCCTGAGAGAGAGGGCACCCAGACCCGGGCTGTGGACACACAGACATAGATGTTTCTGTGCTTGGAGCTCCAGATGTGGCCCATTGCTCAGTAGTTTCTCTTGCAGCTCCATCTTCAAAGAAAGAACTCAAAGAAGCAAAGAACTGAACCATTAAAATCACATCAACAAACCCTCCCCCCCCCCCCCCACCCCCCCCCACTCCTTTTTATTTTCTTTCACGCAGGAAGTCTGCTTCCAAAACTTTGAGATTAATGACTAAATTCATTGCACGTTCCAGCTTCCTAAAATGATCGATTTAAAATTTAAAATGCATTGGATTTTTAAATACCCTAAAGCGGTTTGCATTTCTCCAAAATCACCAAGTGTAAACTGGAGAACACGGCTCCAGAGTTAGACAGACGCGATGAGGCAGGGTGTGTGTAGGGGGTGAGGCCCCCACTTTTGAGACAGGTCATCTCAGGGGCTTCACCTGGCTTCCCTGAAGCTCACGTCCCTCACCTGTGAAAAGAGGAGGTGATGCTCTCAGAGGCCAGCAATAGGAACCAGGAAGAAAACGAGTGGAAACATCCAAGAGAGCATCTGGTCAGATGGGGCGAGCTCCAGGCACCTGCTCCAATGATGTAGAACTCCATCAGTAAGTTAGGAGTCGTCATTCTTTTCCCGCTGTGATGACCTGAGCCAAGAGCTGGGAAGCATCTTGGAAACTGTCTTCCCTCCCTCCCCTCCTCTGGGGAAACCGAGTTTCAGGCCAAGAGCCTTCTGTGGTCAACAGAATAAAGCCCCCACTCCAAGATGTTCATATCCTAATTCCAGAATCTGGGAGTACACTACCTTACATGGAAAAGGGTCGCTGTGGAGGTGATTAAATTAAAGATTTTGAGATGCCATATCATTGTGGATTGTCTGATGGTCCTGATCAGACCAGACCCCACCCCTTAGGAGGGGAGAGGCTTTCTTGGCTGTGTAGATGAGATGAAAGAAGGGGCAGAGACGTGGTACACTGCCAGTTTTGAGGCTGCAGGAAAGGACCACAAGCCAAGGCATATGGGCACCTCGAGGAGCTGGAAAAGGCGAGCAAACAGGTCTTCTCCCTGAACCCCTAGAAGAGGCAACAGCCCTGCTGACACCATGATTTTAGGCTAAAGACTCAAGTCAGGCTCCTGACCTCTGGAACCGTGGGATAAGACATGTGTGCTGTTTTAAGCCACAGAGCGTGTGGGGACTTGTTACAGCTGCAACAGGACACTCACTTCTCTTTTCTAAGTAACTGACAAAGTCCACGTGCCGTAAGAGCCACGGCCAGGCTCCTGGCTCCCAGTCCCAGGCTTGTCCCCCAGAGCTCTGTGTTGTTTTTTCCCAAAAGTGGTTCTAGCAGCTGGCACACCCCCTCTTCCCCGCAGGAGCTTAGAGCACAGACATCACTGTTTATCCCAGGAGCATGCTCACTCATTCATCCACTCGCTATTCAGCAGGTATCTGCTGGGCTTCACTGGTGACGCAGTGGTAGAGTCCACCTACCAGATCAGGAGATGCGGGTTCCATCCCTGGGTCAGGAAGACCTCCTGGAGAAGGAAATGGCAACCCACTCCAGTATTCCCACCTGGAGAATCCCATTGACAGAGGAGCCTGGTTGGCTACAGTCCCTGGGGCTGCAAGAGAGTCAGACACAACTGAGTGGCCAAACAACACCTGTTGGGTACGCCCTCTACACAGGCGCTGCTCTAGGCACCAAGGCCACACAAAGTCACCTTCCAGCAGCTCTCCATCCTGAAGGCCCCTCATGATGAAGCCCTCAAGACACCCAGAGGCTCTGGGAAGCCTCAAAGGCTGGATGGACAAATAAAGGCTGGTCTATCTGCACAGTGGAATGTGATGGAGCCATACAAAGGAAGGAAGCACAGCATGGATGACCACGGACCACGTGATGCTAAGTGGAGTGAGCCAGACACAAAAGCCCACGTGTATGATTCCAGTGATATGAACTCTCCAGAGCAGGAAAATCCATAGAGTTAGCACGTAGATGAATGGTAGCCAGTGGCTAGAGGGAGAAGGTAGGGAGTGCATTCTTGGTAGGAATGGGATTCTATAGGTAAGGATTTCCCAGAGAAACAGCACCGGTAGAACAGAGAGAGAGAAGATAGGGATTTACTATGAGGGTTTGGCTCGTACAATTCTGGAGACCGAGAAGTCCCAAGCCTGATGTGTGGAAGCTGAGGGCCCAGAAAATTAATGGCATAGTTCCCAGAAGGGCCAAGAACTAGAGCATCAATGTCGGGGCAGGAAAGATGGGAGAGCAGGGAGAGTTCACCCTTTCTCTGCCATTATTGTCTATCCATGTTCTCCCCAGACAGGGAGACGCCCGTGTGCATTGGTGAGGGCAGGTTTCTCCAGTCAGGTCACCCATGCAAGTGCTAATCTATTCCAGAAGCATCCTCGAAGACACACCCAGAAATAAGGTTTTCAACAGCTGTCCAGGAATCCCAGATGACACTTAAAATCAACCATCACAGGGGGTTTCGTCTGGGAGGATAAAAAAAGTTTTCGAATCAAACAGGTAGAGAAGCAACGTGCATCTGGTTAGCTGTGTCCCAGATGCGTTAAGAGGCCCACAGGTGGGGCTGTGGGCACCCACAGGTCCGCCAGCCCTCCCGTCTGCTCTAGAGAGTGCAGACGACTTCCCTGATCTTGTGAAGGTGACCTTGTGATCTGCTGAGAGCTGCACCCCCCGCAAGGGTCCACATCCTCCCAGAGCGCCCTTCTCAAGGGACTGATCAAGCCCCTCATTCACTGACAGTCCACCGCCTGCCCAGTTTCATGTGGTTCGGTTATAATCTACATTTGTTTATCCTTTTAATTCAGTCCATGTGGGCGCAAGTCTTACAGCAGACCCTGACTGCCATGCGAGAGTTAGAAGGGAGTTTGAGAAGCATAATGAACCTGGAAGAAGAATCTAGAGAGAGAGAATCGTGGGAGTCTGTGCATGTGTGTGGCTGCCCAGTCGTGGGCAAGTGAGGGGAGAAGTACTTACAAAAGATTCGCAACAGAGGATGAGATATTTGGGTGGCACCACCGACTCAATTGGAGAAGGAAATGGCAACCCACTCCAGTATTCCTGCCTGGATAATTCCATGCACAGAGGAGCCTAGCAGGCTACAGTCCATGGGGTCGCAAAGAGTCAGACATGACTGAGCTACTAACACACACACCATCACCCCCGACTCAATGGACACAACTGTGGGCAAACTCCAGGAGATGGTGAGGGACAGGGAAGCCTGGCGTGCTGCCGTCCACGGGGTCGCAAAGAGTCGGACACAACAGAGCCGCTGAACAACAGCCAAACTCGGGGCACAAGGCAACTCTGTTCCCCTAGAGGCTCAAACTCCAGAGATACTCAGACACCAAGACCACATACATTTAATAATTTACCCGACATTGAACAGCACCGGGTACAAACACTTCCAGAATTTTCATTCACCAATTTAAACATTTGTCTAGAAGGGGGACCAACATGTTAACATGAAGAAGTATCCTTAGAGAACGTCGGGGGAAAATAGCCCATGATCTGCACACAAAGCCTTCCTGATGGGGTCCAGGGCTTTGCTACCGGAGCTCTGTGTCCCTCACCAGCCTGGCCCCGGGGTAGACTGCCCCATGGTTCAGAGAAGGGCAGGGTTGCCCGCAGGCTGAGGCTCCCCAGGTGGGCGTGTGCCGGATCACCCTGTCCGGCTTCTATACGTACGAGCCGACTGCTTTAAATAAAGTCAGCCGTTCCTCCAGCTAAAGTGTGGATGGTGGGATCAATTGGGTACAGAGAAACAGATTACCAAGCAGGTGGCTTCGGGCTAAAGATAAATTGTGTCCTCATGTAACTTAGCAGAGTGGGATGCAGATAGCTCCTAATATGCAAAGCAAGACTGTGTAATTACTTATTTCTGCGGGAAGCCCAGGCTGCGGCTCGTGGCTGCAGAAGCCCCAGAAGACCCTGCCCTGGTGAAAATGTTGCTGCTGGAGGTGCCAGCCCATGTGCTCCAGTGAGAACTGGGGCAGCTTCCCAGGGGGTGAGGGGCCAGGGGACACAAGTCCCTGCCTGGCCCCGCCCCACTCGCCTGTCCCCACACAGCAGAGAGCGAAGAGCCCGGCGGATATGGTCTAGCTCCAGGCCAAGGGTCACACCGCATCCCTGGCAGAATGATTCTTGGGGCACGCCCCTTCCTCCTTACCTGAGTGAACCTCTCCCAACGTCTGACCGCTAGACAGGCCTCCACGGACGGAACAAACCCGCTCATCACATATTTCCCCAATTTCTCACATCACTGACGTGCTCCGCTTTTGTCCACGAGTAAGCTCTCTGGGCATCTGTCCTCCCCCTTTTTTTTTTTTTTTTTTTGTCTCTTTTTTGGAACTAATTAGAGATTCACAGAAACTTGCCCAAACCGTACAGAGTCTCATGGACTCTTCACCTACCTTGCGCCCAGGGATACCAACTTGCATAACTGCAGTTCAGCATCAAAAGCAGGAAACTGACCTCAGTGTAACCCACAGACATTATTCAGATTTTACCTGTTTTATAGGCCATCTTAATCTGATCAGGCTGCTAGAACCAAATACCGCAGATGGGTTCAACAGCAGACACTTTATCGCTAATAGTTCTGGAGGCTACGAAGTCCGAGATCGAGACACTGGGCAGTTCAATTCCTGGTGAGGACTCTCCTTTCGGTGTGCGGACAGCCGCCTTCTTGCTATGTCCATACACACAGGGGAGAGACGATCTCTCGGGTCATAGAGAGCGCCATAAAAGAGAATGCCTCTTTCATTACGGTGCTAATCCTAACAGGAGGGCTCCACCCTCTTGATCTCATCACTTCTCAAAGGCTGCCCCTCTGATATACCACCCTGGGGGTTAGGTGTCAACATGGGAACCTGGGGTGGATGCAGCGGTGCTCAGCAAGGCACTGTTATATGTACTTCAGTCGCTCAGTTGTGTCCGACTCTTTGTGACCCCATGAATCGCAGCACTCCAGGCCTCCCTGTTCATCACCATCTCCCGGAGTTCCCTCAGACTCACGTCCATCGAGTCTGTGATGCCATCAAGCCATCTCATCCTCTGTCGTCCACTTCTCCTCCTGCCCTCAGTCCCTCCCAGCATCAGAGTCTTTTCCAATGAGTCAACTCTTCGCATGAGGTGGCCAAAGTACTGGAGTTTCAGCTTCAGCATCATTCCTTCCAAAGAAATCCCAGGGCTGATCTCCTTCAGAATGGACTGGTTGGATCTCCTTGCAGTCCAAGGGACTCTCAAGAGTCTTCTCCAACACCACAGTTCAAAAGCATCAATTCTTCAGCACTCAGCCTTCTTCACAGTCCAACTCTCACATCCATACATGACCACAGGAAAAACCATAGCCTTGACTAGACGGACCTTAGTTGGCAAAGTAATGTCTCTGCTTTTGAATATGCTATCTAGGTTGGGCATAACTTTTCTTCCAAGGAGTAAGCATCTTTTAATTTCATGGCTGCAGTCACCATCTGCAGTGATTTTGGAGCCCAAAAAAATAAAGTCTGACACTGTTTCCCCTGTTTTCCCATCTATTTCCCATGAAGTGATGGGACCGGATGCCATGATCTTTGTTTTCTGAATTTTGAGCTTTAAGCCAACTTTTTCGCTCTCCTCTTTCACTTTCATCAAGAGGCTTGTTAGCTCCTCTTCACTTTCTGCCATAAGGGTGGTGTCATCTGCATATCTGAGGTTATTGATATTTCTCCCGGCAATCTTGATTCCAGCTTGTGTTTCTTCCAGTCCAGCGTTTCTCATGATGTACTCTGCATAGAAGTTAAATAAGCAAGGTGACAATATACAGCCTTGACGTACTCCTTTTCCTATTTGGAAACAGTCTGTTGTTCCATGTCCAGTTCTAACTGTTGCTTCCTGACCTGCATACAGATTTCTCAAGAGGCAGGCTAGGTGGTCTGGTATTCCCATCTCTTTCAGAATTTTCCACACTTTATTGTGATCCACACAGTCAAAGGCTTTGGCATAGTCAATAAAGCAGAAATAGATGTTTTTCTGGAACTCTCTTGCTTTTTCCATGATCCAGCGGATGTTGGCAATTTGATCTCTGGTTCCTCTGCCTTTTCTAAAACCAGCTTGAACATCATGGAGTTCATGGTTCACGTATTGCTGAAGCCTGGCTTGGAGAATTTTGAGCATTACTTTACTAGCATGTGAGATGAGTGCAATTGTGCGGTAGTTTGAGCATTCTTTGGCATTGCCTTTCTTTGGAATTGGAATGAAAACTGACCTTTTCCAGTCCTGTGACCACTGCTAAGTTTTCCAAATTTGCTGGCATATAGAGTGCAGCACTTTCACAGCATCATCTTTCAGGATTTGAAACAGCTCAACTGGAATTCCATCACCTCCACTAGTTTTGTTTGTAGTGATGTTTTCTAAGGCCCACTTGACTTCACTTTCCAAGAAGTCTGGCTCTAGGTTGGTGATCACATCATCATGATTATCTGGGTCGTGAAGATCTTTTTGTACAGTTCTTCCGTGTATTCTTGCCACCTCTTATGTATGTACTTAGCTCTGTGCAATTTTACGCCCTGGGCACGTTCACGTAACAACCACCACCACGATCAAGATGCAGAACCATTCCATCACCTGGAGGATCCCTGAGTTTCATCCTTCTTGTCACACCCCCCTCCCTTATTTCCCCTCTTCCCATCTCCAGCCCCTGGCAACCCTTAAGCCGTCTTCTCATTTTGAGAACGTTGTGTGTAATGTTTCAAGACCAGTTTTCCCCACTCAGCCTAATGCCCCTGAGGTCTGTCCTCTCCGCGTGCCCCCAAAGTCAGTTCCTTTTTGTCCCCGGGCAGTGGTCCACAGCCCGATGGACCGCGGTTTGTTTAGCTGCTCACCCACTGAACGGCATCTGGATCCCCAGTTTCTGGCTATTGAAGCTGCTACGAACACCACGCACAGGTTTCTGTGCAAACAGAAGTTCTCATCTCCCCGGGATAAATGCCCAGGAATGGAATTGCTGCCTTTTAAGGTAAGTGTTGTGCTGACTGCTTTTTTTTTTTTCCCCAACTGCCAAACTTTTCCAGAGTGGCCATTTTACATTTGCAGCTAATGCAGGAGAAGTTCCACTTCTCTCTATCTTCGCCAGCATTTGGTGTTATCACTATTTTTCTGAGTATTTCGTAGAATGTCCTTCAGTTGGAGGTCACTGATGTTTTTCTCAGAGTCGTCACTGTTTTTTTTTTTTTTTTTTTTTTTTGCTGCACTGGGTCTTCGCTGTAGCCTGTGGGCATCTCTAGCTGTGATGTGCAGGCTTAGCTGCCCAGTAGCATGTGGGATCTCAGTTCTTGGACCAGGGATTGAGCCTGAGTCCCCTGCATTGGAAGGAAAGCCTCAATCACTGGACTGCCAGGCAAGACCTTCTGACTACTTTTCATTTTTGACTGTCCTGATAGGCAAGTAGTAATATCTCCCTGTGGGCTTCCCTGGTGGCACAGACGGTAAGAAAAAATGTATCTGCAATGCAGGAGACTCGAGCTGGATCCCTGGGTTGGGAAGATCTGCTGAAGAAGGAAATGACTACACACTCCAGTGTTCTTGCCTGGGAAATCCCATGGACCGAGGAGCCAGGCGGGCTACAGTCCACGGAGTCGCAAAGAGTTGGACATGACTAAATAACAAAAACAACCTCTCACTGCTGTTTTCCTTCGTGTTTCCCTAGTGGCTAATGGTACCACACATTTTCCGTCACCTGTGTATCCTCTTGGGTAACATGTCAGTTCCTGGTTTTTGCTCACTTTCTAACTGGATCGATTGCTTGTCTATGGTTGAGTTTTGAGAGTTCTTTATATATTCCAGATAACAAGTCTTTTGTCAAATCTATGCTTTGCCAGGTACACTACCGAGACTGTAGTTTGCTTTTTCTCTCTCTGAACAGAGTCTGTCTCATGGCTCAAAATCTCTTAATTTCAGTGAAGGCTGGTCTGGCATTTCTCTTTCACAGACTGTGCTTTTGGCGTCACGTCTAAGGACTTTTCACTGAGCCCTCAGATCCCAAGGAACTCTTCCTCTGAGTTTTTCTGTAAGTTTCACATGTTTACACATACGTCTTTGATCCATTTTGAGTTGATGTTCATATACAATGTGCGGTTTATTTTTAGGCCTGTGGGTGTTTAATCCCTCTGGCACCCTAGGCTGAAATATATCCTCTCTTTTTAAAAAATTTTTTATTTTATTTTTAATCGGAGGATAATTACTTTACAATATTATGATGGTTTCTGCCATACATCAGCAGGAATCAGCCACAGGCATGCCCCTGTCCCCTCCCTCCCCCTCCCACCCCTCTGGGTTGTCACTGAACACCAGCTTTAAGCCCCCTGCATCATAAGGCAATTTCCCACTGGCTCTCTGCTTTACATGATAATGTGTATGTTTCAGTGCCAGTCTCTCTCATCCCCTCCTTTTAATGCACGGAAGTGCTCATCTTCCGGGAGCCTCACTCCAGACCGGTCGTCCTGCACCTGACCCCTGGAACCTCCAGACCTGGCTCCATGCCTCCTCGGGCTCCCCGCTGAGCCTCCTGCCCGCCCCCACTCTCTTGAGCACCCCCTGACTTCTCCCACCCCCCAGCTGTCTGGGGAGAGAGGCAGAGCCCTGCCCACCATCACTCTGATCCCCAGTCATCCTCTGACCTCACGGTTCTCTCCCCAGACCAGCATTCCTCGGGCACTCAGCCGGCCTGGAGGAGGAGAGTGCTTGCTCCTTGACTCTTCCCCCGTGACCCCTCGCCACTCACACCTGAGGATGTCACCCCAGGTCCCCACCTGCATCCTCGGCCCCTGCAGGGCCACAGTGGCCCCTCCAGTCCTCCCACCAACCTTCCCCAAACGCCCAGCCTCAGCCTCCTCGGGACCACACCCTGGCGAGTCCTCTGACTTCTCCTAGCTGTCTGTGCCCTCTTCACGTCCTCCTGTAGACTCAGGGATTGGCAGAGGAGCCCTCTGATGTCTACATCCGCCTTCCAGTGCCTGGCGGGCGGGTTGCAGGCCCGCCGGCATCGCCGGGTCCAAACCTTAACTCATCACCTCCCTCTCCTCCCGCCCATGCCTCCTCCTGGGTTCCCTACGTGTGAAGGGCAGTGACCTCGCCCCCCAGAGTGGGCATCACCCCCAGCCTCTCCTCCCCTGCCTGCTGGATCTCCCATCCCTCAGCCCCCTTGACTTGGTCCACTGTTCCCCTCCCTTCTGCTCCTCCCCCCAGGCCTCTTCCTGTCCAGACAGCTCCATCTCGCTGCCCTCCCTGCAGCGGGAGACGCACACCTGAACGTCTCACCTGTGCTGAGACCCCACCCGGGTTTAGCCTGCCTCCCACTCCTGCCGCACCAAGCCCTGTGCATGCAGCCCCCGCCCGCCTCCCCGGCCTCCACCCCCTCCTCCATCATCCCTGGTCTCTTGCTTCTGGGTCTTCACCCGTTCCATCCCCCTGCCTGGCACGCTCTTCCACCCTTTTCGTTGGTCACTTCTGATTCAGGCTTCGGTCTCCACGGAAGCATCACGTTTCCTGAGAAGCTTTTTCCTGACCCTGCTCCTGCCCTGCCCCAGAGCATCCTGTATCCCCATCCACAATTGCTCATCAACGTCTGTCTCATGACCTAGAGTGCAGGACTCAGGAGGACAGGTCTCCATTTCCCCACCTGGAAGGGGCAGAATTGGACCCCTGGTGTCAAAGGGGTCCAATTGGAGGTCTAGGTCTGAGCTTTATTTCACTCTATCTCCCCACGTGTCAGAGAAGGGGCTTGCGGGGTGTGTGCTGAGCAGAAGAGAGAATGATGGGGAGAAAAATGCATCAGGAGGAGGGAGGCAAACCCGGGCAGTTCAGTTAAAATGAGCCCAGTTGGAGGGCAGTGCAAACCCTGGGGTCACAGGCAGGGACCAGACTGTCCAGCAGACCCCTGATGAGGGCAGATGGAGGGTCTCAGCCCTGGGGAGATGAGCTCTCAGTGAGATTCCAAGAGGTGATGCTGGGTAGGGTGGTGGCTGGGGATGAGACTGTTGGTCCCTGGAAGAAGGATCTGGGAAACCACGACCCCACTGGAAGGATGCCTACAGTCTGCGGGACTCCTACCTCCTGGCCCCCAAGGTCCAGTCCAGAACATCTGCCCAAGCTCCCTCCCAGGTGACAGAAGTGCCATCTCAGGTAGACAGTGCGCGTTGGCCTGGCCATTCCTCACAACTCTCTTACCTCGAATGTTTGCCAGAGACAGCTACGAGTCAGCTGAACCCGGGTTGTCCACGGACAGCAAAGGCGGGGGCTTAAAAGCCAGACCCCAGGCAGCCAGGTCTGCCTGGCCATGCCCTTGGCTGTGGGCTGCCGGGAGAGCATGTCCTTCTCTGCCCAGGGCTCAAGGCCCAGCAGGGACCCAGTGCCCAGCTGTGACCCCTATGGTCTGGCCGTGGCGAATTTGGGTGAGTTTTCACATTTAGGCTCAGCTTGGGCGTGAACCACCCATCAGGGAACACCCTCCACCTCCACTGCCATCAGGGTTCACAGGCAGGAGGCTGTTGGGGGTGCAGCCATCCCAGTCTGGGAGGCAAGGCCACGGGACCTGGTCCTCCCATCAGAGAGCAGGAAGTGGGCTGAGCCAGATCAGCAGAGTGTGGCTGGCACAGCCCGGGGGGCAGGAACGTGGACCTCGGCTCTTCTCTGCCGTGTTTGGGGTCCTGCCCCCAAGTTTGGGGCAGGACCGGCCATGAGATTTGTGGGGCCCTGTGTGAAACGGAAATGTGGGGGGTCCCCTGTGGGGGGTGTTAAAGCAGCGTGGCTCTTCTGAGAATGGGTCTCCAAAGTGGGGACCCCCAAATATTGATTGGTCTCCGTGCCAATGCGATGGATGACAACCTGTAAAAATGGCCTGCCTGGGGCTTCAGTTAAGACACTGCATTTCCACTGCAGGGGGCCCAGATTCGATCCCTGGTCAGGGAACTAAGATCCCACGTGCTGGTGGTTCTGCCAAACAAAAACAAAAGCCCCGCCTCCCTTTGCTCCCCCTCAAAGTGCTTCATCTTGCTATGTCTCCTCTTGCTGACTTTACACTGTGGGGTACCTAGTGCAGGAGATACTTCCAGAGTCCTCTGTGGGTGTCCACTTGGGAAGTGTCATCAGCTCAGTGCCTCTGTTTCCCCAACTGTGAAGCGAGGGTCCTGGGCCCGGCAGGGGCTGCTCTGGTCTGTCTGGATGGGCTAGTGTGCCCCTCAGTGCTGCCCCAGCTAGGCACCCAAGGCATGGTCTTGGGGGCTGCAGAGAGAAAGCCTGGCCCCCTGGTGCCCTGCCCCGCCTCACACTGCCTGCCCACCCCTCTGGTCCTCACCCCAAACTCTGTTTCATGTTCCTCTCCTGGTGTTTTTAACAAGGATCCCACATACTTGGACCAAGCCCGGCTGTAACCCTGGAGGCCACCAATAAATTTTGTAGGCAAATAAAATTGACTGAAAATTAGCATAAGAAGCCTTAAATTAACAGGATGTAATTTTATGAGTATCTCACAAACTAGTCAAAGATGTATGTCAGCCCGGGGTGAGTCAAGCCTTTCAAGTGTCTTTCATTATATAATGCTGCTAATTTTTCTCAAATGTAAGCAGTGTGCTTTCTTCCTAAACATTATGTTCTTTGTTCTGCAATTTGGAAAAATAAATTCCCTTTAAAGCCAGGCTTTGCTCAACCACAAAACAAGGCAGAGAGCAGGGATCAGAGGTGACCCAGCCGCCCCTCGGTCTAGGAAGCCCCCAGCCGCACACTGGAGAGGCTTACTCAGAGCAGCGTAGGCTTCAGGTTCAGGGTCAAGGTACCGGCACGGTTACAGTAACCGCCCCAACACAGGAATGAGTTCCATTCTGAAAATGCATTCATAAGACCATAGAGGCTGGGAGCTGGCAGCCTCTAAACAGAGGCTGGGAGGGGAGACAGAGGTGCCGACCCCTTTGGCTGACCAAGTCTGTTGAGAAAGGCTGGCCGCCCCCTTCCCCCGGTGCATGGCTGTCTGCACTTTGGGGCTTGGCTGAGGACACCATGCTGAGAAACCCAAACCCAACCTGCAGCAGGGGCTGGGCACACGGGCTCGGGGCACTCTGGCCCACCCCCAGACTGCTCACCCTGCAGCACAACCCCGGGCCGCCTGGTGAGAGGGCCCCCACCCACCCCAGGGCAAAGAAGGCTGTGGGCCGGGCAGGGGAGGGGGTTAAAGGAGGCCTTAGAGAGTGAACCGGCATTCGCTGGAACCTGGGTAGCTGTCACAGAGGTGAGTGGAGGCAAAGAGCCTTTAGGACTCACGGACAGCTTCCCTGGATATGATTCCGGGGAACGCAGGACTCACAAGGGGCCCATCCCACAGGCTGTAGGTTTGGAGACATAAACAACTGGGGAAACGGGGCTGACACTGATTCCAAGCTGATTGCCACCATGGGTCAAGAAGATGGATGTTGGCGAAACGCGGCTGAGGCTGTCATGGGTGCCAGGCTCCTGAGTGATACACAGACACAGGAGCTGGGAGGTTTCCCCTCTGTTCTGGAGTCCTCTGTTTAGTTTGCCAGGGAGGCAGACTCGTGTGGAAAGTTCGATGCAGATCTTGTCTGGGTGGGGTTGGGGGGCCTCAGCATTCAGAGGGTTGTGGGGCCAGGTGAGACCACCCGGGGTTGGGGGGCAGAGATGCAGGTGGGGAGCTGGAATGGTGTGGCCGCCTGGCAGGAGAAGACAGGGCCCCAGGCATCACACCCGGAACACGAGAGCCACTGTAAGAAAGCAGGAAGTACACGCCGTGGTCCCCCCCACCCCGCACCGATCCCCAGCACAGACTCCTAAAGTCCTCGGGATTTCCAAAGTGCTAACAGCGCCGACAACACCTCTTGTTCTAATATTTCGTCTCTGCTCCCAGTTCTGACACAGAGCTCCTAAATCCCTCGGAAGTTCCTGGGAGATAGGAGTGCCTTTTGTTCTCATGAAGCCACTCTGGGTGGGCTCCTGGATGGGGCTGGCCACCAGGAAGACAGGGCTATGATTAGAAGCTGAAACTTTCAGCCCTGTCTCCCTACCTCCAGAGGGGAGAGGGGCTGGAGATGGAGCTGATGGCAGATTACTCCCTGTAAGGAAGCCCCCCTGGATCCCAACACTAGGAGGTTTGGGGAGCCTCCAGATGGGTGAGCATCCACATAAAGGGAGGGTGATGCACCCGAATTCCCCAGGGACAGACGCTCCTCTGCCCAGGACCCTCCCAAACCCTGTCTACGTGTCTCTCCATCTGCATGTACACCTGTGTCCCTTTTCACACCCTTTCATAAACTGGTAAATGTACGTTTTCTCTGAATTCTGGGAGCCACTCAAGCAAATTAATTGAACCCGAGGAAGGGCTCGTGGGAAATTCTGATTTGCAGACCCCATGGGACCGAAGTGGT
The DNA here is from genome assembly GCF_014754425.2 of Oryx dammah. Taxonomy (NCBI): domain Eukaryota; kingdom Metazoa; phylum Chordata; class Mammalia; order Artiodactyla; family Bovidae; genus Oryx; species Oryx dammah. The sequence goes on along the minus strand of NW_024070200.1, from coordinate 3,820,519 downwards.
GGATGCCCTAGCTCCCGATGCTGAAAGGAGCTGTCGATGTCTCACCATCATGTTCAGGCCTGTCCCCCCGTCTTCAAGGTCACTGTCAGTGTCCAGGAGGCCCTTCTGGAGGGCAGTGGGCAGAGCAGCACACTTGACCGAACCCCTAAGTTGCACTCCTGGTTCTAAAGAGGAGCCCAGAGGGGAGGATGAGTGGGAAGAACGCAAGCTCAACTTGCCCCAGCGCTTCCTAGCTGCGGTTTCCTTGGGCACATGCTGTGCACCCAGCTGATTCCAAGGGCTTCCCGGCTCCCAGGACCCCCAGGGACAAAGGCAGGGTCAGCCGCACTTGCCAGACGGGAAGCCGCTGAGCTGCCCTAGGTGAGCAGACAGAACTGGATGCAAAGCCTCCTGGTTATCTCGCTTTTAATCCACCCTCTTGGCCCCCGAGCTCTGGCCACGATAAAAGCTTCTCCCAAGCACAGAAGTAAAGATGACGAATCTGCCACCTGAGAGTGTCCTCTGATTCCCACGCGGGAAGATTTGCTGGACAGAGATGCAAGTCATGTCAGGGGTGCCGTTGGCTCTGGTGGGGCTGAAGGACCACATGGTCACAGCGAGCGCGTCCCCACCTCAGGGGTCTCTGAGCTGCTGGATTTCTGGGGTGTGAGGTCAACACGAAACAGTCTCCTGGTGACCCCCATCACGCTCCAGAGCAGATGCTGTGCAACGAACGGTCCATGGAGTTATCTCGGTCACTCGGTCCAGCTTGCTGCCTCTGCCCCCGTTTTATGCCCAGACTCGCCTTCCATGGACATCTGGCTGCAGAAAGAGAACGCTCTTGCGGCACCCACACAAGTCCAGGCCACATGGCAGGCTGATTCTCACTGAGCGCTGACACGTTGGCACCCGGCCTGTGAACTTGGCTCTAGAAAATCCTACCCCATGAAACCTGGATTCAGGAAATCCCCCCAAGTCCACGAGACACAACCCTTCAGACTCCCCTTCCCCCGCGGGCCCAAGAAGCACGTTCCTCAGCGGTTCAGTCCCTGCAGTCACTTCCTGTATCCTTTCTTTCTTGTCCCTGTCTGGGTAGTTTGGTCACTTTCAACGTTTTCCTTGGAGGTGACAGAGCAAAGGGGTGTGGCATGTGCGGAGGACACCTCAGGGTGGAGAGCGCCTGGCACACTGAGCACACGGGCTCCCAGACAGAGGTCCATTGTGGAGCAGGGATGGGCTGCCTCCAGGAGAAAGAAGCACCCATATTTTCTTGCACCTGTGATTAGAAAACAGCTCCTCGGGGAGATGTAGGATTTGAGGGTAGGGACGTGCTGGCAGATTGGAGGGTGTGGAATTACTGGGGATGCTGAATAGGGTATGGAGCAGTCTGGACCAGCCACTGAGACGAAGCGCTGCAGATGGGGCAGCCCCAACCACAGACACGTGCGTGTGTACGTGCGTGTGTGCCAAGTCACTTCAGTCGTGCCCAACTCTTTGTAGCCCTAAGGACTGTAGCCCACCAGGCTCCTCTGTCCATGGGGATTCTCCAGGCAAGAATACGGAAGTGGGTTGCCGTGCCCTTCTCCAGGGGATCTTCCCAATACAGAGATCGAACTAGTATCTCCTACCTCCCATGCATTGGCAGCGGGCTTTTTTCCACTAGCTCCACCTGGGAAGCCCAACAATAGACACAGTTCAGTTCAGTTCAGTCACTCAGTCGTGTCCGACTCTTTGTGACCCCATGGACTGCAGCACGCCAGGCCTCCCTGTCCATCACCAACTCCCGGAGCTTGCTCAAACTCATGTCCATTGAGTCGGTGATGCCATCCAACCATCTTATCCTCTGTCGTCCACTTCTCCTCCTGCCCTCAGTCTTTCCCAGCATCAGGTTCTTTTCAAATGAGTCAGCTCTTCACATCAGATGACCAAAGTATTGGAGCTTCAGTTTCAGCATCAGTTCTTCCAATGAATATTCAGGACTGATTTCCTTTAGGCTGGACTGGTTGGATTTCCTTGCAGTCCAAGGGACTCTCGAGTCTTCTCCAATACTACAGTTCAAAAGCATCAGTTCTTTGGTGCTCAGCTTTCTTTATAGTCCAACTCTCACATCCATACATGACTACTGGAAAAACCACAGCCTTGACTAGATGGACCTTTGTTGGAAAACTAATGTTTCTGCTTTTTTAATAAACACATTTTCTCACAATTCTGGAGCCTGGTAAGTTGGAGGTCAAAGTACCGGCAGAGTTACAGTAACCACCACCCCCCAACATAGGCATGAGTTCCATTCCATAAGTGCATTCATAAATCCAATGTTTGTAAGTCCAAAAAAGTTAGCTTAGGTACCCAACTAACACAGTTAGCTATATAGCACTGTACTGTAATAGGTTTAACATACTTTCTGCACAAATGATACGTAAAAAACAAACACAAAAAATAAAACATGTTCCATCTTACAGGACAGGATCTTGAAAAGCACAGCAGTCCAATACAATAGCTGGCATACAGGGGCTGGCATTGTGTGAACAGGCGAGAAGAGTTACTGACTGGAGGAGGGAGAGGAGGTGGGAGATGGCAGAGCTGAAGGGTGGTCAGCAATGGGAGATGGGGGCAAGCTGTGACGTCACTCACACCCGACGCTGATGGCACAGGTTCCGTTCCTTGCTGGAACCAGTTGTGCACTCGCATCTTTAAAGTTCTCACCTTGAAGGTTCTTACATAGGGGATCTAATGCAGCCTCTTCTAAGGCCTCTCTCCTTGGCTTGGAGAGAACTGCCTTCTCTGCATCTTCACGCCCTCTGATCGGGTTAGATCCACTCTAACGAGCTCATTTTAACTTGTTACTTCACAAGGACCCAGTCTCCAACCACAGTCATATTCTAGGGATGTGCATTTGTAGAAGGTGGAAGATACAAGATAGTTCACACCGGGGAATGAAGGTTGTGTCTAAAGAATGTGAAAATGAACAGAGGACATAAAGTGTGAGTCGCCCCCACCCCGCCCCAGTTCCCCTGGTTCTGGGCGGAAGTGAGACAGCGGGACAGTCAGACCTGACCGGTTAATCAGCAAGCTTTCAGCGAGGATTGTCAAGTGATAAATGAGCATTAACACACTTCTTATCAAGTGCTTTAATCTGCCCTGAAATCAGCCAAGTATTCATCTTGATGATGCTGATTTTCCAGGAAAATTAAATAATTGCAGGCCAGGTGGGTGGCCTCAGTCACCCCCACATTTTCCTGTCCTTCACATCATCCCCAAGGGTCCTTGCTCAGCTCCTTGTCTGCCAGGGTGATGGAGTCCATTCTTACGGACATTCAAGAAGCCTCTTGAGCACATCCGGACACCGCAGGATGCAGACAGCTAATTCCTGAGAATCAGGGGAGACGGGGGGCTGTCACTGGTCTGCAGTCTCTGGACGTGAGTCATCTAAGGGCCTGTAGTAATGACTACTCCTGCAGAGCGTGGGCTGGGTGGAAAAATTGATCAGAAACTTCTTGTCTTCCCAGCCCCTGCCAGGTCTTAAAACTTTCAGAATTACAGAGAAGAGGAAAGCAGCCACCACCCCCCCCCCCATTTCAGTGGCCTCTGTATCTGTTCACCCCACGCATCTATCCTGGGGGGGCCTCCCTCTCTCTTAATTATCTCTGCTCTGCACCTCAAGCAGTCAGCTCAGCCTCCCCACCAGGGCACCACTGGCCTTGGGGTCATGAAGAAATAGCTTCCAGCTCTTAAATCGGCTGTTCCCACTCACGTTCACAGGTGGAGACGGCGATCCTGCAGCCCAGAGGGGTAAGGGGTGGAACACTGTCACGGTGGGACAACAGCCTGCCTCCCCCACCTCGCCTCAGCCCCTAGAAAGACCTCCTCCCAGGGAGAGAAACACCAGGACCACCGAAAGGCTCCAGCACAAAAGAAAATCCAAGCAGAGGAAGACGGGGCTTCTGGGGGGTGTCAGTGAGGTCTTTGGTGCTGGGAGCACCCTGGAGACCAGCCTCCACATCCCAAGATGTATCTATTTTTAAATTTGCATCTTAGCTTCAGACAGTTGAGTTCATTGCACTCCTTATTTCATGATATACACTTACTGTCTATTATCTTTCATGTTATTAATCTTCACCTTTTGTCCCCAATTTTCATCTTTATTTCTGCCTTGCCTCTGAAGATGCTCACTGGAATTATCTCATCTACAGTCATCATATTAAAAAGCAGAGACATCACTTTGCCGACAAAGGTCCATATAGACAAAGCTATGGTTTCTCCAGTAGTCATGCATGGATGTGAGAGTTGGACCATAAAGAAGGCTGAGCGCTAAAGAACTGATGCTTTTGAACTGTGATGCTGGAGAAGACTCTTGAGCAGCCCTTGGATTGCAAGGAGATCAAACCAGTCCATCCTAAAGGAAATCAACCCTGAATATTCATTGGAAGGACTGATGCTGAAGCTGAAGTTTGAATACTTTGGCCACCTGATGTAAAGAGCTGACTCATTAGAAAAGACCCTGATGCTGGGAAAGATTGAAGGCAAAAGGAGAAGGGGGCAGCAGAGGATGAGATGGTTAGGCAGCGTCAGCGACTCAGGGGACACGAATCTGAGCAAACTCTAGGAGGTAATGAAGGACGGGGAAGCCTGTCGTGCCCCCATCCAAGGGGTTGCAAAGAGTCGGACACAACTGAGCGACTAAACAACAACAATAACAACACATTCTGGAGTTCAGGCAGACCTCGGTAATCCTGCAGGTTGGGTTTCAGACCTCTGCAGTAAAGCCACTATACCAATAAACAAATCACAGGAATTTCTTGGCTTCCAAGCGCATATAAAAGTTATGCTTACGTTATATTGGTAAGGGCCCAACATAATGCTATTCTCCAGGCAGGAATCCTGGAGTGGGTAGTCATTCCCTTCTCCAGGGGATCTTCCTGACCCAGAGATCAAACCTGGGTCTCCTGCATCGTAGGCAGATTCTTTACCATCAGAGCCTTCAGGGAAGCCTCATAGTGTTATAGGTCAATTATAATTCAAAACTAAACAAGCTCATGGAAAAAGAGATCAGATTTGTGGTTACCCAAGGTGGGAATTTGGGGAGGGGGTATAGGATACAGATAGTCAAAAGATACAAACTTTGAATTATAAAATAAACAGGTAATAGGAACGCAATGCAGAACAGAATAAACATAATTAACACTACTGTATGTTACCTATGAAAGTTAAGAGAATAACCCCCAAGAGTTGTTACCACAAGAAAAACATTTTTTTCTGTTTCTTTAATTTCGTATTTATGAGATGATGGATATTCACTCACCTTATTGTGGTCACCATGTCATGATGCGTATAAGTCAAATCATTATGCTTTGTACCTTTTCAATTATACAGTGCTCTATGTCAACTGCATCTTGATAAACCTGGAAGAAAAAGAAAGTGATGTTTATGCCATACTGTTAAATATATTAAGTGTGCAAGAGTCTATGTCTAAAAATCAATGTGCCCCTTAATTAAAAAACACTTTATTGCTAAAAAATGCTAGCCATCATCTGAACCTTCAGTGAGTGGTAATCTGTTTGCAAGAGTTACATCCAGGATCACTGATCACTGATCATCGTAACACATATAATAATAATATTAAGTTTGGAATGTGGCGAGAATTACCAAAACACGACACAGAGACACAAAGTGAGCAAGCACTGTTGGAAAAACAGCACCAAATGACCTGCTTGATGCTGGGTCTCCAGAGAAACCCTTAACTTGTAAAACCACAGTATGTGTGAAGCACAGTAAAACGAGGTCTGCCTGTAAGCATTTAACTTTGAAAAACACATAACTGTTGTGTTTTCTTGGTAAGTGTTGTTTCCGTGGTAAGTACATTTTGTTGTGCTATAAAGCTCCTGTTTCCCACTTTTCTCAGTCAACAATATGCCTTAAAAATCTGTCTGTGCTGCTGGTCGCTGCTGTGTACAACGCTCGTTCAGCGGCTCTGACGGTGCTACGGAGTCCCGCAGCCCACACCCTCATTTTCCCGATCTGGGGCTGCAAGGAAGCTCCTTTTGTGCATCCCTGTTCCTGTCCCCGCCGTGGACTAAGGTGGGGGGTGACGGACTGACGAGCCACTCAACACAACGTGAAACGTGCCCCCAGACTGTCCTCAGCACGGGGCACTCAGCTCTCCCACCCCCCTTCACCTCTCCCCGCATTTGTACTCTCCAGCTCATCTTTTTACAAAATCAGTGCCTTATGACTACTTTTGCTTTGTCCCCCAAATTACTACTGAAATTGAGCTGTCTCTTCACATACTCATTGGCTTTTCACGTTTTTCCTTCTTCCAACCGTCCATTGTTCTCTGCCGGTGGCCAGTCTCTTACTGATTCGTCAGGGACCCCTGTATGTTCTAGATAGCAATCCCCTATCAGTTCCAATGTTATAAACACCACATTACAATCTGTCGCCTGCCTATTAATTCTGTTTCCCAGGGACTGATATCTTTAATTTCGATGGATCCCAGTCCATCAGCATGTCGTCATCTGGGTTGTGATGTATAAAGGATTATCTTTCACAAGTCCCACCCATCTGAAAGCTGCAAAACATGCTGCACACTTCCTATTAATTCTACAGTTTTCCTCCTCACCAAGCGCTTCCCCAGTGACTCAGCGGTAAAGAATCCGCCTGCCAAGCAGGAGAGGCAGGTTCAATGCCTGGGTCGAGAAGACTTCTGGGAGAAGGAAATGGCAACCCACTCCAGTATTCTTGCCTGGAGAATCCCATGGACAGAGAAGCCTGGCGGGCTGCAATCCATGGGGTCGTAAAAAGTCAAACACGACTGAGTACACACCCACCCAATGCAGGAAACTCTGAGTAGAAATGAACACCCCTAATCTGGCAGAGGAACCAGAGATCAAATTGCCAACATCCGCTGGATCATCAAAAAAGCAAGAGAGTTCCAGAAAAACATCTATTTCTGCTTTATTGACTATGCCAAAGCCTTTGACTGTGTGGATCACAATAAACTGTGGAAAATTCTGAAAGAGATGGGAATACCAGACCACCTGACCTGCCTCTTGAGAAACCTGTATGCAGGTCAGGAAGCAACAGTTAGAACTGGACGTGGAACAACAAACTGGTTCCAAATAGGAAAAGGAACGTCAAGGCTGTATATTGTCACCTTGCTTATTTAACTTCTATGCAGAGCACATCATGAGAAATGCTGGGCTGGAAGAAGCACAAGCTAGAATCAAGATTGCCGGGAGAAATATCAATAACCTCAGATATGCAGATGACTCCACCCTTATGGCAGAAAGTGAAGAAGAACTAAAAAGCCTTTTGATGAAAGTGAAAGAGGAGAGTGAAAAAGTCGGCTTAAAGCTCAACATTCAGAAAACGAAGATCATGGCATCTGGTCCCATCACTTCATGGCAAATAGATGGGGAAACAGTGGAAACAATGTCAGATTTTATTTTGGGGGGCTCCAAAATCACTGCAGATGGTGACTGCAGCCATGAAATTAAAAGACGCTTACTCCTTGGAAGAAAAGTTATGACCAACCTAGATAGCATATTCAAAAGCAGAGACATTACTTTGCCAACAAAGGTCCATCTAGTCAAGGCTATGTTTTTTCCAGTGGTCATGTATGGATGTGAGTGATGAACTGTGAAGAAAGCTGAATGCCGAAGAATTGATGCTTTTGCACTGTGGTATTGGAAAAGACTTTTGAGAGTCCCTTGGACTGCAAGGAGATCCAACCAGTCCATTCTAAAGGAGATCAGTCCTGGGTGTTCTTTGGAAGGAATGATGCTAAAGCTGAAACTCCAGTACTCTGCCCACCTCATGCGAAGGGTTGACTCAATGGAAGAGACTCTGATGCTGGGAGGGATTGGGGGCAGGAGGAGAAGGGGATGACAGAGGATGAGATGGCTGGATGGCATCACCGACTCGATGGATGTGAGTCTGAGTGAACTCTGGGAGTTGGTGATGGACAGGGAGGCCTGGAGTGCTGCGATTCATCAGGTCACAAAGAGTCGGACACGACTGAGCAGCTGAACTGAACTGAATCTGATTAAGGCTCTTTATATTAAAAGTTTCCAGAAAACATGCTATTCTGTGGACAAACTTTAGATTCATTTCTTTTCATGCTGGAAACAGGACAAGTAGAGACACTATAGCTATTCACGTTCTCATGGGAGGTTCTGGCTAATACCATAACACGGGAAAATGAAGGCCTAGGAAGAGAAGAAGGAAGAGGCACCTCTGTCATTACCCGCAGATTATATATCATCTACATAGAAACCCACCAGAAAGAACAGAAAATTGATTGGAACTAATAATAGAGTTTAGCGAGATTGCTGAATGCAAGATCAGCTTGCTAAAATTAGTGGCTTTCCTGTGCACCAGTATTAACTAATTAGAAATATAATAGAAAAAGAGATACACTCACCAGAAGAGCACGAACGATACAAACGATGAAGTATCTAGGAATGAAGGCAGAAATGAATGGAGAAAACCGTTACAAAGGAAACTATTAAAATGTAAGAAATATAAAGTCCACCAAAGAAGACGTGTGGAAAAATGGAGAAAGAAAATGGAAAACATTGACAGGACATTGTATTGGTCTCCTTGGGTCGCTGTCACAACATACTGTAGACGGCGGACCAGGGCATAAAGCCTGAATAACAGAAATGTATTTCTCACAGTTCTGGAAGCTGAGAGTTGAGACCAGGCTGTCAGCATGGCCGGGTTCTGGCGAGACCCCTCTTCCCGGCTTGCACCCAAGACCCATCTTGCTGGGTCTTCAGGTGGTGAAGCAAGAGAGACAGCAAGTTCTCTGGTGTCTCTTCAGTCCCCAACTCAAGTCCAACTCTGCAGCCCCATGGGCTGCAGCATGCCAGGCTTTCCTGTTCTTCACTATCTCCCGGAGTTTGTTCAAATTCATGTCCATTGAATCTCTGTCCCTTCTTACTAGGGCACTAATCCCATCATTCAGACCCACCATCATGACCTCATCTAATCTAATTACCTCCCAATGCCCCATCTCCAACACCAGCACACTGGGGATTAGGACTTGCCGCTGCTGCTGCCACCAACTCACTTCAGTCACGTCCAACTCTGTGACCCCATAGACGGCAGCCCACCAGGCTCCCCCGTCCCTGGGATTCTCCAGGCAAGAACACTGGAGTGGGTTGCCATTTCCTTCTCCAATGCATGAAAGGGAAAAGTGAAAGTGAAGTCGCTCAGTCGTGTCCGACTCTTAACAACCCCATGGACTGCAGCCCACCAGGCTCCTCCGTCCATGGGATTTTCCAGGCAAGAGCACTGGAGTGGATTGCCATTGCCTTCTCCAATTAGGACTTGAACCTATACATCAGGGGAAGACCAAACATCCAGTCCATAACAGATGTAAAGGAAAACAAAAATAAAAGATAAAGAAAGACTCTTTCTATGGGTGCTTAATCTGTGTCAACAGACCCTTGCTGTTGCCAAAAGGCTGTTACCAACAAAGGTCCATCTAGTCAAGGCCATGGTTTTTCCAGTGGTCATGTATGGATGTGAGAGTTGGACTATAAAGAAAGCTGAGCGCCAAAGAATTGATGCTTTTGAACTGTGGTATTGGAGAAGACTCTTGAGAGTCCCTTGGACTGTAAGGAGATCCGACCAGTCCATCCTAAAGGAAATCAGTCCTGAATATTCATTGGAAGAACTGATGCTGAAGCTGAAACCCCAATACTTTGGATACCTGATGTGAAGAACTAACTCATTTGAAAAGACCCAGATGCTGGGAAAGATTGAAGGTGGGAGGAGAAGGGGACGACAGAGGATGAGATGGTTTGATGGCATTGCTGACATGACGTGACTCAAATGGACGTGAGTTTGAGTAAGCTCCAGGAGATGGAGAAGGACATGGAAGCCCGGGGTGCTGCAGTCCCTGGGGTTGCAAAGAGTCAGACACGACTGAGCGACTGAACTGAACTGAACCCTTAAAATTGTAAAAATGGCATATTTTCCCATATTAATCTACAAATTCAACACAATTGTGTGAACATGCCAGCTGAGTTTCTTGGTGGACTTCAACTCATTCTGAAACATGTTGAAGCCAGAGTGCCCCCAAATTGCCAGATCTGGTTTGAAAGAGAAGGGCCCAGAGTTGGTGGTAGTAGTTGGCTGTACAATGGAGGCATTCTACACAGACCATGGATTCATTTTCACTGCTGTGTAACAGACTATATTCTTTACCACTAGTGCCTTAAAATCACAACTTTATCAAACACTCTGCTGCATGTGCTGAGTCATTTTGCTCCTTTGGTCTGATAATGTGGTAAATAACGTTGATAGAATTTCTGGGGTTAGACTGTTCTTGCACTCCTGGAATAAACCTGACTAGATAATTTTTCAAAATACACTGTAGGGTTAATTAGTTAGCAGCTTACTCTGAATTTTGCCTCTGTTTTTATAAGTGAAATAGACTTATTGTTTTCCTCATATTGGTCATATCTCAACTTGAGATAAATGCTATTTTGCCTCACTAAATGGAGTTGGGCAGATTTCCTTATTTTTTATTTATTTTGTTTTCTGAAACAATTTCTCTAAGAGTATCCATCTGGTCCTTAACTGTTTTGTAGAACTCTCGTCTAAAGCTCTCTGTGCCTAAGGATTTTTTGAGCGGAATGTCTTTGATTGTTATTTCAGTTTCTTAAGAGTGCGAGTTTATTATGTTATTTCAGTCTTCTGTCTCTTTGCTGTATGCTTTTGACTGCTTGATCTCATGGTCTATCAGCTTCTAAGAGGGAGATTTTAAATGATGGCTTTAATTGTTGATTTATCTGGTTTTCCCCACGGTGTCATTGCTTGTGGCTTCATGTATCTCAGTGTTATCTTATTAGGAGAATATATGTTTGTGTTTGTTATATTTTTTCCACAATACCCTTTTCAGTTCAATTCAGTTCAGTTGCTCAGTCGTGTCCGACTCTTTGCAACCCCATGAACCGCAGCACACCAGGCCTCCTTGTCCATCACCAACTCCCGGAGTTTACCCAAACTCACATCCATCGAGTCAGTGATGGCATCCAGCCATCTCATCCTCTGTCGTCCCCTTCTCCTCCTGCCCCCAATCCCTCCCAGCATCAGGGTCTTTTTCAATGAGTCAAATCTTCACATGAAGTGGCCAAAGTATTGGAGTTTCAGCTTCAGCATCAGTCCTTCCAATGAACACCAGGACTGATCTCCTTTAGGATGGACTGGTTGGGTCTTCTTGCAGTCCAAGGGACTCTCAAGAGTCTTCTCCAACACCACAGTTCAAAAGCACCAATTCTTCTGCACTCAGCTTTCTTCATACCCTTTTCATTGGGGTGTAATTTCTATATAGTTTTTTTAGAACTTTATTTTTTATTTTTTATATAAATTTATTTTAATTGGAGGTTAATTACTTTACAATACTGTATTGGTTTTGCCATACATCAACATGAATCCGCCACAGGTATACATGTGTTCCCCATCCTGAACCACCCTCCCTCCTCCCTCCCTGTACCATCCCTCTGGGTCGTCTCAGTGCACCAGCCCCGAGCATCCAGTATCCTGCATCGAACCTGGACTGGCGATTCGTTTCATATATGATATTATACATGTTTCAATGCCATTCTCCCAAATCATCCCACCCTCTCCCTCTCCCACAGAGTCCAAAAGACTGTTCTATACATCTGTGTCTCTTTTGCTGTCTTGCATACAGGGTTATCATTACCATCTTTCTAAATTCATATATATGCGTTAGGTGAGTTGAAGTCGCTCAGTCGTGTTCGACTCTTTGCGACCCCGTGGACTGTAGCCTACGAGGCTCCTCTGTCCATGGGATTCTCCAGGCAAGAACACTGGAGTGGGTTGCCATTTCCTTCTCCAGGGGATCTTCCTGAGCCAGGGATCGAACCCAGGTCTCCTGCATTGGAGGCAGACGCTTTAACTTCTGAGCCACCAGGGAAGCATATACTGTATTGGTATTTTTCTTTCTGGCTTACTTCACTCTGTATAATCGGCTGCAGTTTCATCCACCTCATTAGAACTGATTCAAATGTATTAAATGGCTGAGTAATACTCCATTGTGTGTATGTACCACAGCTTTCTTATCCATTCATCTGCTGATGGACATCTAGGTTACTTCCATGTCCTGGCTATTATAAACAGTGCTGCGATGAACATTGGGGTACACGTGTCTCTTTCAATTCTGGTTTCCTCGGTTTGTATGCCCAGCAGTGGGATTGCTGGGTCATTATGCAGTTCTATTTCCAGTTTTTTAAGGAATCTTATCAGATTCCTTAAATGCTAATTCCACTGTTCTCCTTTAGTGGCTTCAAAAAAAAATTATTGAACTATAGCTGATGTATAATACCCAATTTACATATAATTAAATGCACAGATCAGAAGTATACAGTTTGGTTTTGACAAATGTGTACATCATATACACAACTCCCAACTCAAGATACATAACACTTTATCATCCCAGATAATTACCACCTGATCCATTCCAGTTTTTGTTCTAACTTTCCAACAACAACTAATTTGCCTATTTTGCCTGTTGTAGAACTTTTCATAAATTAGAATTGTACAGTAGGCTCTCTCATTTGTTTTTAGACTTATCCACTCAACGTAATGCTTTGGCTATTCATTCATGTTCTTGCATATATCAATCACACATTCCTTTTTATTGGGATTTTCCAGGCAAGAGTACTGGAGTGGGTTGCCATTGCCTTCTCTGAGTAGAAGGCATGATTGGTTCAATCCATTATCTTATTGATGGCCATTTAGGTTATTTTCAGTTTTTAGCTATTATACATAAAATGTCTACAAATAATTTCATATAAATTTCTTATTTCATATCTCTTAGGTGAGTACCTAAGAGTAGAATTGCTTGATTATTGATTTTGTGTATATTAGTTTTATAAGAAATCATTAAAGAATTTTCCAAAGTAGTTGTAGCGCTTGATACCTTCACAGTAATTTATGAAAAGCCTGATTGTTCTATATTCTCAGTCACCGTTGATACTGTCAGTTTTTAAGTTTAGTCATTCTACAGGTATGAAATGTGTTAAATTCATTGCAGCATTAAACTGCATTTCTCTGATCACCAATAATGCTAAGCACCTTTTCATGGACATATTGGACATTTGTATATATTTTTCTGTGAAGTATCTATGCAAATAAGAGAACTAAAAAGCCTCTTGATGAAAGTGAAAGAGGAGACTGAAAAAGTTGGTTTAAAACTCAACATTCAAAAAACTAAGATCACGGCATCCAGTCCCATCACTTCATGGCAAGTAGATGGGGAAGCAATGGAAAGAGTGAAAGGCTTTAGTTTTGGGGCTCCAAAATCACTACAGATGTGTGACTGCAGCCATGAAATTAAAAGACACTTGCTCCTTGGAGGAAAAGCTATGACCAACCTAGACAGCATATTAAAAAGCAGAGACATTACTTTGTCAACAAACGTCTGTCTAGTCAAAGCTATGGTTTTTCCAGTAGTCATGTATGGATGTGAGAGTTGGACCATAAAGAAAGCTGAGTGCCGAAGAATTGATGCTTTTGAACTGTGGTATTGGAGAAGACTCTTGAGAGTCCCTTGGACTGCAAGGAGATCCAACCAGTTAATTCTAAAGGAAATCAGTCCTGAATATTCATTGGAAGGACTGATGCTGAAGCTGAAACTCCAATACTTTGGCCACCTGATGCAACTGATTCATTTGAAAAGACCCTGATGCTGGGAAAGATTGATAGCAAGAGGAGAAGGGAACAACAGAGGATGAGATGGGTGGATGGTATCACTGACTTGATGGGCATGGGTTTGAGCAGGTTCCAAGAGCTGGTGATGAACAATGAAACCTTGTGTGCTGCAGTCCACGGGGTCGCAAAGAGTCAGACACAACTGAGTGACTAAACTGAACTGATCTATGCAAATAATTTTGCTCATATTTTATAGGATTACCTTTTTCATTTTGATTTATAGTAGTTATATATGTATTCAGGCTATAAGTCCTTTTTCAAATATATGTACTGTAAATATTTTCTCCCAATCTGTTGCTTGCATTTTCACTTTACTAAAGGAGTCTTTTAATGAGCAGAGCTGAAATCTTTAATTTTTTACAAAATCCAATTTATCATTCTTTTCTTCTACGGTTAACATTTTTGAACGCTCTCTAAGAAGACGTGTTCACATGAAGGTCTCACAGATATTTTCCAGTGATGTAGCCTTTACATTTAGGTCAATAGTTCACAACAAAACAATTTTATATGGTGTGAGGATACAGTCAAGATTCATTTTTTCCCCATATGGATATCAAGTTGTTGCAGTATCATTTGTTGGAAGGAGTTTCCTTTCCCTCTGGAATTACACTGGAGTTTTCATCACATTTCAATTGGCCCTATATGTGTGAATCTACTTCTAGACGCTATATTCTGTTAGATTATCTGTTTGTCTAACCACATGGCAATACCATACTGAAATAGTGACTGTAGCATTTTAGCCATTCTTGAAATTGAGTTATGCAGGTCCATCAGCATCGCTTATCTTCCGCATGCTTGTGTTGACTATTCTAGCCTCTTTACGTGGTTGTTCAGTTGCTCGGTCACATCCAACTCTCTGCGACCCCATGGACGGCAGTACACCAGGCTTTATTGAGACATAATAATTTACATTCAGTTAAGTGCATATATTTTAAGTGTACCATTTGATAGGATTATATTTATACACACATGTATATCTGTGAAACTATGACCACTATCAGGAAAATAAAGGCATCCATCATGCCCTGAAGTTTTCTTTGGTCTCTTTGTAATCTTTATCTTCCCTCCTCCCCTTCTTCCAGGTAACCACTGACATGCTTTCTGCACTACAGATTAGCCTGTATTTTCTAGACTTCATCTACATAGAATCCACTATATGTTCACTTTTTAAATCTACTTTATTTCACTCAATTTTCCTGAGATCCCTCCCTGTTAAGTAATCAAAGCTTCTCTTCTCTTATTGCTCAGTAGTATTTCATTGCATAAATGTCCTAAAATGTATTTATCCTTCTACCGGTTGCTGGATATTTGGAGGCATTACAAACAGAACCACTATGAATATTCATGTACAAGTACTTGTGTCGACATATGCTTTCTTTCCTCTTATGTAAATATCTGAGTGGAGTGGCCAGAGCATATGGTTGGGGTACATTTAACTTTTCAAGGAACTGTCAAACCGCTTTTCACAGTGGTTGTACCATTCTGCACCCACTCCAGCAGGATGTGAGTTTCAGTTGCTCCGCATTTTTGTCAACATTTGGTTTGGTCAGTCTTTTCATTTCAGCCATACTCTCTCGCATGAAGTGGTATTTCACTGTGGTTATTTTAATTTTCTATTGGAATATAGTTGGTCTACGATGTTATTGCAAAGTGATGCAATTATACATATCTTTTCTTTTTCACATGCTTTTCACATTGAGGTTATTACAGAGTATTGAGTAGAGTTCACTGTGCTATATAGTAGGTCCATGTCATTTATTTTATGTATATACCTGTGTGTATATGTGAATCTCAAACTCCTAACTTATTCCTCCCCTGCTTCCCCCTTTGGTTACCAAAAGTTAATATTCTGTGTCTGTGAGTCT
Organism: Oryx dammah; assembly: GCF_014754425.2. Taxonomy (NCBI): domain Eukaryota; kingdom Metazoa; phylum Chordata; class Mammalia; order Artiodactyla; family Bovidae; genus Oryx; species Oryx dammah. Next base: position 3,804,932 of record NW_024070200.1, on the reverse strand, counting down.
ATTTCTGTTTTGTAAATAATTCATTTGTATCATTTTTTTTAAGATTCCACACTCAAGTAATGCCACATCCAGCCTCCTTCACTTAGCGTGATCATCTCTAGGCCCATCCATGTTGCTGCAAACGGTATTATTCCACTCTTTTCAAAGGCTGAGTAGTATTCCATCGTATTTATGTACTACATCTTCCTTATCCAGTCATCTGTTGATGGTTTAGGCTGCCTCCATGTCTCAGCTATTGTAACTAGTGCTGCTATGAACACTGGGGTACATGCAGCTTTTCAAATTATGGTTTTCTCCAGATATAAGCCCAGGAGTGGTGCCGGATCATCAGGAAGCTCTTTTGTTTTTTAAGGAAACTCCATACTGTGGTTTTAATATGTAGTTCACTAATGATGGCGGGCTGCCGTCTATGGGGTCGCACAGAGTCGGATACGACTGAAGCGACTTAGCAGCAGCAGCAGTAATGATGGTGATGTTGAGCCTATTTCTCTCGTTTATTTTCCATCTACATGGAGAAGTGTATATTCAACCATTTTGTCCATTTAAAAAATTAGGTTGTGTTTTCTTACTATTATTTTAAACATTTATTTATATACATTCCGAATACAAGTCCTTTATCAGAAATATGCTTCGAAAATATTTTCTCCTAGGCTGTCTCTTGCCCTTTCATTCTCTTAAGAATGTCTTTTGAAGGACAGTTTCCACTTTTGATGAAGCACAATTTATCAGTTTGTTCTTTCATGAATCATGCTGTTAATATCACATCCAAGAAATCTTTGCCTAACTCAAAGTCACAAAAAATTCCTTCAATATTTTCCTTTAGAAGATTTATGATTTTAGATTTTTCATTTAGGTCTAAGACTCGTTTTGAGTTAATTTTTGTATATGGTGCAAGTTACAGATCAAAGTTCAATTTATGGGCTATGGGTATCCAGCACCATTTGTTGAAAAGACCTCCATTTCCTCTTTTTCTGTACTTTTGTCAAAAATCAATTTTGCAGTCTAATTTTAAACTCGCTTTTCTGTTCCATTAACCTATCTGCCATTCATGTGGTCAATATCATGCTACAGCTTTTTTTTTAACATAGTTACAAAACATTTTTTCTTACGGTGAGGACTTTTAAGATCTCCTCTCTTAGCAACTTTCCAATATGCAGTACAGTATTACTCATTATGGTCATCATGCTATACATCATATCCCGATGACTTACTAATTTAATAATTGAAGATGTTACCTTTGACCCCCTTCACCCACTTTACCCACTCCTCCACCCTGCCTCTGGCAACCACCAGTCTCTTCTCTGCATCTATGAGCTTGGTTTTTATTGTTGGTTTAAATTCCACGTGTGTAAGTGAAACCATATAGTGTTTATACTGGGTTGGTCAAAAAGTTTGTTCAGGTTTACAGACAAACTCGAATGAACTTTGATTCACCCTGGTGGCTCAGATGGTTAAAGAAACTGCCTGCAAGACAGAAGATCAGGGTTCAATCCCTGGGTCAGGAAGATCCCCTGGAGAAGGGCATGGCAACCTACTCCAGTATTCTTGCCTGGAGTATCCCACAGACAGAGGAGTCTGGTGGGCTTCAGTACATAGGGTCACAAAGAGTCGGACATGACTAAGCAACTAACATTCCAATATTTCTCTGTCTGACTTAATTCACTGAAATTCACTTAATTCACTAAATGCCCTCAAGGTCCAGCTACGTTGTCGCAAAAGTCAAAATTTCATTCTTTTTAGGGCTGAATATTTCACTGTATATATATGCTGTATTTTTTCATCCATTCATCCAGCAATAGACACGTGGGTTGTTTACATGTCCTGGCCATTGTGAATAATGTTTCAGTGAGCATGGGGTGATGTATGTATCATTTCAAATTAGTGTTTTGACATGATAGGTTTTTTAATAAGTTGAAATCAGATAGAAATAGGCTTCTAACTTTACTTTTATTTTTATAGTTATTTTGGCCATGTTAGGTTCTATGCATTTTTATAAAAACCTTAGAATCATCTTTTCCATTTCTACTAAAAAAAAAAAAAAAAAACGTTGTTTGGGATTTTTATTGTGATTGCACTGACCCCATAGATGAATTTGAGTTGATTTGGAATTTTACCAATAGGTGATTTTCTGATTCATGAACAAGAGACTTCTCGTGCAAGGGCTCAAAGGGCATGTTTATTAGACTTGAAGATGTCCTATAGAACATTGATGCTTTTTTTCTTAAGCTTTTTTCTCTGCATATTTCATATTGGGTATGTTCTATTGCTACATCTGAAAATGCACTCTTCTTCTGCAATGTCTGATATGCTGTTAATTCCATCCAGTAGATTTTTCATCACAACATTGCAGTTTTCATCTCCAGATATTCAGTTTGCATCTTTTTTTATATTCTCCATGGCTCTACTTAACTTTTGAACATATGGCACACCGTTATAATAACTGCTTTGATGTCCTTGTCTGTTAGTTCTAACACACTTCTGGGCTGGATTGACTGACTGATTATTCTCCTCATTATGGGACTTAACGTTTCTGCTAATTTGCAGCCTGATCATCTTTGTTTGGCTTCCAGACATTGTGAATTTTACCTTGTCGGGTGCCAGAAGCAAAAACATAAATATTCCTGAGCTGTGCTCTGAGCTGCAGTTAAATTGCTTGCAAACCGTTTGATCCTTTGGGTCTTGTCTCAGTGATTTGCTAAGTGAGATCACAGCAGTGTTTAATCTAGGGTGGTGGTGCTGAGTCGGAGAAAGCGAGGTGCCTGGACTGCAAAATCAAAGGAGGCGCCTGTCCTGAGTCATCCTAGGGCAGGCTTTCCTATCTCGTGCTGTAGTCTCACTTGCCTCACCCTGGTCCCAGCCCTGATAAGGGCTGATCATTTCCCACTGCTCAGACCAGATCTTTCCAAGTACTTTATCCAAATCCCCACGAATTATGGGGTTTCCCAGCCTGGCTGGTGGAAGAGGCAATGTTCCCAATTAGTGCTGGGTGAGTTGCTGTTGTTCAGCTGCTAAGTTGTGTCCAACTCTTTGCAACCCCATGGACTGCAGCATGCCAGTCTTCCCTGTCCTTTATTATCTCCCAGAGTTTGCTACTATTACTGCTAGTCTGTACAAGCTGTTCTTTCCCCAGCCATGGGTGGTTTCCTTACACCAGTGTGCCGATGGGCACTCAGCAAATACTCAAGGGCACCCTCTGGAGATCCCAGGGGTTCCTTTTTTTTTTTTTCTTTTACTGGCTGTGCCTGGTCTTTGGCGTGGTATGTGGGATCTTTATCCATGGCCTGAGAACTCTTAGTTGCAGCATGCGGGATCTAGTTCTCTGACCAGGGATCAAACCTGGGCCCCTGCATTAGCAGCTTGGAGTCTTCCCTGGACCAGCAGGGAAGTCCTTTGGTGGTTTTTCTCTCCTCTGCTTTCTCCTCTCTGATATTCTGCCCTGTGAGCTCCAGTTACCTTGGTGTCCCTGGACCCGCATCTTGAGATCCTCAACCCAGGGACTTTGGCCACTCTGCCAGGGCTCCTCGACTGTACCACAGCCTACAAATTATCTCAAGGCAAGAAGCTGGGATGGGGCTTCCCTGGTGGTTCAGCAGTAAAGAATCTGCCTGCGATGCAGGAGAGGCAGGTTCGATCCCTGGGTCGGGATGATCTCCTGAAGAAGGACATGGCAACCCACTCCAGTATTCTTGCCTGAAGAATCCCATGGACAGAGGAGCTGCGGCTATACTGCACTCCTTGAGGTCACAAAGAGTCAGACGTGATTGAGCGACTAAACAACAACAAAGAGATTGGAACAGTGAAGGGGCCATCTCAGTTGTTTCCTGTCTCTCTGTCCTTTGTCTTGCTGTTGAAGGTCTTGAAAAGCATTATTTTATACGCTTGTCTTATTGTTGTTTATTGTTGTTTCAGATGAAAGAGTGCGTTTGATCCCTGTTACCCCATCTCAGCTGGTGGTGGAAGTCTATTTCTATATAAATTTAGGACAAGTTTATCAGTTTCTGTTAGAAAGGCCTGCTAGGATATTGACTGTGATTATGTTGAATCTGTAGATCAATATGGGAGAAATGACGTTTTAATAACATTGAGTCTCCCTATTTATGAACAAGGCATAGCTCCCCATGTGTTTGCATGTTTTAAAATTTATGAACACACTGAATTTTTCATTTTGTTCAATTTATCCCCCAGAAATTAATATCCTATGTTCTTTTAATGGTATTAAGTTTAAATTTCATTTTTCAGTTGTTATTGCTATCATTGAGAAATATATTTGATTTTGATATACTCACCTTGTATCCTGAAGCTTTGCTAAATTAAATTATTACTCCTAAAAGGGTTTTCTTTTTTTGGTAGTTTTTTAAAAGGGATTTTCATATATAGAATTGTTTTCTGAGAATAAAGAAAGGTTACTTCTTTCTTTCTAATTTTTGTCTCTTATTCTGTCCTTGCTCTATTGCAATTGCTATGACCTCTGGAACATGTGGATTAGAGGTATTAAGAGTGAAAATCTTTGCCTTATTTTTCATCTTAAGGGAGACATTTCAGGCTTTCACTATCAAGTGATAGGGGCTTTTAGGAGTACATTTCCCTTTCTGTGGAAATTTTCTTATATTACTAGTTCAATAACACTTTTCTCTAAATTTTTAAATAATAGATAAAAATGGAACATTACAAATTTTTTTTATGCATCTATCAAGATGATCACAGTCTATGGACATGAATTTGAGCAAACTTCGGGAGACAGTGAAGGACAGAGGAGCCTGGCGAGCTGCAGTGTATGAGGCCACAGAAAGTCAGATACAACTTAGCTACTGAGCAGCAACAACAACATATATATTATCATTTTATATACTGTTGGTTTTTGATTTGCTAATATTTTGAAAAATTTTGCACCTAGTCCTGAGCAATATTGATTTGTGTAGTTTCCCTTCTCTTATAATATCTTTTTCAGGTTTTGGTATCTGTTTTACTTTAGTCCTCATAAAATGAGTTGGGAAATATTCATTTCTTTTTTCTGAAAAACTTTGCATACTGTTGGTATTATTTCTTCCGGAGACGTTGGATAGGAAAAAAATGAAGCCATCTGGCCTGAAGTTTTGTGGGCCTTTAATTATAAATTCAAGTTCCATAATAAATAAATATAGGAAATTTTAGATTTTCTGTTTCTTCTTATCTTAGCTTTAATAAGTTGAATTTTTCAAGGGAATTTTTCATTTCATATAAGTTGAATAAATTTGCATAAATTTGCTCATAATAGTCCCTTATTATCTTAGTAGTGTCTTTAAAATAGTGGTGGTCCCTCTTTCATCCTGATATTGATAATTTATTTTTTCTCTATTTTAAAAAATCAATCTTGCTAGATTTTTATCATTTTTATTAATATTTTCAAAGAAATGACTTTTGGGTTTCTTGATTTTTTGCATTACTTGGCTATATTCTGTGTAATCTGTTTTCATGCTGTCTTAACATAGAAGATAAGTCTGATTTCAAATTTTTATTCTTTCCTAATATAAATATTTTAACCTACAATGTTCCTCTAAAATTTATTTGGTTGAATCCCACGTATCTTTTAAAATATTAATTTTAAGAATAATTTTAGATTTACAAAAATGTTGCAAAGATAGTACAAAGAGTTCCCATATACTCCATAGCCAGTTTCCCCTTTGTTACTATCTCACAGGTATGATGTAAGTATACAGACACACGATGGATTTGTCACAGCTAGTGAACCAATACTGATGGCTCATTGATCCCATCCAGAACACACATTTTGCCATCATGTCTCCTAAGTTTCCTCCAAACTGACCGTTTTTCAGACTTTCCTTGTTTTTGACGATCATAACAGTTTTGAGGACTACTGATCAGGTATTTGGTAAATGTGTATACCCTCATGTATTTATATATGTTGTATTTTCATCACATTTGAGAGTTTTTCTAGTTTCTCTATTTTTCCACCCATTGGTTATTTAGAAGTGTGTTGCTTCATATCTCCAAATTCGAGGATCTCTAGTTATCTTTTTGGTATTGATTTCTACTTTAATTCCATTGTGGTGGGGGAACTTATCTTCACTAATTCTTTTGAAATACTATACCGAAATTTGCTTTCTGATGTAACATATGTTCTGTCATGACGTTTCATGGGCAATAGGAGAGAATATGTATTCTGCATTTATTGGCTGTAGTAGTCTATAAAAGTCAATTACATCAATATGTACTATTAAATCAAGTGTTATTCAAACATCCTATCGTTTATAGATTTTTTTGTCTACTTGTTTTATAAATTAATGAAAGAGGAACATTATAGTCTGCAGCTATAATTTTGGACATGTTATCCCTCCCTTTATTTTGTCAATTTTTGATTTGTATATTTTGAAGCTCTGTTTTAAGGTATAAATTAGTATAAATTACTTAGAATTAGTAAGTGTCCTTAATATATTGATACTCCTAGTATGAAATGTCCCTTTTTAACTCCAGTAGAACCCATTTACAGCTAATGTAGCTATGGGTATGGTCAGGTTGAAATAAACCATCTATTTGTTTTCTATTTGCCCTTCCTATCTTTTTTCTTTGTTCCTCCTTTCCTGCCTTAAGCAAATATACTTAACAATCCATTATATCTCCTATTTTGGATATTTAGGCATATCTCTTTGGATTATTGTTTTCATGGTTACTATAAGGATTACGGAGAAGGCAATGGCACCCCACTCCAGTACTCTTGCCTGGAAAATCCCAGGGACGGGGGAGCCTGGTGGGCTGCCGTCTGTGGGGTCGCACAGAGTCGGACATGACTGAAGCGACTTAGCAGCAGCATAAGGATCACATGTAATCACAGCTGCCACTTCCTTCTCCAGGGAATCTTCCCGACTTAGGGATCGAACCCAGGTCTCCTGCATTGCAGGCAGACGCTTTACTGTCTGAGCCACCAGGGAAGCTCATATAAGAATCTTACAACAGTATATTTTTAACCCTCCAATTTTTATGCAATTGTATATGTTTCATTTCTGCATGTAAGAAACTCCACATTACATTGCTGCATGGCTATAACAACAATCACATGTTTTAAAGAAATTAAGAAAAACAGTTTATTTACTACTATATTTACTGTTTTCATTGATCTTCATGTTCTGTCCCATAGGCTATCTAGGCTATCTAGTATTATAGCCTTTCATTCTAAAGAATTTAATTAAGCATTTCCTTTTCTTTCTTTTTCTTTATAATTTATATCAGTAGTTTTTTATACTTTTTTCATTTTTAAAAGTTTCATTGAAATATAACTGATATACAATAAACTTCACATATTAATTATATAATTTGATAAGCCTGAATATATGCATATACCTACGAAACAATCACCACCATCAAGATCCATCACCTCCAAAAGTCTCCTCGTGCCCCTTTGTGTGTGTGTGAGTATGTGAGCTTGTGGTTAAGAACTCTTAACCTGAGGTTTACTCTCTTAACGAATTTCAAGAGTAGTAAATTATTGTCGACTATAGGCATTATTCTGTGGGGCTTTCAGGTGGCTCAGCGGTAAAGAATTCACTGGCAGTGCAGGAGACACAGGAGACGCAGGTTCAGTCCACAGGTCAGGAAGATGCCCTGGAAGAGGGCATGGCAACCCACTCCAGCATTCTTTTTTCCCCCTCAATTAGTTTATTTTAATTGGAGGATAATTATTTTACAATATTATGTGATGGTTTTTGCCATACACTGACATGAATTGGCCACAGGCCAGGAACATCCCATAGACAGAGGAGCCTGGTTGGGTGGAGCTCATGGGGTTGCGAAGAGTCGGACACAACTGAAGCAGCTGAGCCCGCACATACGCAGGTGGTAACTGTACAGCGGATCCCTTGAACTAATTCACTCGCGTAACTACAACTTTACACCATTTAAGCAGTAATTCCCCTTCCCCCTCAACCTCCAAGCCTGAATCACGAAAATAGCCAAAGTGACTCATCGTATGCAAAGGGACTCCCATGAGACTATAAATAGATTTCTCAGAAGAAACCTTGAAGGCTAGATATGATATAGTCTCATGTGAAAGAAAAGACTGCCAACCAAGAATACTGTATTTGGCAAAACCATCCTTTGGAAATGAAGGAAACATTTGAGCAAACTCCGGGCATTGGTGATGGACAGGGAAGCTTGACGTGCTGCAGTCCATGGGGTCGCAAAGAGTCGGACACGACTTGAGTGACTGAACTGAACTGAACTGAGGCAAAGAAAAGCTGAGGGAGTTCATTTCCTAGACCTGACTTACAAGAAAAGCCAAAAGGAATTCAGCTGAAATAAAAGGGCACTAATAGTTACACGAAAATACATGAAAGTATAAAACTCAACTGGAAGGCAAGCATGCTTGAAATAAATGAAAAGTAGGAAGGTTTAGCAAAGAAGCAGAAGATGCAAAGACAGTCCAAATGAAAATTCTAGAATGGGAAAAATACAATAGCCAAAATAAAAATATCAGTGGGTGTGCTCAATAGCAGAATGGGGAGAACAGAAAAAAGAATCACTGAACTTGAAAATATAGCAATAGAGAACCTACCAGGCTCCGTGGTCCATGGGATTTTCCAGGCAAGAATACTGGAGTGGGCTGCCATTTCCTCCTCCAAGGGATCTTCCCAACCCAGAGATCACACTCGGGTCTCCTGCATTGCAGACAGATGCTTTACCGTCTGAGCCACTAGGGAAGCCCAAAGATGAAGATAGCTTTAGAGACACGTGTGACTATAACAAGAGATGTAACATTTGTGGCGCTGGAGTCCCAGAGGAGAAGGAAAATAGAGTGAGACTGAAAAAAAATTTTTATGAAAGAATGGCTGAAAATTCTCAATTTTGGCAAAATACCCAATAAACCGAAACATTCAAGAAGCTAAGTGAGCCCCAAAGAGATACAAACCCAAATTAATCCATGCCAAGACATCATAGTCAAGCTCCTGAACACTAAAGCAGTGAGAGAGAAATACCATTTTATCTACAGGAGAAAAAAACAATTAAAATGACAGTGATTTTCTCATTAGAAATGATGGAGACCAGGAGGAAGTGACAGAACTTTTTTTTCAAGGATTGAGGGAAAAGGGTTATCAATGCAAAATTCTATAGAAAGAAAATATCCTTCAGAAATTAAGAGAAAATCTTAGTATTCTAAAATTGAAAAAAAAAAAAAAAAACCAAGAGAATTTGTCACCAATTGACATACTCCAAAGAATGGGCAAATAATTTTCTAAACATAGATAAAATAATTAAAATAAAGGAATCTTGGAATATCAGTAAGAAAGGAAAAGCAACAACAAGATAAATATATAAGTAAATATAATAGACTTCTTTTCTTGAGTTTCTAAATTAAGTTCAACTGCTGAAGCAAAAATTATAACATCATTTGATGCAGTTTTCAATTAATGTAGAAGAAATATTTAGGACAATTACATAAATAAAGAAGAATAAAGCTATGTAGAAGGAAATAATTTTTCTAAACTTCACATGAAATAGTAAAATGACAACACTAGTAATCTAGATCAACCACTAAGAAAAACTATGCAAAGATACATTAAAAAACACTATAAATTTTAAAATGTGTCATATATTTAGGAATAATACTACAAATGAGAGCTGAGGAAACAGAGCAAGATTGTGGTGCTGGTGCTTAGTCCCTCAGTCGTGTCTGACTCTTTGGACTGTAGCCCGCCAGGCTCCTCTGTTTACAGGGATTTTCCAGGCAAATACTGGAGTGGGTTGCCATGCCCTCCTCCAGGGGATCTTCCCAACCCAGGAATTGAACCCAGGTCTCCTGCATTGCAGGCAGATTCTTTACCAGCTGAGCTTCCAAGGAAGCCCAGGTTTGTGGTAAGATTGCTATATTATCTCAGAATTAAGTTGTTATTAATCTGAAGTGCATTTTGACAGATTAATGATACCTTATAATCCACAGAATGACTAAGTAAAAATATAGCAAAAAAATCAGAGGAATAAAAATTGCACTTTGAAAATTGCTTTAAATAATACAGAAGGCAGGAAAAAAGGAAAAGAATAACAAAAACATAAGTTATATGGAATATGAACTGCAAAACTCAACCACATTGATAATTACAGTAAATGCGAATGAACTAAATAACCCATTGGAAAGATGGAGCTTGTATAACTGCATGTAAAGCAAAATGAGACTAACTGATGGCTATGGAAGACACTAACGACACAAATAGATTGAAAGCAAAATGATGGGAAAAGATAGTAATTTTAAAAGACCTGAAATAACTATAATGATATAAGACAAGATAGAGTTTAAGATAAGAGACATTACTAACGCCAAAGAGGAACATTTCATATGATAAAGAATCAATACATCAGGTAGGAAGAATAGTTATGAATATATATGCATCTAAAAAGAGAGCCCTAAAGTAAAGAAACAAAGAGAGAATGAAGAGGAATAACAGATACTTCACAAATTTTATCCTTTCATTTAATATAGCTGGTTTACCATAGTCTTTTGTGGTAAGTGATGGGACAAAAAATCTTTGAGAATAGATGACTTGAAAGCCACTCTAAAGCATGACATATACCACATACCACTACTACATATAGAACAGCCCACCAAACGGCAGACAAATACACAATTTTTCAAGTACTTCTGCAACATTCTCCAGGATAGATAATATTCTAGGCATAAAAATAGTCAACAAATTTAAAACAACTGAAATAACATAAAGCATCTTCTCTGACCACAGTAAAGTTAAATTAGAAATCAACAACAGAAAGAAATCAGGGAAATATTCATATATTTAGTAATCAAACATCACACTTCTAAATAATGCATGAATCAAGGAAGAAATAAAGAGGAATTGCAAAAGCATACTCAACAAAATGGAAAGCATGATGCTAAAATATGTGATGTGATTAAAGCAATGTTTAGATGAAAATGTTATATTTAAAATCTATTATTAGAAAGGAAGAAAGATTTAATAAAATCAAGATTGAAGGAGGAGACAACAATACAGTTTTCTGGGAAGTAAGAGGATTTTAAGGGAAGATTATTATCAATTTTTGTCAAACTAAAACAATTTTTCTTGGAGATGGTTTTAGCCACCACCTCCTGTACAATGGTACAAACACCATCCATAGTTCTTCAGGCACTCTGTCTACCAGATCTAATCCCTTGAATCTACTGGTCACCTCCACTGTATAATCATAAGAGATTTGATTTAGTTCATACCTGAATAGTTGGGTTTCCCTGATAGCTCAGTTGGTAAAGAATCTGCCTGCAATGCAGGAGACCCTGGTTCAATTCTTGGGCCAGGAAGATCCCCTGGAGAAGGGAACGGTACCCACTCCAGTATTCTGGCCTAGAGAATTCAATGGACTATACAGCCCATGGGATCTCAAAGAGTCAGACATGACTGAGCGACTTTCACTTTCACTTTTCATACCTGAGTGGCCTACCACTGTACAGGAGGTGTGACTAAAACCATCTCTGAGAAAAATAAATGCAAGAAGGCAAAGTGGTTGTCCGAGGAGGCCTTACAAATAGCTGAGAAAAGAAGAGAAGTGAAAGGAAAAGGAAAAAGGGAAAGATGTACCCAACTGAATGCAGAGTTTCAGAGAATAGCAAGGAGAGATAAGAAAATGTTCCTTTAAAAAAAAAATTAATTTACTCATTTTAACTGGAGGACAATTTCTTTACAATATTGTGATGGTTTTTGCCATGCATCAACATGAATTGGCTATAGGTATACATGTGTTCTTAAGTGAACAATGCAAAGACGTAGAGGAAAACAATAAAATGGGAAAGACTGGAGCTCTCTTTGAGAAAGTTAGAGGTAGAACATTTCATGCAAAGATGAGCAAAATAAAGGACAGAAATGATACGGACATAACATAAGCAGAAGAGATCAAGAAAAAGGGGCAAGAATACACAGAAGAACTGTACAAATAAGGTCTTAATGAACCAGATAAGCACAACAGTGTGGTCACTCACCTAGAGCCAGGCATCCTAGAATGTGAAGTCAAGTAAGCTGAAGGAAACATTACTAAAACAAAGCTAGTGGAGGTGACAGAATTCTTCTGAGCTATTTCAAATCCTAAAAGATGCTGCTGCTAAAGTGCTGCACTCAATATGCCAGCAAATTTGGAAACTCGGCAGTGGCCATAGGACTGGAAAAGGTCAATTTTCATTCCAATCCCAAAGAAGGACAATGCCAAAGAATATTCAATACTGAACTATTGCACCCATTCCACATGCTAATAAGGTAGTGCTCAAAATTCTCCAAGCTAGGTTTCAGCAATATGTGAACAGAGAATGTTCAGATATACAAACTGGATTTAGAAAAGGCAGAGGAACCAGAGATCAAACTGCCAACATCCACTGGATCATAGAAAAAGCAAGAGAATTTTTTTAAAAACATCTTCTTTTGCTTCATTGACTACGCTAAAGCCTTTGTGTGGATCACAACAAACTGTGACAAATTCTTAAACAGATGGGAATACCAGACCACTTTAACTGCCTCCTGAGAAACCTGTATGCAGGTCAAGAAACAACAGTTCGAACTGGACATGGAACAGTGGCTGGTTCCAAATTGGGAAAGGAGTACATCAAGGCTGTATATTGTTACCCTGCTTATTTAACTTATATACAGAATACATCATACAAAATGCCAGGCTGGATGAATCACAAGCTGGAATCAAGATTGCTGGGAGAAATATCAACAACCTCAGATATGCAGATTATACCACTCTAATCACAGAAAGCCCAGAGGAACCAAACAGCCTCTTGATGAGGGCAAATGAAGAGAGTGAAAAAGCTTGTTTAAAACTCAACATTAAAGAAAACTAAGATCATGGCATCTGGTCCCATTATTTCATAGCAAATAGATGGGAAAGAGTGGACACAGGAACAGATTTCATTTTCTTAGGCTCCAAAATCACTGCAGACAGTGACTGCACAGCCATGAAATTGAAAGAAGCTTGTTCCATGAAAGAAAAGCTATGACCAACCTAGGCAGCATATTAAAAAGCAAAGACATCACTTTGCTGACAAACATCCATATAATGCAAGCTATGGTTTTTCTAGTAGTCATGTATGGATGTGAGAATTGAACCATAAAGAAAGCTGTTGCCGAAGAATTGATGCTTTCAAACTGTGGTGTTGGAGAAGACTCTTGAGAGTCCCTTGGACTGCAAGGAGGTCCAACCAGTCAGTCCTAAAGGAAATCAACCCTGAATATTCATCAGAAGGACTGATGCTGAAGCTGAGGCTCCAGTACTTTGGCCACCTGATACAAAGAGTCAATTCATTGGAAAAGACCCTGGTGCTGGGAAAGATTGAGGGTAAGAGGAAAAGGGGGCAACAGAGGATGAGATGGGTAGATGGCATCACTGACTCAATGGACATGAATTTGAGCAAACTCAGGGAGATAGTTTAGGACAGGGAGGCCTGGAGTACTGCAGTTCATGAGTTTGCAGAGTAGGACATGACATAGCAACTGAACAACAACAAAAAGAAGCAATTTATATGGAAAAGGAAAGTTCCTAGAAAATCATAAAATATCAAAACTTAGTAAAGAAGACAAAGGGAAATCTCTAAGCAAAGAAACTGAATTAGTAATTTAAAACCTTATTCAAAATAAAGCTCAGGCCAGGATGACTTCATTGGTGAGTTCTACCAAACATTTAAGGAAAAAAATATCAGCAACCCTTCACTAAATCTTTCAAAATACTAAGAAGTATAAAATACTTCCAAGAAAGTATTTCAATTTATGAAGCCATATTCTCCTTTGTCAGTCTTGTCAAACACTGACAAAGACATCACAAGAAACCAAACCCATGGACGAATCTCCCTCATGAAAACTGACGCCACAATCTTAGCAAACTGAGCCAAGTGACAAATGAAGATGATTTTACATAATAAGCAGGAAGGTTTATCCCAGAAATAGAGGGTTGGTTGACATCCAAAAGTCAAATGATGTAATACACCATAGTAACAGAATAAAGGGAGGAAATGGCCATATCAATGGGAGTGGAGGGCTAGTCACTCAGTCCTGTCCAGTTCTTTGTGACCCCATGGACTGTAGCCCGCCAGGGCCCCCTGTCCACGGGTTTTGACCATATCAAGAGTTGCTATGAAACTACTTGACAAAATCTAATACTGATTCATGATAAAAATTCTCAGAAACTAGTAATAGAAGGGATTTTTCTCAACCTGACAAAGGGCATCTACAAAAATCTTATGTGCACACGCACTCAGTCATGTCCAACTCTTTGTGACCCCATGAACTGTCGCCCGCCAGGCTCCTCTGTCCACGGGATTCTCCAGGCAAGAATACTGGAGTGGGTTGCCATTTTCTTCTCAAGGGGATCTTCCTAATTTAGAGACTGAACCCTCGTCTCCAGAGTCTTCCAAATTAGCAGGTGGATTCTTCACCACTGAACCACTGGGGAAACCTACAAAAAATTTAAAGCAACCATCGTACTTAACAGTGGAAAAAAAAGCTTTCCTCTGTAAGACTGGGAAGAAGACAAGAATATCTGTTCTTACCACTTACATTCAATATGTGTTGGAGGTTCTAGTATGTGCAATACAGCAATAAGAGGAAATTAAAAGGCATACAGTTTGGAAAAGAAGAAACAAAACTGTCTTTATTCTCAGAGGACACAATGTTACATATAGAGAATACTAAAGGAAAGTGAAGGCGCTCAGTCGTGTCCGACTCTTTGAGACCCCGTGGACTGTAGCCTACCAGGCTCCTCTGTCCATGGGATTTTCCAGGCAATAGTACTGGAGTGGATTGCCATTTCCTTCTCCAGGGGATCTTCCCAATCCAGGGATCCAACCCAGGTATCCCGCATTGTAGACAGATGCTTTACCATCTGAGCCACCAGGGAAGTCTGGTAGAGAATACTAAGGTTTCTATAAAATTGTTAGAACCAATAAGAAAGTAGGAAGGTCACAAGATATGAGCTTAACAAACAAAAAAAGGCAGAGGAACCAAAGTTCAAATTGCCAACATCTGCTGAACCATAGGAAAAAAAGCAAGAAAATTTCAGAAAAACATTGACTTCTGCTTTATTGACTATGCTAAAAACCTTTGACTGTGTGGATCACAAGAGACTGTGGGAAATTCTTCAAGAGATGGGAATACTAGACCACCTTACCTGCCTCCTGAGAGACCTGTGTGCCGGTCATGAAGTAACAGTTAGAACTGGACATGGAACAACAGACTAACTCAAAATTGGGAAAGGAGTAGTCAATGCTGTATATTGTCACCCTACTTATTAACTTCTTTGTAGAGTACCTCATTAGAAATGCCAGACTAGATGACTCACAAGCTGGAATCAAGATTGCTGGGAGAAATATCAACAACCTCAGATATGCAGATGATACCACTCTAATCACAGAAAGCACAGAAGAACAAAAGAACCTCTTGATGAAGGTGAAGGAAGAGGGTGAAAAGCTGGTTTAAAACTCAACATTCCAAAAACTAAGATCATGGCATCTGGACCTGAGAGAGTAAACTTAAGCAGGTTGATAAGGAGTCCAAGCCTAAGGCCCCTTTAAAGAAGCAGTGAACATTCTTTCTTTTTCACATTCTCTTCCTTAGACATGTAGGCCTTGTAGGCAGCAGTATCTCTTGCTCAAGAACATGCTTTTTTGAGCTCAAAGGAATGCTATGGGAGAAGGTCTGGGTAAAATTTCCACAGCCTCGAGCTCTGGGTTAACCCATTCCTTCTGGCTAATCTCATGCTGACATCATCCCAGGATATACGTTATGGGAAACGGTTTAGGCAAAATTTTCACAGCCTTGCTGTATATTTTTCTATTCTCAGCAGCTGGCAGATAAGTATATAACGCTCTACTTAAACTAGCAAGAAGGGTAAACTTTCTACTCCCTTCTGATGTCTAGATCAGAAGTTTTTTTTTTTTTTCTATCACTATCACTTTAATAAAATTTCTACAAAGCTCTGAGTGACTGAGACTGTCTTTGGTCCCAGAGTTAAATCTTCTCCTTTGGAGACCACGAATCCGGTGGAATACTGTAAGCGTTCACCTATCGTGCTGGAGGCTCATCTGGGACCCCAAGACAAGGTGTGAGCTATCATCTTGGGGGCTAACCTAAACCTATCAGTCCTATCACTTTATGGTAAATAGATGTGGAAAAGGTGGAAACAGTAACAAATTTTATTTTCTTGGGCTCTAAAATCACTGTGGACAGTGAGTGCAGCCATGATATTAAAAGACACTTGCTCCTTAGAAGAAAAGCTACGACAAACATAGACAGTGTATTAAAAAAGTCCCTCTAGTCTAAGCAATGGGTTTTCCAGTAGTCATGTATGGATGTGAGAGTTGGACCTAAAGAAAGCTGAGTGCCAATGAATTGATGCTTTCAACCTGTGGTGTTAGAGAAGACTCTTAAGAGTCCCTTGGACTGCAAAGAGGTCAAACCAGTCAATCCTAAAGGAAATCAACCCTGAATATTCAATGGAAGGACTGATGCTGAAGCTGAAGCTCCAATACTTTGGCCACGTGATGCAAAGAGTCAAATCATTAGAAAAGACCCTGATGCTGGGAAAGATGGAAGGCAGGAGAAGAAGGAGATGACAGAGGATGAGATGGTTGAATGGCATCACCAACTCAGTGGACATGACTTTGAGCAAGCTCCGGAAGATGGTTATGGACAGGGAAGCCTGGCATGCTGCCGTCCATGGGGTCACAAAGAGACTGACATGACTGAGTGGCTGAACAACAGTTATTAAGTTCGATTTTAAAAAAAGGATTTACTCTCTTCTCTAAGCCACCTTTAGTGCTCAGCTTTAACCCAAAGCTCACAAGAGTCAGCACCCTATGTACCAGCTTTAGACCCTTTTCCAAGGGACTACTGCCCACAGGTGATGTTCATCCAGCTCCAGGTAAAAGTTGTCAGATTTCAAGTGAAAAAGCTTTGTCACTGTTCTTGAGCTTCCATCTTAAGGCGCTTTACCTGGAGACCTTTGTTTTACTGCTTCTTAGACAATTTATGATGAGAATAAAGCTCAGAGCACAGATTTTTTTGCTCTAAGTAAAGCAGATACATAAGAAAACATACAATTCTTATAGATGTTCCCTCTAACAATGTGTGTAATAAGACAAATGAGAAGTAACTGTGATGTCCTGGGTCAGAAAGATCCCCAGCAGAAGGGAAAGGCTACCTGCCTCAGTTTTGCTGGACTTCTTTGTGGCTCAGCTGGAAAAGAATCCACCTGTAATGCAGGAGACCTGGGAAGATCTCCTGCAGAAGGGAAAGGCTACCCACTCCAGTATTCTGGCCTGAATTCCATGGACTGTATAGTACATGGAGTTGCAAAAGGTCAGACACAACTGAGTGACTTTCACTTTCACTTTAAAATAAGCAAGTTCAGCTCAGTCATGTCCGACTCTTTGTGACCCCATGGACTGCAGCACACCAGGCCTCCCTGTCCATCACCAACTCCCGGAGCTTGCTCAAACTCATGTCTATACAGTCAGTGATGCCATCCAACCATCTCATCCTCTGTCGTCCCCTTCTCCTCCTGCCTTCACTCTTTTCCAGCATCAGGGTCTTTACCAGTGAGCTGGCTCTTTGCATCAGGTGGCCCAAGTATTGGAGCTTCAGCTTCAGCACCAGTCCTTCTAACGAATATTCAGGGTTGATTTCCTTTAGGATTGACTGGTTGGACCTCCTTGCAGTCCAAGAGACTCTTAAGAGTCTTCTCCAACAACACAGTTTGAAAGCATCAATTCTTTGGTGCTCAGCTTTCTTTTATGGTCCAACTCTCACATCCATACATGACTATTTGAATAATAGCTTTGTCTATATGGACCTTTATCGGTAAAGTATTGTCTCTGCTTTTCAATATGCTATCTAGGTTGGTCAAAGCTTTTCTTCCAAGGAGCAAGCGTCTTTTAATTTCACGACTGTATTCACCATCTTCAGTGATATTAGGGCCCAAGAAAATAAAGCTCTCACTGTTTCCATTGTTTCCCCATCTATTTGCCATGAAGTGATGAGACTAGATGCCATGATCTTAGTTTTTTGGATGTTGAGTTTTAAGCCCGCTTTTTCATTCTCCTCTTTCATTTTCTTTCTTTCTTTTTTTTTTTTTTTGGAGAAGCATTTTATTTTATTTTTAATTCATTTCTTCATTTTATTTATTTTTTAATTTAAATTTATTTATTTTAATTGGAGGTTAATTACTTGCTCATTAGTTCCTCTTCACATTCTGCCATAAGGGTAATGTCAGCTGCATATCTGAGGTCGTTGATATTTCTCCCTGCAGTCTTGATTCCAGCTTATGCTTCATCTAGCCCAGCATTTTGCATGATGTACTCTGCATATAAATTAAATAGGCAGGGTGACAATATATAACATCCTCCTTTCCCTTTGACGTACTCCTTTCCCTATTTAGAACCAGTTCATTGTCCATGTCCCTATCTGTTGCTTCTTGACCTGCATACAGATTTCTCAGGAGGCAGGTCAGGTGGTCTGGTATTCCTATCGCTTGAAGACTTTTCCACAGTTGTGATCCACACTGTTAAAGGCTTTGGCATAGTCAATGAAGTGAAGTGAAGTGAAGTCGCTCAGTCGTGTCCGACTCTTTGCGACCCCACAGACTGTAACCTACGAGGCTTCCCAGTCCATGGGATTTTCCAGGCAAGAGTACTGGAGTGGGTTGCCATTTCTTTCTCCAGGGGATCTTCCCAACCCAGGGATAGTCAATGAAACAGAAGTAAATGTTTTTCTGGAATTCTCTTGCTTTTTCTATGATCCAACAGATGTTGGCAATTTGATCTCTGGTTCCTCTGCCTTTTCTAAATTCAGCTTGAACATCTGGAAGCTCTGGGATCACATACTGTTGAAGCCTGGCTTGGAGAATTTTGAGCATTACTTTGCTAGCATGTGAGATGAGTGCGATTGTGCGCTGGTTTGAGCATTCTTTGGCATTGCCTTTCTTTGGGATTGGAATGAAAACTGACCTTTTCCAGTCCTGTGGCCACCGCTGAGTTTTCCAAATTTGCTGGCATATTGGGTACTGCACTTTAACAGCATCATTTTTTAGGATTTGAAATAGCTCAGCTGGAATTCCATCACCTCCACTAGGTTTGTTCGTAGTGATGCTTCCTAAGGCCCACTTGATTCATGTTCCAGGATGTCTGGCTCTAGATGAGTGGTCACACCAGTGTGGTTATCTGGATCATGAAGATCTTTTTTGTACAGTTCTTCTGTGTATTCTTTCCACCTTTTCTTAATATCTTCTGCTTCTGTTAGGTCCATACCATTTCTGTCCTTTATTGGGCCCATCTTTGCATGAAATGTTCCCTTGGTATCTCTAGTTTTCTTGAAGAGATCTCTAATCTTTCCCATTTTATTGTTTTCCTCTATTTCTTTCCACTGATCACTGAGGAAGCCTTTCTTATCTCTCCCTGCTATTCTCTGGAACTCTGCATTCAGATGGGTATATCTTTCCTTTCCTCCTTTGCCTTTGGCTTCTCTTCTTAGTTATTTGTGAGGCCTCCCCAGACAGCCGTTTTTCCTTTCTGCATTTTTTCTTGTTGATCACTGCCTCCTGTATGATGAACCTTCATCCGTAGTGCTTCAGGCACTCTCTCTATCACATCTAATCCCTTGAATCTATTTGTCATTTCCACTGTATAACTGTAAGGGATTTGACTTGGTCATACCTGAATGGTTTAGTGGTTTCCCTACTTTCTTCAATTTAAGTCTGAATTTGGCAACAAACAGTTCATGATCTGAGCCACAGTCAGCTCCTCATCTTGTTTTTGCTGACTGTATAGAGCTTCTCCACCTTCAGCTACAAAGAATATAACCAATCTGACTTCAGTATTGACCGGCTGGTGAGGTCCATGTGTAGAGTCATCTCTTGTGTTGTTGGAAGAGAGTGCTTACTCTTACCAGTACGTTCTCTTGGCAAAACTCTGTTAGCCTTTGTTCTGCTTCGTTTTGTACTCCAAGGCCAAACTTACCTGTTACTCCAGGTATCTCTTGACTTCCTACTTTTGCATTCCAATCCCCTGTGATGAAAAGGACACCTTTTTTTGGTGTTCATTCTAGAAAGTCTTGTAGGTCTTCATAGAACTGTTCAACTTCAGCTTCTTCAGCATTACTAGTCGGGGCATAGACTTGGATTACTGTGATACTGAATGGTTTGCCTTGGAAACAAGCAGAGATCCTCCTGTCATTTTTGAGATTGCACCCAAGCACTGCATTTCTGACTGTTTTGTTGACTATGAGGACTATTCCATTTCTTCTAAAGGATTCTTGCCCACAGTAATTCCAGTCCATTTTAGTTCACTGATTCCTAAAGTGTCGATGTTCACTCTTGCCATCTTCTGTTTGACCACTTCCAATTTGCCTTGATTCATGGGCCTCACATTCCGGGTTCCTGTGCAACATTGCTCTTTACGGCATCAGACTCTACTTCCACCACCAGTCACATCCACAACTGGCATTGTTCTCACTTTAGCTCAGTCTCTCCATTCTTTCTGGCGCTATCTCTCCACTGATCTCCAGTAGCATTTTGGGCACCTACCGACCTGGGGGGTTCCTCTTTCAGTGTCATACCTTTTTGCCTTTTCATACTCTTCATGGGGTCCTCAAGGCAAGAATACTGAGGTGGTTCGCCATTCCCTTCTCCAGTGGACCACATTCTGTCAGACCTCTCCACCATGACCTGCCCATCTTGGGTGGCCCTACACAGCATGGCTCATAGTTTCATTGAGTTAGACAAGGCTGTGATCTAAGTGATCAGTTTGGTTAGTTTTCTGTAATTCTGTAAATAAACAAAAGAATGTTTAAACAAATGGTGGTTTGGCCATTTCTGGGAATACTGTATAGCAGTGTAAAAAATGAGAAGGAAGAATTCCAAGATTAATAGGGAACATTTTTTACTAGTATTACTCAAGTATTTCAGTAATACTGTTGGTTAATGAGCAATTAAATTAACTCAGAAACTTTTTTAAAAAACCAAAATTTATTTGAACTGTTACCAAATTTGAAACCTGGAGAGAGGTGGGGAAGCACATTTCTCACCCCCTCAGGCAGAGGGTACATCCTCAATATAGAAACAGAGGCCCAGAGAAATTAAACTGTCTTGGCCTGTCAAGGTATTATTTATCAGAATGTGGATTAAGATCCAAGTCTGTTGATTCCTGTTCATGCATTATTAATAAAGTCAATATGTTACTTCCCAAAATAAATAATAAAAAGTTCTGTATAGGAAAGGAAGCAATCAACAAAATGAAAAGAGCAACCTATGGAATGGGAGAAAATAGCTATAAACTATATATCTGATAAGAGGTTACTATTCAAAATATATGGGCTTCCCAGGTGGTGCAGAGGTAAAGAATGTGCCTGCTACGGCAGGAGAGGCAAGAGATGCGGGTTCCATCCTTGGATTAGGAAGATCCCCTGGAGAAGGAAATGGCAACCCACTCCAGTATTCTTGCCTTGAAAATTCCATGGACAGAGGAGCCTGGTGGGCTACGTAGTCCATAGGATCACAGAGAATTGGACATGACCGAGTGACTGCATGCATCCACACTTTCAAAATATATAAGGAATTCATATAACTCAGTAACAAAAAATAATACAAAGCAAAACAATTAGTTTTAAAAAGTAAGCAAAGGGTTTGAATAGACATTTTTCCAAAAATTGCTCCCACCATCACTAACTTTTGGGAAATGCAAATCAAAACCACAATGAGACGTCACCTAACAGATGTTACGAAAGAAGGAGAGAGACAGCAAGGGTTGATGAGGATACGGAGAAACTGGAACTCGAGTGCACTGTTGGTGGGAATGTAAACTGGTGCAGCCACGATCCTCTCTGTCCGTGGGATTTTCCAGGCCAGAATACTCCAGTGGGTTGCCACTTTCTCCTTCAGGAGGATCTTCCTCGCTCAGGGGTCGAACGTGCAATGCATTTCCTGCACTGGTGCGTGAATTCTTTACCACTGAGCCACCTGAGAAGCCCTATGGGAAACCGTATGGAGTTTCAATAAGTTAAAACTATTACTACGGTATGATCCAGCAATTTCAACTCTGGATATCTATTCAAAAGAAGTGAAATCAGGATCTCAAAGAGATATCTGCACTATTATTCACAGCAACCAGAATATGGAAACAACCCATGTGTCTGTCAGGGTATGAGGGGATTTTAAAATGTGGTACATATCTACAATAAAACATCATTCTTCCATAAAAAAGAGGCTTCCCTGGTGGCTCAGATGGTAAAGAATCTACCTGCAATGCGAGAGACACAGGTTCGATCCCTGGGTTGGGAAGATCTCCTGGAGAAGGACATGGCAACCCACTCCAGTATTCTTGCCTAGAGAATCCTTTGGACAGAGGAGCCTGGTGGGTTACAGTCCACGGGGTCACAAAGAGTTGGACACGACTGAAGCAACTTAGCCAAGCACACATAAAAATGAACACCTGCCATTTGGAGCAACAAATGAATGAACCTGGAGGACAATATGCTAAGTGAAATAACCACAGAAAGCCAAATACCACATGATCTTGCTTACATGTGAAATCTAAAGTAGGAATGAGAGAATCAGAGAGTGGACAGGTTGTCACCAGGGCTTGGGGGATGGGAGAAATGGGGAGATGTTGGTCAAAGCATACAAGCTTTCAGTTACACGGTGAAGAAGTTCTCGGGATCTAATGTATAGCACAGGGACTCTAGTTAACAATAATATCCTGAAGGACTTCCATAGTGCTCTAGTGGTTAAGAATCTGCCTGCCGATGCAGGGGACACAGGTTCGACGCCTGGTCTGGGAAGATCCCACACAATGCAGGGCAACTAAACTCATGTGCTGTAACTACGGAGTCTGCACACCACACCATTGGGCCCCTCTTTTTGAGGGTCCGCGCTCCTCAGAAAGAGAAGCCACCGCAATGAGAGGCCCGGGCACTGCAACAAAGAAAAGCCCCTGCTCACAGCAACTAGAGAAAGCCTGTGCACAGCAGTGAGGGCTCAGCACAGTCACAAATAGATAAATGGAAAGTTTAAACAGTAATATGCTGCAAACTTGACATTTGCGAAAAGAAAAGACCTTAAGTGTTCTCACCACACCAAAGGAACAAAATGGTGAGGTGATGAGTTAATTAAATTGATTTTGGAAATCATTTCACAATTGTTGTTGCTCAGTCGTGTCTGACACTTTGTGAGGCAGACTGCAGCAAGCCAGGCTTTCCGGTCCTTCAGTATCTCCCACAGTTTGCTCAAATTCATATCCATTGAGTCAATATGTTTCACAATATATACATATATTCAATCATCATATTGTACACTTTCAAAATAGACAATTTTTACTTTTAATTTTACCTTAATAAAGCTGGAAAAAAATAAAAGTAAAAAATAGCCCAAATAAGATGACAAAAAAGACAATAATAATGGAACACGGCAAAATTGTTATGGTGGTAAGATCAAGGGCAGAAGAGGACCAGCCAGCACAGAGAGTGCAAGACGCCCAGAGTAGGATGAGGTGGTAGCTCAGCCAAGTCTTAAAGGATGAACAGTGACCCAGGGAGAGAAGAGGGAGAAATGCAGGCAAAGATGGACAGTCTGCTAAAGGTGTGGAAAGCTGTGCTCTGCGCTGCCTGGAGCTACCACTTTTCTTGAGTAGGAAGAGTATTAAAGAGCAGAGGGACATCCTCAGAGGGTTTACAAACAATAAATGCTAGAGAGAGTGTGGAGAGAAGGGGAGCCCCCCACACTGGGGGTGGGGATGTAAAATGCTCTGGAAAACAGTACAGAGATCCCTTTAAAAGCTACCAAGAGAGCTACTGTATGACCCAGCAACCCCACTCCTGGGCATGTCTCCAGAAAACTGTGATTGAAAAAGGTTCATGCACCCCTATCTTTACAGCAGCTCTATTCACAGTAGCCAAGACATGGAAATGGCCATTGACAGTTGAATGGACAAAGGATATGCACACAGTGGAATACTGCTCAGCCGTAAAAAAGAGTGAGAGAATGCCGTCTGTAGAAACAAAGACGGACCTAGAGATTAGCGTACTAAGTGAAGCCTGTCAGACACAGAAAGAGGGACACAGAACATCACCTATATGCAGAAAAAACGATACAAATGAACTTACTTATGAAACAGACTCCCAGACATAAAAAGCAGCCTTAGGGTTACCCATGGGGAAAGGTGGAGGGAAGTAAATTAGCAGTTTGGGATTAAAATATACACATTACCATATATAACTTAGATAACCAACAAGGACCTGCTGTATAGCACAGGGAACCACACTCAATATCTTGCAATAGCTTATAATGGGAAAGAATTGACAACGTTGTATTCGTTTCAGATTACAGCAAAGTGGTTCAGTTTTATGTATTATATAGATATATTTACTTATATAAGGGCTTCTCTGCTGGCTCAGTGGGTAAAGAGTCTGCCTGCAATGCGGGAGAGCTGTCTTCGACTCCTGCCTTGGGAAGATCCCCTGGAGAAGAAAACCGCAACCCACTGCAGTATTCTTGCCTGGAGAATTCCATGGACAGGGGAGCCTGGGGGGCTACCGTCCACGGGGTCACAAAGAGTCAGACGCAACTGAGTGACTCACACACACATGTACATAAAAGTATATTATATATTATATGTTATAGCTATATATATTAAAATATATTTATAAATAATATGTATATTTACACATATATTCATTCATACTTAAAACTGAACCACTTTGCTGTACACCTGAAACGAATACAACATTGTAAATCAACTACATTTCAATAAAATTTGAAAAAATACATAAGAAGCAAAATAATTAAAGGGTAGAGGGAGATGAGCCCATGAGCCTAGACAGCTCTGGGAGGGGGCAGGGGAGCGGCTTTAGCCTGCAGGCAGTAGGGAATCTGGGTGCAGTTCTGGGGACAGAAGCGCTCTGCTCAGGGGGTGTGTCTGAAAGCAAGCTCTTGCACGAAGTGAGCGGGCGGTTCTTGCACAAAGCGGGTAGGGCAAGGTTTTGAGCTCCGCGGTCTTGGTGTAGAGGAATCACCAATGCTTACCTAATAGAACGATGTGCGATGCACTGTCGTCTGAGTCCTGGCCTCCCGTCTGTGAAAGGAGGGGGTTGAGTGACTTCCCGTCAGTCCAACGCGGTGAATGACGGCGGGTTGCCAGCTCTGTGCCCTGAACCAAGCCCTGGCGATGCCACCTGGGAGATGGAGGTCCGTGGGCCTGTGAGTCTTGGCGCGGAGCCGGGCTGAGCCCCGGGCTGTGACCACAGGGTCCTGCCCCTGGCAGAGCCCAGCCAGGCCCGGACCCCCGCCTCTCCCCTCCCTCTGCCTTCCGGGGTCCTCACACCTCACTGCCTCCTGGGCTCGGGGCCAACAGGGATGCTGGTGGCGTGGCTGCTGAAGGCCTGGGACCGGGCACAGCAGGCTGACGGCCAGTGGAAGGAGACAGACACATGTTCTCCGATGGAATTCGCTCTGGTGTCAAGACGAAAGAAGAACGCTGTCGTGGCGGCGGTTCAAATCAACAAGCGGGGTGAAAATGGAGAAGGAGGCGAGGCACCAGCAAGCTCAGGCTATAAAAATACTGCCTCCCTGCCCGGCTGATCAAGTGGGACTTTGGGGATGCCAAGCGTCCCACGAGTAAACAAATATAAGGCCTCCTACCCGTGTAACAGGATAAGATGGAAAACACATACAATGATGAAACCCTATTTAAAAGGTGCGAGTCAAAACAAATAAATTAACTGAGTATGTGATGAAACAATCACAGCGGTACCCACTGCCCTGGTCCCAACCCCCCCACCCCCACCCCCTCAGCCCAATTCTAACTAGAGGTCCTCTTTCTGGCTCGAAACCTGGGGTTTTGGCAAAATTTTAAATAGCTTCAGAGTACAGTGTGTGCCTTTGGACCTGATCCGCTGGCTCTGTTACGAGCTGGGGCTCCATTAGCAGGGATGGACGTCTGGCGGGCTCCCCGAGTCCAGCATCCCGCCTGCTCCCATATACAGACTAGGGACGGCTCTGCCTGCGCCTGCCCCCGCAGCCCGCCAGCTTGGCTGGGGCCACGCCTTCTGAAAATGGGGGGCTTGCCGGACTTGCTGGGTAGGGGGCTGTGCTCCCCCAGGTTGACCTCTGCCCTGCCTTTTCAGAAACAGCCCCATTTCCCACCTCTTCTCCCCGCCCCCTCAGCCTTACCCTACCTTTCAAGGAGATCCCCTGGATTTGTACTTTAGGGTAGGGAACCCAAATGTCACCGCCCCAGTCCGTAACGGGCTCTGCTCACTTCAGGATGAATGCCATCACCTCTGGGAAACCCTGGGGCTTCCCAGGTGGCACTGTGGTCAAGAATCCACCTGCCCGATGCAGGAGAAACCATGGGAAACCGTGGTGGGCAGAGGAATGCCCACCCGTCCTCCAAAGATGCCTACATCTTAATCCAGGGAAGCTGTGAATATGTCAGTTACAAGTCAAAGGAATGGACTACGGATGGACAGTTCCCATGGAGATGGGATTAAGGATGCTACTCAGTCGACCTTAAGATAGAAAGATGATCTTGAGTTCTCCAAGTTTGAACTCAGTGTCATCGTTTGTACCTTTTTTCTTTTTTTCTCATGTTTTATCACTCAGTTCTGTGCAACTCTTTGCGACCCTGTAGCCCGCCAGACTCCTCGGTCCATGGAATTTCCCAGGCAAGAATACTGGAGTGGGTTGTCATTTCCTGCTCCAGGGGAATCTTCCCAACCCAGGGATCAAACCCGTCTCTCCTGTTTCTTTTGCATTGGCAGGCAGACTCCTTAGCCACTAAGCCACTGGGAAAACCCAGAGTGTCATCACAAGGGTCCTTAAGAATGTGAACAAGGCCAGCAGGAGAGGTGGTCTGGGCAAGACCCAGCCGCTGTTACTGGCTCTGAAGATGGAGGAAAGGGTCGCAAACTGAGAAGCACGTGTGGCTTCCAGAAGCTAGAAATGGAAATGGACTCTCCCTGGAGCCTCCAAAAGGAACACAGCCCTCCTGATACGTTGATTTTAGCCCGGGAGACCTGTCTCAGAACTTCAACCTCCAGAACCGTAAGAGAAGGCATCTGTGTTGTGAGCCTCCAAGAGCATGGTGACTTGTTAATAGAGGCCATAGGAAACTCATGCAAAATAAAGCCTTCCCACCCGCTCCTCCAGGAAGAGGTGGACAGTGCTCCTGCGGAACCCCAAAATCCAGGGCAGGTTTCTTGATGCTACTATGTTGACTTGGGACATTCAAAAGACAGCTTTCAAGTCATGTCTGGGTAGAGTAAGATCAGCCCTCACCCTCACCCTTCTGCGCCTGTTCCGTCCTTGACCCCGACACACCTCAGGGCTCCTGTTCACAGAGCAGGCTCAGCTCTCTCTGCCATCTGAAACTGATCCTGAAGACAGATATTATGAAGCCCAAAGGCGCCGAAGTGCCAAGCCCTTTCTGCAGGCAGAAAGCCACGCAGACTTTGGCTGGGCTGGGGGTCCTGCAGGGGGCCACTTTCCCCATAGGGTGAGGAAACGGCTGTGGCCTGAGCATCCTGCTTGGAGCACAGCCTTCTTGTGGCACCTACGTTACCCTTGGGACCTGTGTTGGTCCCAGTGTCTCTCTGAGGACAGTGTGGGTGGCTGGTGGATCTCTGTGTCCCCAGAGCTGAAGGCTCTGTGCTGAGTAACGAATGAAGACACAAAGCCATAAAAAAATCAGCAACCTGAAGATGGTTTTAGAAGACATCCTCGCAGTTCACCGCATTGCATTTTCCTTATGGGGGACCACTTCCAAGCTGGCCCGTCTCCCATCCACGGGTGCTCCAAAATGCATCACCACTTCACGCTTGCTTCCCCTCTCCTGGGCTGGCTCCTGCACCCCAAGCTGGGGCTCACTGCCCCCTCACCCGCTCCCTGGCCCCCCAGGCATGTCCTTAGCGTGCCGGCCCCCAGGGCTGTCCACCCTTTGTCCCAGTCTTCCACGTCCCCGAATCCAGCTCTGAAGGCCGAGCCCATGAAGGCTTCCCATGTGGGGCTCCTCAAGGCCGGGAGGGGTGCAAGGTGCAGGTGTGTGTTGGGCTGACAGGCTCAGGAAATGTGCCAGTTCCGATGTTCCTTTCGCACGGTCTGTCCTCATTCCCTCTGCTCTTCCGCCAGTTTGGTTTTTGCTGCATCAATGAGAAGAACACGTGCTCTCCGCCTGCTTCTCTCCTGGTGCTCACTGCCGTGTCGTGAGACTCCAGGAAGCTTGGCTCTCCTTGGGGCCTGGCTGGAGCTCAGAGCAGACACCACATCCCCGGGAGTCAGAGGTGCGGACAGCAGACAGAACGCGGGGGCGCTCTGTGCTGCCCTGTGGAGGGTCCCTGAGCAGCCCTGCCTGCCCACAGGGATGGGCGGCCCACTGGGAGGCGGAGGGGGTGGAGGTTTAAGTGCAGGCAGAACCTAGACACCCTCCTCCTGTGTGTCTCACAGGAAGCATCAGAGCCTCTCTCCCACCGTGAGATGAGTTACTCCGTGTCCAGAGTGGGCAGGGGCTGAACAGACTCCCGAACTGGCCACGAAAAGCACCCTGAAGATCCGGTTGCTTGAGATCAAAGTCGGGTCAGTAATTACAAGAACGGAAGCGTGGTTTGTCCCGGCCCCTTCCCTGGGCCTCACCATCTGTCGCAGACTCACCAGCCGCAGCTCTCAAGCTGGTGGCCACTTCCACCAGGAGGGAGGAGCCGCAGGGATGAGCCCACTCTGACTGCAAGTCCAGCTTCATGTTAATTCATGCAAAAGCCGCCCACGGCCTCCCTGCCTGACCCCCTCCCCCGGAGGCAATCAGGCCAGATGGGTCAGCTCCACACCCAAACCACACAGCGCAAAGCAGACAGAAATGCCACCCCACTCCAGGCCACTGCTGCCCCCAGCTCCTAAAAAGTCAGACAGGCAAGGCAGGTGAAAGGCAGGATGCGGGGATTCCTCCCAAGGAGCCAAGGAACTTTCTGGCCCTGGTGATTCTCCAAGACGAACCAGACTGGGCACTCAGAAGGATGGACGTGAGGCATCTCTAACAAAGGGGTGTGAGCTGTCCACGAGGACCCAGGACACCTTCTCTAAGGAGGGAAGGCAAGCCAGAGAGATGTGAGAGTGTGCCCTAAACACTGCATGAATGACTGGCGACTTTTATCCAGAAGCTGCCACAGGAAGCAGCACACAGCGGTGAAGGTGAAGACGGGGAGAAGGCCATCACCAACTGCAGGCAAAATAAAACCCAAACCCACATCGCCTTGCTATTAAAAAAAAATTATTGAATTATACTTGAACTGCATTCAAGTCACTTCAGTCGTGCCTCACTCTCTGCAACCTGGACTGTAGCCCACCAGGCTCCTCTGTCCTTGGGATTCTCCAGGCAAGGATACTGGAGTGGGCTGCCGTGCCCTCCTCCAGGGGATCTTCCCGACCCAGGGAGGGACCCTGAGTCTTCTACATCTGCTGTATTGGCAGGCAGGTTCTTTACCACTGGTGCTGCCTTGCAATATGATATTCATTTCAGGTAAATAGCATAGCAAACAGGTGAACAGCATAATCGACATTTTATCAACTACACTTCATATAGTTATCATAAGCTATTGGCTATATACCTTGTACCGTACGATATATCCTTGTGCCTTCTCTATTTTATGCCGAGTAGTTTGTATAATCTTAACATCTTCTTCATCCGTTCATCTGTTGATAGTGTGCTTCCATATCCTGGCTCCTGCAAACGATGACGCTATGAACATTGGGGTTCCTATATCTTTTCGAATCAGGGCTTCTGTTTAGCTCGGATACATCCAGAAGTGGAGCCACTGAATCTGATGGTAGTTCTAACTTTTTTGAGGCGCCTCCCTACTGCTTTCCATGTTGGCCGCTGCGCCAGTTCACATTCACACCAACAGCATGCTAGAGTGCCTTATTTTTCACATTCTTGCCAGCACTTGTCATTTGTTACCTATTTGATGATAGCTTTTCTGACACGCAGGATATGATTTCTCAAGGTGGTTTTGCCTGGCATTTCCCTGATGACCAACGATGTGGATAATCTTTTTATGTGCCCGTTGGCCATCTGTATGTCTTCTTTGGAAAAATGTCTATTCAGGTCATCTGCCTATTTTTTAATTGGGCTGTTTGTGTGTTTGTTTCTGTTTTTGATATCGAGTTTTATGAGCTGTTTGTATATTCTGGAAATTAAGCCCTTGTCAGTGGCATTCTTTGCAAATATTTTCTCCCGATTTGTAGGTAGTCCCTTTCATTTTGTTTATGGTTTCCTTTGCAATACTAATGCTTTTGGGTTTTATTAGGTCCTATTTGTTTTTGTTTCTGTTACCCATGTTTGAGGAGACAGATCAAAAAAAAAAAAAATACTGCTAAGATCTGTGTCAAAGAGTGTACTGTCTATGTTTTCCTCAAGTAGTTTTATGGTTTACCGTCTTACATTTAGGTCTTTAATCCATTTTGAGTTTATTTTTGTAGATGAGATAAGACAATGTTCTAATTTCATTCCTGTACATGTAGCTGTCCAGCTTTCCCAGTGCCACTTGTTGAAGAGGCTGTCTTTTCCCCCACTGTATATTATTGCCTCCTTTGATATAGATTAATTAGCCATATGTGCCTTGGTTTATTTAGGGGTTCCCTATTCTGCTCCATTGATCTATGTGTCTAGTTTTTTGTGCTAGTACCATATATATATATTTTTTATTACTGTAGCTTTGCAGTATAGTCTGAAGTCAGGGACCATGATGCCTCTGGCTTTGTTCTATTTTCACAAGATTGCTTTGGCCTTTTGGGGTCTTTCATGTTTCTATGCAAATTTTAGGAATATTTGTTCTAGTTTTTCAAGAAATGTCATGGGTATTCTGATAGGAATTGCATTAAGTCTATAGATTGCTTTGGGTAGTATGGACATTTCAAAATATTAATTCTTTCATTCCATAAACATGGGATATCTCTCCATTTATTTGTATCATCTTTAATTTCCTTCACTAATGTTTTACAGTTTTCAGAGTACAGGTCTTTTATCTCTTTGGTTACATTTATCCCTAGGTATTTTGTTCTTCTTGATGCAGTTATACATGGAATTATTTTCTTATTTTCTCTTTTTGATAGTTCATTATTTGTATATAAAAAAGCAACAGATTTCTGCATATTAACCTTGTATTCTACAATTTTGCTGATGTCACTTACTAGTTCTAACAGTTTCTTTCCTGGTGACTTTGGGGTTTTCTATGTATAGTATTGCCTGGTGGGCTGCCGTCTCTGGGGTCGCACAGAGTCGGACAAGACTGAAGTTATGCAGCAGCAGCAGCATGTTCAAATAGTGGCAGTCACTACTTCTCTTCCAATTTGGATGCCTTCTATGTCTTGCCTGATGTCTGTGACTAGGATCTCTAATACTATGTTAAATAGAAATGGTAAGAGTGGGCAT
Organism: Oryx dammah; assembly: GCF_014754425.2. Classification (NCBI taxonomy): domain Eukaryota; kingdom Metazoa; phylum Chordata; class Mammalia; order Artiodactyla; family Bovidae; genus Oryx; species Oryx dammah. The sequence goes on along the minus strand of NW_024070200.1, from coordinate 3,773,497 downwards.
CTTTGTCTTGCTTCTGATCTTGGAGTAAAAACTTTTAGCTTTTCACCATTGAGTATAATGTTAGCTGTAAGTTTGTCATAAATAGCCTTTATTATGTTGAGATATGTTCCATCGGTAGTAAGTTGGTTGAGAGGCTTTTTTTTTTTTCATGAACGGATACTGAGTTTTGTCACTACCCCCTATGCATCCACTGAGATAATCTTGTCATTTTTATCCTTCGTTTTTTTAACGTGGTGTATCACATTGGCTGACTTGCCTATATTCATCCATCCTTGCACCTCTGGGATAAATCCCACTTGATCATGGTGGATGATCCTTGTTGTAATTGTTGTTGTTTAGTCACTAAGAGTTGTGTCCAACTCTTTGAGACCCCATTGACTGCAGCACACCAGACATCCTTGTCCCTCACCAACTTCCAGAGTTTGCCCAAGTTCATGTCCATTGAATCAATGATGTTATCCAACCATCTCATCCTCTGTCGCCCACTTCTCCTTTTACCTTCAGTCTTTCCCAGCATCAGGGTCTTGTCCAATGAATCAACTGTTTGCATCAAATGGCCAAAGTATTGGAGCTTCAACTTCAGCATCAGTCCTTCCAATGAGTATTCAGGGTTGATTTCCTTTAGATTGACCCTTCATATGCATGTTGAATTCAGTTTGCTAATATTGTGTTTAGAATCTTTGTATCTATGTTCGTCAGAGATATTGGCCTGTAATTATTTCTTTGATAGTGTCTTTGTTTGGTTTCAGTATCAGGTAATGCTGACCTTGTTAAATGAATTTGAGAGTGTTCCCTTCTCTTCAAATTTTTTGGAATGGCTTGAGAAGGATTAGTATTAACATTTTCTTATATGCTTGGTAGAATTCCCCTGTGAGGCCTTGCAGTCCTGGACTTTAGTTTGTTCAGAGTTTTTCAAATTACTGATTCAATTTCCAAACTAGTAATCAAATCTGTTCAGGTTATGTACTTCTTCTTGATTCAGCCCTAAAAGATTGTCTGTTTCTAGGAATTTATTCATTTCTTTTGGGTTGTCTAAGTTGTTGGCACATAGCTGTTTTTTAGTTTTCTCTTATGATTTTATTTCTGTGATATCAGTTGTAACTTCTCCTCTTTGATCTCTAATTTTGTTTATTTGGATCCTCTCTCCTGTTTTCTTAATGAACCTGGTTAAAGTTTTATCCATTAATTTTTACTTTGTCAAAGAAACAGATCTTGGGCTCATTAATCTTTTCTACTATTTGATCTCTATTCTATCTATTTCCACTGTCATCTTCATTGTTTCCTTCCCTCTGCTGACCTTGGGCTTTGTCCTTTTTCTAGTTCCTTTAGACGATAGATCAGGTCAGTCATGTGAGACTTTTCTTGTCTCTTGAGGCAGGGCTGTATCACTAAAAACTTCCCCGTTAGAACCACTTTTGCAGCATCCCGTGCACTGTGAAAAGTTGTTTTTATTCTCATTCACCTCAAGGTATTTTCTGATTTCCTCTTTGACTTCTTCGGTGACCTATTGGTTTTAAATAGTATGTTGTTTGGCCTCTACGTGTTGATACTTTTTCCATTTTTCTTCCTGCAATTGATTTCTAGTTTCATAGCATTGTGGTCAGAAAAGGTGCTTGATATCATTTCTTTCTTCTTAAATTTTCTGAGGTTCGTTTTGTGGCCTAGTACTTGCCCTATCCCCAGAGAATATTCCATAAGTATTTGGAAAGAATGTGAATGCGTTAACTGTTAAGTCCAATGAGCCCTAATGTGTTATTTATGGCCACTGTTTTCTTATTGATTTTCTGTCTGGATGGCCCATCCATTGATATAATAAAGTATTAATGTCTCCTAATATGCAAGGAGATCCAACCAGTCCATTCTGAAGGAGATCAGCCCTGGGATTTCTTTGGAAGGACTGATGCTAAAGCTGAAACTCCAGTACTTTGGCCACCTCATGCAAAGAGTCGACTCATTGGAAAAGACTCTGATGCTGGGAGGGATTGGGGGCAGGAGGAGAAGGGGACGACCGAGGATGAGATGGCTGGATGGCATCACGGACTCGATGGACGTGAGTCTGAGTCAACTCCGGGAGTTGGTGATGGACAGGGAGGCCTGGCGTGCTGCAATTCATCGGGTCGCAAAGAGTCAGACACGACTGAGCGACTGAACTGAACTGAATATTATTGTATCACTGTCAGTGTCTCGCTTTATGTCTGTTAACATTTCCTTTACTTATTTAAGTGCTCTTGTATCAGGTACATATTTGTTTATGAATGTTGTATCTTCTTATATTGACACCTTTATCATTGGATAATGCCCTTATCTGCCCTTTATTACAGACTTTATTTTAAAGCCTACTTTGTTTGATAAGATTACCACTATCCAGCTTTCTTTTCACTTTTGTTTGCATGGAATCTTTTTTCATTTTTCAACTTCTGCATGTGTGTATTTAGTTTTGAAGTGAGTCTCTTATAGGCAGCACATAGATGGGCCCTGTTTTTTTTAATCCAATCAGTCACCCTACATCTTTTGATTGGAGCATTTAGTCCATTGACATTTAAAGTGATTATTGATAGGTATGTACTTATTTTCATTTGTTATTTATTTTCCGGTTGTTTTTGTAGTTCTCTATACTTTTCTTACTCTTTTCATCTCTTTCCTTGTGGTTTCATGATTTCCTTTAGGGTTAAGTTTTTACTCCTTTCTCTCAAGTATTTGTGTATCTGTCATGGTGGGGGGGTAGTCTCTGACTCGTGTCTGGCTCTTGTGATTCCAAGGGCTGCAGCCCACCAGGCTCCTCTGTCCATGGGGTTTTCCAGGCAAGAGCACTGGAGCGGGGTGCCACTGCCTTCTCCAGGGCATCCTCCTAACCCAGCGACTGAATCCGGTGTCTCCTGCATTGCAGGCAGATTCCTTACCAGCTGAGACACCAGGTAAGCCCTATCTGTCATAGGTTTTGGATTTGTTGTTACTATAGAGCTCATATATGTTGATCTATAGCTATATATACTTATCTTAAATTGACAGTCATTTAAGTTCTAAAAGATACATTTTTTGCTATCACCTCCATGTTTAGTGTTTTGGATGTCTTATTTTATATCCTTATGCCTGTCTCTCAACTGCTTATTGTAGTTATAATTGCTTTTACAATTTTTGTCTTTTAACCAACGTACTAGCTTATTTGAATGGTTGATCCACTTCTTTTGCTATATATATATTTGCGTTTCCCAGTGGGATTTTTCCCTTCCTATATTTTCTCATTTCTTGTTGCAACCTTTTCTTTTTCAGTTAAAGAAGACCCTTTAATTTCTTTCAGACTTGGTTTAATATTGATGAATTCTCTTTCAGTCTTTGCTTATCTGAAAAACTGTTCAGCTCTCCTCAGCTCTGAATGATAACTTTGCTGGGTAGAGTATCCTAGTCTGTAGGCTTTTTCCCTTGGAGCACTTTAAATATATCATGCCACTCCCTTCTGGCCTACAAATTTTCTGCTGAAAAAATCAGCTGACATCCTTATGGGAGTTTCCTTCTATGGGACTCTTTTGTTTTTCTCTTGCTGCCTTTGAAATTCTCTCTTTATCTTTAACTTTGTCATTTTAATTATGATGTGTCTTGGTATGGTCTCTTTGACTTCATCTCCTTTGAGACTCTGTGCTTCTTGCACCTGGATATCTATTTTCTTCTTTAGGTTAGGGAATTTTCAGCCATCATTTCATCAAATACATTTTCTACTCATGTCTGTCTCTTTTGTCCTCCTGGGACTACTATAATGTGAATATTAGTATGCTTGATATTGTTCCAGGTCCTTTAGCCTCATTTTTATTTTTATTTTTATTTTCGCTGTCCTGATTGGATGATTTCCAGTATTCTATCTTCCAGATGGTGTTCTTCTGTGCCACCTAGTCTGCCTTTAACTCCTTCTAGTGTATTTTTCATTCTGTTCTTGTATCCTCCATCTTTGACTGATACTTTTTCGTATTTCCTGTTTCTTTGTTAAAGTTCTCACTGTCTCATCTGTTCTCCCTGCCGGCCAGTTCAGTTAGCGTTCACATTACTATTGCTTTGTCCTCTTTAATAAGTAAATTAGTCTAAATTAATAAAAATCAGATCTTTTAGGACTTTTGCTTTCATTTGAAACATATTCGTCTGTTTTCTCATTTTATTTAACTTTCTGTTCGTCTCTATGAAGTGAGGTGCTGTCAGCTCACTTATCCTGATCTTCAGGGGTGCCCTGTGTGGAAGCGTCCCTGGGCAGTCTGCATGCGCCCAGTGGCTTTGATGGGAGGCCTGGACCTGAGGCGGGCATGGGCCTTGTCTTCCCAGGCAGCGTGCTGGCAGCCACTGCCGTAGTGGAAGGTAGGGCTGGATCTGAAGGGACCAGAGTCAGAGCCAGATGCAAACCAGGTTTCCTTCTAGGCTCACTGGCAGTCGAAGACCTATCAGCAGCGGGGCTGGGCCCAAGAAGCTGGAGCAGGAGCCCTGAGGAGCTGGGCTTTTCCTGCGCGTGATGGCGGCCTCTGCCTTGGCTAGGGATGTGGCATGGCAGGCCCAAGGGCTTGGGCTGTGCTTCTGAGCTGCTTCCACTTTTTCCCCTGGTGTGCAAACCTTGGCCAGAGGCTGGATCAGGGCCAGAGGGGTTGGAGGGTGCTGAGCTGGCTCTTCCTCGTCCCACCTGTGTGCAGGCAATGGTGGCCTCTGTTCTGGCCAGAGGCAGGCTGGGGTCAAGGTGGTTCCGTGCCCTCCAAGTACAGGCGTTGTTGTTGTTGTTGTTCGGTCGTTAAGTTGTGTCCGACCCTTTGCGGCTCCATTGACTGCAGCACCAGGCTTTCCCGTCCTTCAGCATCTCCCGGAATTTGCTCAGACTCACATCACATCCATTGAGTTGATGATGCCACCCAACCATCTCATCCTCTGTTGTCCCCTTCTCCTCTTGCCCTCCATCTTTCCCAGCATCAGGGTCTTTTCTAATGAGTCGGCTCTTCACATCAGCTGACTAAAATATTGGAGCTTCGGCATCACTCCTTCCAATGAATATTCAGGATTGACTTCCTTTAAGATGGACTGGTTTGATCTTCTTGCAGTCCAAGGGACTCTCAAGAGTCTTCTCCAGCACCACAATTCAGAAGCATCAATTCTTTGATGCTCAGTCTTCTTTATGATCCAACTCTCACATCCATACGTGACTACTGGAAAAACCATGTAGGTAGGTTCATAGCTTTGACTATATGGACCTTTGTCAACAAAGCAATATTTCTGTTTTTTAATATGCTGTCTAGCTTGGTCACAGCTTTTTCTCCAAGGAGCAAGTGCCTTTTAATTTCATGACTGCAATCACCGTCCACATGATTTTGGAGCCCAAGAAAATAAAGTCTGTTACTGTTTCCATTTTTTCCCCATCTATTTGCTGCGAAGTGATGGACCAGATGCCATGATCTTAGTTTTCTGATGCATGCTCACTGACAAAGCAACTCAACCTTAGCAGAGGGCAGCACCGAAGCAGAGGATTCACTGGGGTCATCCTGGCAGGGCAACCGGAGCACCAGGCATCTCTCCACATGCTGCTTCCAAGCTGTGACTGGGAGCAAGCAAATCTGGGCGTGCATTATTCAAGAGTGGAGCCCCAGTCTCCTACAGCCCTCTGATAAGCTACACTGGTCTTCAAACCAGCTAAGAGGGCTCATCTTCCCGGTGTTAGACCCCGGGGCTAGGTGCCTGTGGTTCGCTGTGGCTCAAACCTCTCCATTTCCAGAAAGCCTGTGATTTTCCCCTCCTCCTTTGGGTTGCCTGGTAGGAGTGTGAGTCCTGACTTCTCCCCTTCTACCAGACTCCGTGTGCTTCCTTCTTCACAGCTGCGGTGTAAAAGAGCCACACTGCTCGTCTTTGGGTAGCCCTCAGCGCAATGGCTCTGTATGCAGTTGTAACTTTGATGGGTTCATGAGAGGAAAGGAGCTCAGGGTCCTCCTCCTCCACCATCCTGATCCAAACCCCCTCAATTCCTGCTTTTTATTTTACCTGCCTAATTCACAGGTTGAAAATTGCACAACCAAATTCCATCAACATACAGTGAAACCGATTTCCTGACCTAAATGTTGTTGGTTGTAAACATGTCTGCACTTTGCTCTCACAATTACGCCTAAGTTTATCAGTCGTGTCACAGACGACAGCTAACCTTGGCCACTGCAGATAATTTTTACCGAGCCCCCTTTTGGTCAACAGGAGACTTGGCAGGGCTGTATTCTTCTTTCTAAACCAGAAGCCTCAATATCATCGTAGTATAACAAATAAAAGCAGCTCTTTTGAAAACTCCAGGAAACGAACGGCTCATTTCTCCTGGCTGATGGATGTGAGGGCACGCAATTGCCTTATCCTGATTAAAGACAAGCACTGCTGCCTCTAGGCAGAGAGAAAGAAAAGCAAAAATGGAGCCCTTTACCAAAAGGGAGCAGTCACGTAAGTGGTGGTGAGCAAGGTGGGTCTGCTTCTCTACTTGAGCGTGGCTTCCAGATGCCACAAAAGGGGATCTGATGAGCTGAGACCACACTGTGTCATGAGGCTATCTTCCTAGCGTTCACCTAGGGAGATAAAAAGCGGCCATTAATTACTAAGGACAGACTCTGCGTCTGACTCTCGCATCTAATTTCCTATTTAAAGATGCCCTGCAAGGTAGGTCGTGTCGTGGTGACCTTGAAGCTCCAGGAACAGACATGGAGAGCCAGTTTCCTCTCTGTGCGGAGCAGCGGATGACAAAGGACCCTCAAGCCTGCTGGGGTGTGAACCGCGGCTCTCAGTAAACTTTGTGCCTGCCAGGGAGCTCAGCCCTGTCCAGATGTGGACAGATTTATTACACCACTGAAAGGCCCTGGATCGAGGGGTAGATTCAAGCAGTGAGGAGTCCAGATGGATCATTTCCCAATTGTTTTCTGCCCATACCACTGACAACCATGCACACGGCAGGAACTATCCCAGAAGTGGCCCCCCAACCCCAAGAAAGAAGGAGGGAGTCCAGATGGCATCAGTGGAAAGAAAGCCAGTCTGAGGACCAGGGGCTGACTTCTCAGCCCAGCTCTGCCTCTCAACAGCTCTGCTGCACGGAATAAATCCCTCTGCCCCTCCCCACCCCCCAATAACGGGCCGCCCAGGGTGACTTCCCAGGCCTTCCCAGTTTTACATCCTATGATTCTATTAATGCTGAGAGTGGGTTTTAAGTGCTAAATGGAGTCCGTGAAGGCTGAATATTTCTCGAGATTTAAAATGTCTCTCTGCTAATTGAAACTAATTCTCCAAACCACACATTAAAAGCCCCAGGCTGATTTTTCTATTTGATGGGCCCTGACAAAGCAGAGCGTAGAGACGGAGCGGCCCCGGGTGGGCACTCTGATGCGAGCCCTCTACTGTTCCTCCCCTCGGCGAGGCTCCTGCTAATTTGTATTAATGCCTCTCTGCTCCACCTCCCAGCGCCCGAGCCCGCGCCCCGGCCAGCCCCACAGCCCATGCCACTTAAGCCTCATAATTCTCTGCTGTCTCTCTCCTCCTTCCATCTCTCAACTTAGAGCTTGGCAGGCTAATGGCCATAATCATGATGACGAGCATTAAAAATGATGGGCCCTGCTCTCAACAGAATGCAGCTCTTCCTCAAGAGAAAGAACACTTATATCCCAACTAGGTAAGTGGGTTCGATGGTGGTGTTAGCCCCAGAGCCGGGCGTCTGCAGGCAAGGCTGCGGGAGGTGCACGCACCAGCAGGCGCATCCAGAAAAGCAGTAGCCAAAACCCCCAAAGAAGCAGGGCAAAGATTCGAGGTTCTGTGTGCATCTTCCCCAGCCCTCAGTGCCAGAGAGTCTCCGAAAGGGGTACCTTCTACCACAGAGGGGGTTGAGCTGATTAAATGCATGAAAAAGTCAAAGCTCATAATGCCGTGTCTACCTTTGCTTTATGAGATGCATTCTGTTAAAACCTGTGCTGAAACATACGTCCCATACAATTTACCACCTTAACCATTTTTTTCAGCACACAATTCAATGGCACGAACTTGCACGATCCCCAACCTCCAGGACCTAATGTCCGATGAACTGAGGTGGAGCTGCTGTAATACTAATAGAATCAAAGCATCACAGTGTAATCAAAGTGCACATCTCGAAACCATGCCCCACCCCAGTCCATGGCAACATTCTCTTCCACGGGAAAGTTACCTTGCATGATACTGGTCCCTGGTGCCAAAAAGGTTGGGCACCACTGGCACTAAGGACAATGTTGCACTGCCACCACATCCACCCCCAGAAAGTTTTCATCATCCCCAATAGAATCTCTGAACCTGCAAAACAGTAGCTCTGCATCTGCCCCTTCCAACAGCCCTGGATGTGATGGACTTAAGTTTTGTGATTATTTTACACTTTACAAATGCTGGTCAGGACTCAGTAGCAACCTACATTTTGAAAAGCTGTATAACCCTCTTCCCAGTTGGGGAAACGAAGACACAGAGAGGGGAAATAGTGTATCCCAACTGAGCAGAGGGCCAGGGTCATGAAGGCAGCAAGGCAATTCGCTAACCCTAACTCCAACCCTAGTCTCACCGGTCTTTTGACCCTCATGGCACATTTTATATGGCTAACATGGGTTTGTTCGTTCCTTTCTTTCATAGGAGACTAAGAAGCTATACAAGAGGGGTGGACTTCCGTGGTTGCTCAGTGGGTAAAGGACCCACCTGCCAATGCAGAGACACGGGTCCAGTCCCTGGGTGAGGAAGACCCTCTGGAGAAGGGAATGGCACCCCACTCCAGTATTCTTGCCTGGAAAGTCCCATGGACGGAGGAGCCTGGCGGGCTGCAGTCCGTGCAGTCACAAAGAATTGGACACGACTAAATGACTAAACCACAGCAAGAGGGAAGAGAGTGACATGACAGAACCGGGATGGCCACCATCTAGAGCTGGCAAATGTTCATGTTTTATCACAATCACTTGGCATATTATACAAGAAACGGAATATCAGTGAAAGCTGGCCCCTTCCCCCCTGCGTGGGCGTCTTCTCCCTGTAGATAACCTGAATTTCGCCTTTCTGAATTTGGTGTGTATTTTTTTCAGTCCACCATTTCCATGTTTACACCTACAGAGAGAGATATTCATGAATAATTCATTGTGTTGTTTGCAGTGTGTTTTTAAACATTTTCATAAACGATATTACACAGGAAGCTTGCTTTTTCACTCAACATTATGTTTTGAGATGTAATCATGTTGCTATGAGAGAAGGAGTGAGTGTGTGTGTGTCTACTTAGGTTGTCTCCAATTTATTTTCCTATTACAAACAATGCTGCAATTATGCACGAGTCTCTCTAGGTAATAGGTCTAGCAGCGCAATTGCTGAGTCTCTGCGAACATGCATTTCCAATTCCAATTTTGCTTTGGATATTGACAAATTGCTTTCTAAAGTGGCTGAATTAATTTACACTCCTACCAACAGTGTGTGAGAATTCCTATTTCTCCTTATCTTCCCTAACTCTTGCTATTGTCATTTTAAAAAAATTTTACCCGTCTGATTAGCGTGAAATATTCTCATTTGTTTTAAATCACATTTATCTGATTATTAGAAGGACTAAGCATATATGCATGAATAATTTTCTTTTTTTTCCTGTGAATTGTTTATTGTATTATTTTTTTATTGCAAGGATTGTCAAACCACAGCCTGAAGAACAAATCCAGCCCATGGGCTTTTTTATACTGCCTATGAGCCGAGAATGGTTTTTATATTTTAAAAAGGTCATAAAAGAAAAAGAAGTGACAGAGGTTATATGTGTCCTGCAAAGCTGAAAATATTTACTATCTGGTTCGCTGACTCCTATTCTGTTAGATTATTTTGTCTGCTTATTGATATGTATTTTGGATATTAACAATTTATTTGAACTAACTCCTCCCTCCCTTGCCCCCTCATCAGCTACCCTGAGCATGCCAGTTTCTACTTCCCTGGGGCCCCAGTCTATATTTTGTTGGAAGCAAAATGTTTTTTCAACATCTTGTCAAGTTTCAATTACATTTGGAATGTATCATCTAACCTTATCTCCCTCTCAAATACTTGCAGTAAAATCAATTTAATGCTCTTTACCTTGTGAAATGCATACGATAGAATTCTGCTTCTGGCTCCAATGGAATGACTGCTACTGAGCTTGCTTTCCTGTCATAAATAACTAGGAAAGTGGATAAACATAAACAACTGTTTTCAGACAGAGGAAAACAAACAGCAAAAATGGTAATCTCCGAGAGCTGACAAAGTCATGAAATAAGCCCGGTTGTTCTGACATTCTGTCTAGAAGAACTCTCTGCACCATATCCCTGGGAGGACGGCCCAAGTGCAGCAGGAAGGTGTCACAGAGGTAAGGAAACCGAATTTGGAATTTAGGGAAATGAGGTAGAAGGTCCTTGTAGGCCAGAACACCAGAGAGATGGCTACACAGAGAAGGCTGGTTCCAGAACCTGGGTAGGGATTCTCTTTAGACATTGATTGAATAGTAAACACACAAGTATAGTGTGAAGCATCAGGACACCAGGTAACAAACAGCTAAGGAAGCGGAACAATTCCCAGAGCTCGTTAAGGATGGGGATAAATTTTCCTTCAGTTTAGTCAGAGCGGACAGACCTCAAGAAACACCTAGGGCAATCAGGAGATCTCAGGATGGTCATGGCGAAGTATTGAGGCTCACTTACCTCTAGAAAAAGGCTTCTTTAAATGATACCTTCATAAAACTTAAAAACAAACCTCAGAAATAAAGTCAAACCGATCCTCAAGCAACTTCTTGCACGCTGAGTCATCTCAGTCATGTCCGACTCTGGGTGATCCTATGGACTGTAGCCTGCCACGGGACTATCCAGGCGAGAACACTGCAGAGGGCTGCCATGCCCTCCTCCTCCAGGGGACCTTCCTGACCTGGGGATCGAACCTGTGTCTCTTTTGTCTCCTGCACTGGCTTACCACTAGCGCCACCTGGGAAACCCCTTAGCTGCCTGCTAAAAATAAACTTCACAGTTCTTTGGAAATTTTAGGCTTTCCAGGTGGCACACTCGGTAAAGAATCTGCCTGCCAACATAAGACATGCAAGAGACACAGGTTTGATCCCTGGGTCAGGAAGATCCCCTAGAGTAGGAAATGACAACCATGTGAGTATTCTTGCCTGGAAAATTTCATGGACAGAGAATCTGCCAGGCTACAGTCCATGGGGTCCCAAAGGGCTGGACACAAGTGAGCATACACACAGTGCTACATTATTTGGAAAAAAACCAAAATCTAGACACAACAGCGTTACATGTGCAAGGTTCAGCATCCGATCAAAAGTGAGTCAACCTATTAACAATGAGGGAAAAAATCAACCAAGTGGACAGATCCAGAAATGACAGAGATAACAGAATTAGTAGATAATCACTTCACAAAATAGTAGTTATAAACACAGCGAGTCTCCTACATACGAACCAGTCCTGTTCCGAAGAGTGCATTCCTAAGTCCAACAAAGTTAGCCTAGCTATCCAACTGACACAATTGGCTATATAGTCCTGTCCTGTAATAGGTTTATAATACTTTTCACACGAATAGTACATAAAAAAACAAACATTAAAAATAAAGAAAACATGTTAACCTTACAGTACAATACCTTGAAAAGTACAGTACAACAAGTGGCATGCAGGGGCTAGCAGCTAGTGAAAAGACAAGAGGAGGCACTGACTGAGGAGACAGAAGGACTGGGAGATGCAACAGGAGATGGAGGGCAAGCTGCAGCAGGAGATGGAGGGCAAG
>NW_024070200.1:3487123-3761733 GCF_014754425.2 Oryx dammah | reverse complement strand
AGGAGATGGAGGGCAAGCTGCAGCAGGAGATGGAGGGCAAGCTGCAGTTTCACTCACACCTGACGTTGTTGGCACAGGGTTCGGTTCTTTGCTAAATTCAATTCGATCTACCCTCTTGAAAAAAAAAAAAAGATCCAGCGATGTCCAAGTAGTAGCTCTTTTTTCTCATCATAAATAACACGGGAGCACTGTTTTGCATCCGAATGGCTGCTGCAACCTTCGCGTACTGTTGTACGTTTGGGTCCTGTGCCACAAAAGCTAACCATGCCTCCTCAAATACAGAAAACCCCTTTTCCAATTCCTGCATTGTGAATCTCTGGTTCTTCCTTTACCTCTTCCTCTTGTCTCTTTGTCCTTTCTCTGGACCTCCAATTTCCAGGGCTTCTTGGCAGTACCAGCTATAACACTGCGGCGTTTTTGCTTGCTTCCAGACATTCTGGGCTTGAAATAAAGATACACAGTATACTGTACTGTAAAGTACACAACCATTTGCAGAGGATGCATGTACAGGACAATGTACGCCAGACATGTGAACTAACTTACATGATTGGACATGTGAACGCACGTTCACATCGTTGAAAGTTTGTAAATTGAAGGTTTGCATGTAGGGGACTTAATGTATACTAAAGGCGTTAAAGGGAAACATGAACACAATGAGGAACGATATGATAGGCCTTAAAATGAATTAATTGCATCTTTCAGAGATAAAAATATACACAACAAAAACATTTACCGAGAGAATTAGCAAATTCAATACTGAAGAACTGATCAGTGAACTTGAAAGAACATAGCAACAAAAACTAAGGAAAAGTGAAATACAGGGAGAAGAAATGCTAAAAACAAATGAGGGACTCTCTGTGACCTGGGAGAAAATATAACAGTCTGATATATGTGTATTCAAAGACCCAAAGACAGAGAGATATGAGAAAAAATATTCAGAAAACCTGGGCAAAGTTTTCCTGAATTATATGTAAACCATTAACTTACACGGAGAAGGCAATGGCACCCCACTCCAGTGTTCTTGCCTGGAGAATCCCAGGGACGGGGGAGCCTGGTGGGCTGCTGTCTCTGGGGTCACACAGAGTTGGACATGACTAAAGCGACTTAGCAGCAGCAGCAGCAGCATTAACTTAACAAATCTAAGAAACTCAAGAATATACATACACTAAAATCACACAAGACATATGTCACGATCAATTAGTTAAAAGTCCAGTAATAAAGGGGAAATCTTAAAAGGATGCAGAAAAGGGAAGGAAGGAAGAGAGAAGGAAAGAAAGAGGCATACAGGGGAACAAAGATAAAATTGCTGTTGCTAATAATGTATCAGAACTAATGCAAGCCAGAAGACAATGGAAAATTTCTTCAAAAGAATGTAATGAAAAGATCAGTTCAGTTCAGTTCAGTTCAGTCGCTCAGTCGCGTCTGACTCTTTGCGACCCTATGAATTGCAGCATGCCAGGCCTCCCTGTCCATCACCAACTCCCAGAGTTCACTCAAACTCATGTCCATCAAGTCGGTGATGCCATCCAGCCATCTCATGCTCTGTTGTCCCCTTCTCCTCCTGCCTCCAATCCCTCCCAGCATCAGGGTCTTTTCCAACGAGTCAACTCTTCACATGAGGTGGCCAAAGTATTGGAGTTTCAGCTTCAGCATCATTCCTTCCAAAGAACACCCAGGGCTGATCTCGTTTAGAATGGACTGGTTGGATCTCCTTGCAGTCCAAGGGACTCTCAAGAGTCTTCTCCAACACCACAGTTCAAAAGCATCAATTCTTCAGCACTCAGCTTTCTTCACAGTCCAACTCTCACATCCATACATGACCACAGGAAAAACCATAGCCTTGACTAGATGGACCTTTGTTAGCAAAGTAATGTTCCTGCTTTTGAATATGCCATCTATGTTGGTCATAACTTTCCTTTGAAGGAGTAAGCATCTTCTAATTTCATGGCTGCAGTCACCATCTGCAGTGATTTTGGAGCCCCCCAAAATAAAGTCTGACACTGTTTCCACTGTTTCCCCATGGGACCAGATGGGGAAGTGATGGGACCAGATGCCATGATCTTCGTTTTCTGAATGTTGAGCTTTAAGCTGACTTTTTCGCTCTCCTCTCTCACTTTCATCAAGAGGCTTTTTAGTTCCTCTTCACTTTCTGCCATAAGGGTGGTGTCATCTGCATATCTGAGGTTATTGATATTTCTCCCGGCAATCTTGATTCCAGCTTGTGCTTCTTCCAGCCCAGCATTTCTCATGATGTACTCTGCATAGAAGTTAAATAAGCAAGGTGACAATATACAGCCTTGACGTACTCCTTTTCTTATCTGGAACTAGTCTGTTATTCCACGTCCAGTTCTAACTGTTGCTTCCTGACCTGCATATAGGTTTCTCAAGAGGCAGGTCAGGTGGTCTGGTATTCCCATCTCTTTCAGAATTTTCCACTGTTTATTGTGATCCACACAGTTGAAGGCTTTGGCATAGTCAATAAAGCAGAAATAGATGTTTTTCTGGAACTCTCTTGCTTTTTCCATGATCCAGCAGATGCTGGCAATTTGATCTCTGGTTCCTCTGCCTTTCCTAAAACCAGCTTGAACATCTGGAAGTTCATGGTTCATGTATTGCTGAAGCCTGGCTTGGAGAATTTTGAGCATTTTTACTAGCGTGTGAGATGAATGCAATTGTGCGGTAGTTTGAGCATTCTTTGGCATTGCCTTTCTTTGGGTTAGGGTTAGCCAAATAGAATTCTACATCAATGAAAATATCCTTCAAAAACCAAGGTGTTACAGAGACATTTCCAAATTAAAAATCTGAGAAAATTCACCAGCAGCAAGTCTAAATTATAAGAAATAATAAAGGAAGTTCTTTACGCTGAAAGAAAATGATACAAGTCAGAAACTCAGATCTACACAAAGGAAGGAACAGTGATAAAGCAGTAAAAATATGAATAAACATAAGATGTGCTTGTTATCTCTTTTACTATTTCTTTAAAAGATAATTGACTCACCATTTCTGGGTCAGAATGCAAGGGAGTTACCGCTTCATCCTAAAAAAAAAAAAGAAAATGTTATAAACTGAACAGAATGAATATCAACAGCTATTTTTGGATGTGCAATGAGGTAAGTTCACAGGGCAAAACATTTCCTCCAACACTGGAGAGATGGACAGCAAATAGAGGGAATCACAGTTTCCCAGAGACAGCCCTGTGATTGGAAACTGCTGTGGGAACTCAGTAAAGAATCTGCCTGCAATGCAGGAGACATAGGTTCGATCCCTGGGTCAGGAAGATCCCCTGGAGAAGGGAATGGCTACCCACTCCAGGATTCTTGCCTGGAGAATTCTATGGACAGAGGAGTCTGGTGGGCTACAGTTCATGGGGCCACAAAACATCAGACATGACTGAGTGATTAACACACACACATGGGAACCAAGGCTGGGATAGAATAATCAGAGTTGTGGTTGACAAATTGCTGGAGGCTCAATGTAGACAACTCTAAGATTCAAAAATTCGAGGAGGATCCACAATTGTGAGATTTACCTCCAGAAAGCGGCTCAACCAGATTTCCACAGTAAATATCAGAGAAAAATCCAACCATTTTGAAATATGCCTAAGCATTCTGTTCTTCCTTAAAAGGCTTGTTTGTGAGAAATTGTTTAACCAGAGTCTAGTCTGTTAAAGAGCAGAGACATCACTTTGCCAACAAATGTCTGTCTAGTCAAAACTATGGTTTTTCCAGTAGTCATGTATGGATGTGAGAGTTGGACTATAAAGAAATCTGAGCCCCAAAGAATTGATGCTTTTGAACTGTGGTGTTGGAGAAGACTCTTGAGAGTCCCTTGGACTGCAAGGAGATCCAATCAGTCCATCCTAAAGGAGATCAGTCCTGAATATTCATTGGAAGGACTGATACTGAAGCTGAAACTCCAATACTTTGGCCATCTGATGCGAAGAATGGACTCATTTGAAAAGATCCCCTGATGTTGGGAAAGATTAAAGGCGGGAGGAGAACGGGACGACAGAGGATGAGACGGTTGGATGGCATCGCTGACATAATGGACATGAGTTTGAGTAAGCTCCGGGAATTGGCAATGGACAGGGAAGCCTGGTGTGCTGCAGTCCATGGGGTTGCAAAGAGTCGGACACAACTGAGCGACTGAACTGAACTGAACTGAGTCTGCAGAGGGGCTACTGGAACCTGACTCACCTTAGGGAGAGGAAACACCTGACTCTAGTCAGCTCTAGCTCTCCACGGGGGAGAAGAAAGAAAACACCCACACCAGCCCACTCTAGCCACTCTCTCCTACCTAAGTGAGTAGGGAAAAAGCTTGAAAAACACCTTTGAAGTTCACAGTCCAGAACACAGGCTCTCTGAAAGACCGAGACATACACAACAGAATGCTCCTCACTCCACCCATCACCACCACTAAGGCCTGTTTACAGCAGTTACTTTTACCTGGTACCTCATATCCAGCTATAAGAAAAATTATAAGGAACACCAAAAGGTTTAAAAAAAAAAAACAAAACACTTTGAAGAGACAGAGCAAGATCAGAACCAGATATGGCAGGAAGGTTAGAATCATCAGTCTGTGAATTTAAAACAAATATGATTATTATGCTAAGGGCTCTAAGGCATAAAATGAACACATATAAGACAGACGGAAAGTGTAAGCTTGGAGATTCAAATCATAGAAGGGAAAGAAAGGAAACACTAGAGAGTTTTACAAAAACATGGTAACAGAAATGAAGAGAGCCTTTGATGGGCTCATTAGTACACTGGAAACAGCTGAGGAAGGAATCTTTGAGACTGAGTGTATTTCGTCGGAGATATTCAAAACTAAAAAGCACAGAGAATAAAGGTAAAAGACAGGGACTTCTGGCAGTCCAGTAGTTGATCTGTGCTTCCACTGCAGGGGTTGCAGGTTCAATCCCTGGGCGGGCAACTAAGATTCCCACATGCCACATGGCGTGGGGGCGGGGGGGGGGGAAGACTGAAAAAACAGAAAATCCAAGGACTGTGGGATAACTACAAAAAGTATAATATACTCATAATGGGAATACCAGAAAGAGAAGAGAGAGAGGAACAGAACAGATATCTGAAACCACAACGGAGAGGTTTCCCAAGTTCATGTCAGACACCAAACCACAAATCCAGGAGCCTCAGAGAACACCAAGCAGGATAAATACCCCCAAATCGACCCCTAGACATATCATTTTCAAAGTACGGAAAAACCAAAGATTAAAAAAATATTAATCATGAGAGAAGCCAAAGGGGAAACATACCTACCTATAGAGGACCAAAGATAAGAATTACAACTGACTGTTCTCAAAAAGCACGCATACAAGAAAGAGTAGAGTAAAATATTAAAGTATTGAGAGAAAAATGAGTACTGAGAGAAAAAGGCCAGTTGACATTTTGCAAAATCATCCTTCAAAAGTGAAAAAGAAATAAAGATCTCACCAGTCAAAGAAAACCAGAGGGAATGTGTTGTTAGTAGACCTTCCTAGCAAAAAAATATTAAAAAGAGCTTTTAGAAAGGAGGAAAATAATTTAGGTCAGCAATTTTAGATCTATACAAAGATAAAGAAAGGAAAAACCTCAAAAGGGAATAAGTGAAGATGAAATAAACACTTTTATTTTTCTTATTCTTAACTGATCTTACAGCTTGTTGTTGTTTACTCAGTTGTGCCCAACACTTTGAGACGCCATGGACTGCAGCATGCCAGGCTTCCCTGTCCTTCACCATCTTCCAGAGCTTGCTCAAACTCATGTCAGCTGAATCAGTGATGCCATCCAACCATCTCATCCTCTGTCATCCCCTTCTCCTGCATTCAATCTTTCCCAGCATCAGGGTCTTTTCCAGTGAATCTGCTCTTTCTATCAGGTGGCCAAAGTGTTGGAGTTTCAGCTTCAGCATCAATCCTTCCAATGAAAATTCAGGGTTGATTTCCTTTAGCATTGACTGGTTTGACCTCTCTCTGCAGTCCAAGGGACTCTCAAGAGTCTTCTCCAGCGCCACAATTTGAAAGCATCAATTCTTTGGCACTCAGGTATATATGTATATATAATACATATATACTAATGTGTATGTATACTAAGTCAATTCAGTCTTGTCTGACTCTTTGTGACCCTATGGACTGTAGCCCGCCAGGCTCCTCTGTCCACGGGATTCTCCAAGCAAGAATACTGGAATGGGTTGCATGCCCTCCTCCAGTATATACATACACATCTGTGCTTATTCATGCTAATACAAAAGTGAAATAAATGACAGCGATAGTAGAAGAAACAGAGGGGAGAAACTGGGATGATTTTGTTATTATAAGGTACTCACACTGCATATGAAATGGTATATTGTTATTTGGTAAATGGTTAAGTGACTTACTTGGATCAGTTTTAAACATATTGCAAAATCCAGGGCAACCATTAAAAAACAATTTTTAAAATGTATAACTGATATGTTTTAAAAAGGAAGGAAAATTAAATCTTATAAAATTCTCAATTAAAAGCACAAAAGGCAAAAAAATAAATAAATAAAATAAAAGACCAAAATAGGAACAAAGAACATGAGTAGCAAATAGGAAAAAGTAACAAATGTGGTGGATATTAATCATACACATCAATAGTCATTTTGAAATCAGTGGTTTAAATGTATCAATTACAAGACAGAGTCTGAGTGGATCAAAATGAAGATCCAACAATATGTTGCCTATAACAAAGCCACTTCAAGTATAAAGATGTGTGCAGATTAAAAGCAAATGAATGGAGAAAAATATACCCATGCTAAAGCCAGCCAAACGAATTAATTGCAGACACTAATTCATTTCAGACAGAGCAGACCTCAAAGCAAGGAAAGTTATCAGGGATAAAGAAAGGTGTTACATAACAATAAAGGAGTCAATTCTCCAAAAGACATAGTAATCCTTAATAAGTATGCATTGAACAACAGCATCAGACTACACGAGGCAAAACCTGCTAGAATGGCAAGGAGAAATAGATTAATCCACAATTACAACTGGCGACTTCAACACCCTTTTTTAAGAAATGGATAGATCCAGCCAGGAGAAAATCAGTAAGAGTATAGTTGAGCTCAACACCACCATCAGTCAATGGGACGTAATGGACATCTATAGGCTGCTTTATCCAACAAAAGCAGAATGCAGTCTTCTCAAACTCACACAGGATATTTACCAAGACAAACCATATTCTGGGCCACAAAACACCCTTTAATAAATATAAAATAATAGAAATTACACAGTGTCTGCTCTCATACCATAATGAAATTAAACTAGAAATCATTAACAGAAAGACACTGAAAAACTCCAAAATACCTAGAGGCTATACAACACAATTCTAAACACACAAGACAAAAAAATCTCAAGAGAAATTTTTAAATAATGCCCAGAGAAAAATGTAAAGTTGATCATCTCAGTTTTCACCTTAGGAAACTAGAAAAAAGAAGAGCAAATTAAATCCAAAGTAAACAGAAAAGAGAGAAATGCTAAAAATTAAATTGATAAAATTGAAAACAGGAAATCAGTAGAGAAAATCAGTGAGATCAAAACTTACTTGTTTGAAAAGATTAATAAAATTGATTAACCTCTACCAAGGTAATTAAGGGGAAAAAATGAAGACAAAACTTACTAGCATAAGAAATGAAATAGAGGCCATCAATACTGATCGCATGTACACTGAAAGAACAGTAAAGAACTATTATGAATAGTTCTATGTCCACAAATTTGATAAACGAGATGAAATGCACCAAGTCCTTGAAATACACAGTCTGCCAAAACTCATACAAGAACAGACAATCTGAACAGACCTACAGCTATTAGAGGAATTGAGCCAGTAAATGGTAATCGCCCAATAGAGAAAGCACAAGGCCCAGATGTGTTCCCTGCTAAATTCTACCAAATATTTAAGGATGAACTCATATCAATTCTCTACAATCTCTTTCAGAAGACAGAAGCATAAGGAATATTTTCTAACTCATTCTATGAGAGAAGCATCCCCCTAACAGGGAAACCAAAGTCATTATAAGAAAGGAAATCTGTGGACCAATATTTCTCATGAGTATCAGTGCAAAAACCCTCAACAAAATATTAGCAAATCAAGTCTAACAAAATATATAACATAAATTCTGCAGCATGACCACTGGGGTCTATCTCAGGTATGCCAGGCTCACTATTTGAAAATCAGTTAATGCAATCTATCGACAGGCTGAAGAAAATAATCACATGTTCACAGAAACATAAGCAGAAAAATCACTAGACCAAATCCAATACCAATTCATGATTTAGAAAACTCGGTAAATTAGGAATAGAGAGAAACTTCTTCAACTTGATAAAGAACGTCTACAAAAAACATACATCTAATGCCATACTTACTGGGGAGAAACTCAAAACTTTCTCACAGGAATCACATACAAGACAAGGATGTCCCTCCTCACCACTCCTTTTCAACACTGTACAATAAGTCCAAGCTAAAGCATAAGACAAGAAGAAAGTGTACATATTGGGAAGGAAGAAATCAAACCATCTTTTTCACAAATGACATGATCATATAAGTAAAAAAATCCAAGAGAATCAGCAAAAACCTCTTTTTAAAAGGCAATTATTAAAAGATTGCAGGATATGAGGTTAACATAGAAAAGTCCATAGCTTACCTATATACCATTGATAAACAAGTGTAAATTGAAATTAACCCAGTATCATTTACCTTGGGTTATATTAACCCAACACCAAAAAAGAGAAATAAGAATAAATCTAATGAAATATGTACAAGATCTATATGAGGAAAACTGCAAAACCCAGAAGAATAAACTCAAATAATTAAATAGATATCCAAGCTCACAAATAGAAACACTTGGTATTGTCAACATATTAGTTCTTTCAAAGTAATATATAGATTTGATGCAATCTGGTTCAAATTCCCAGCAACTTTTTGTGTGAAAATCAACAAACTGATTCTGAGGTTTATATGAAGATGCTAAAGAGCCAGAATAGCCATTACAATTTTGAAGATGAAGAACAAAGTTGAAGGGGTGACAATATTTGACTTCAAGACTTACTATAAAGCTACAGTAATCAAGACCAAAGAATAAACAAATTGATCAATGGAACAGAGTAGAGTCCAAAATAAACCCACATAAAACCTGTCAAATGATTCTTGATGAAGAAGCAAAGGCAACACAGTGTAGCAAAGAGTCTTTTCATCAAATTGTTCTGGAACAACTGGACATCCACATGCAGAAAAAATAAAAAAATCAGTCTGGACACAGACTCTACATACTACACAAAAATTAACTCCAAATTGATCACAGACCTAAATGTAAACCAAAAACAATGGTAAAACTACTATTAGATAACATAGGGCCTTGGGTACGGTAATGACTTTTCAGATACAAGACCAAAGCAGAAAAATTGAAAGAAATAATTGATAAGCTGGGCTTCATTAAAATTAGAAACTTCTGCTCTGTACAACACAATGTCAAGAGGATGAGAAGATAAGCCACAAACTAGAGAAAATATTTACAAAACATGTACCTGAAAAAGGACTTACCTCCCCAATATAAAAAGACCTCTTAAAACTCAACAACAATTAAAAAAAAAAAAAAAAAACACAAGGATTTCCTTGGTGGTCCAGTGGTTAAGAATCTGCCTGCCAATGCAGGGAACACAGGTTCAATCCTTGGTCTGGGGATTAAGCTCCTACATGCCTCAGGGTAACTAAGCCTTGGACCGCAACCACTGAGCCGGTGCTCAGCCTGCATGCAGTGCAGCAACTGTTAAAGCCCACTCGCCCTAGAATCCATGCTCTGCAACAAGAGACGCCTCCACGATGAGAAGCTCACACACTGTAACCAGAGAGGAGCCCCCCACCACAACAGAGAAAGTTTGCACACAGCCACAGAGATTCAGCCCAGCCAAAAGTAAATAAACACGTTTAAAACAAAGAAAGCAATACAATTTTTTTAATGGGTCAAAGATTTAATAGACACTTCAGCACAGAAGAGATACATGTAGGAAATGAGCACATGAAAAGATTTGTTATTTAGTCTTAAGTCACATCCAACTCTTTTGCGAAGCTGTGGACTGTAGCCCAACGGGCTCCTCTGCCCATGGCATTTCTCAGGCAAGAATACTGGAGTGGGTTGCCATTTCCTTCTCCAGGGGATCTTCCTGACTCAGGGATGGAACCCTGAATTGGCAGACAGATTCTTTACCACTGAGCCACTAGGGAAGCCCATATGAAAAGACACTCCACATGGAATGCCATCAGGCAAATGCAGATGAAAACACTGAATCACCACTACACACCCATCAGAAAGGCCAAAATCCAGAACACAGACCGCACACCAGACGCTGGCGAGGCTGTGCGGCAGCAGACTCTCGTCCACTGCTGATGAGAACGCGAGATGGTACGGTCACTTTGGACAGCTCTCAGCATAAGTAACATACTTTGGCCGTAAAATCCAGCAGTTGTGCTTCTTGATATTCACCAATAGGAACTGGAAACCTAAATCCACACACAACCCTGCACACAAATGTTTACAGCAGCTTTGTTTGTAATCCTAAAACAACCAAGATGTCCTTCTGTAGGTGAATGGTGAACTGGGTTAATCTAGACAATGGAGCATTATCCAGTGCAGAACAGATATGAGCTATCAAGTCCGAAAAGACATAGAGGAAACGTAAATGTATATTACAAGTGAAATAAGCCCATCTGAAATAGCTATATATTGCACGATTCCAACTATAGGATGTTCTGGAAAAGGCAAAACTGTGGAGACAGTGACTAGAGCAGTGTTTCAGGGACTGGGGAGAGAGGGATAAACAGGTGAATCACAGAGGAATTTTAAGGCAGTGAAGATACACTGTATGAGACTATAAGGATAGACGTACACATTTCATCATACATTTGTCCTAAACTGTAGACTCTGTAACACCAAGAGTGAACCCTGTGGTATACTGTGGACTTCGTGTGATAATGTCACGCCAGGGTAGGTTCATCAGCTGTAACAAACATCCCACTCTGTGGAGGGAAGTTGATAATGGTGGATTCTATGCGTGTGTGAGGACAGGGGAATATGAAAAATGTCTGTATCTTCCTCTGAATTTCCCAGTGAACCTAAAGCTGCTCTAAAAAATAAGGTCATTCTTTAAAGCGAAAATAACAGCAATGCTTTATTGAGTTTGTAACATTTGTAGACATAATATATGACAATAACAACACAAAAGACAGGGTGGAAAATGAAAACATAGTTCACAATGTTCATTGAACACATAAATTGATACATTCTCAAAGACAGAATGTGATCTTAAGTGTTCACATCAAAACTTCTAGATCAACATTTTTTAATTAATTAAGTTATTTTAATTGGAGGCTAATAACTTTACAATAGTGCGGTGGTTTTTGCCATACATTGATATGAATCCGCCATGGATGTACACGTGTCCCCCATCCTGAACCCCCCTCCCACCTTCCTCCCCATCCTATCCCTAAAGGGTCATCCCAGTGCACCAGCCCCGAGCACCCTGTCTCATGCATCGAACCGGGACTGGCGATCTGTTTCACATTAAAACAAGTCTTGCTAATGAGCCCATGGGGGATAAAATGAAATGCTAAAATATCTAATCCAAAATAATGCAAGGAAAGGGAAAAAGGAACAAGGAACATATAGGAAGGCAGTGAAAAGCAAGATTATAGAATTAAAAATGAAGAATAAATGGTCTAAATGCACCAATTAGAAGCAGAGATTGTCAGACTTGGTTAAAAAGCAAGACTTGAGACTTCCAATTTCAGCTCTGAAGGTAAAGTGCTTGAGAGTAATCACTCCCGAAAAAGAAAAAATATGAACGAAGTGAAAATCAATGTCTTTTGTTGGACCCATCAGAGAACTGAGGTCCTAGGGCAAACCACCACTCTGAAATGAGAGACACAGGAGAATACCGAGTTGCAGCTGAGATCTGCTTACCTGGAACAGCAGCCATTGGAGTAATATACCTGGAACAGCAGCCATTGGAGTAATAACTAGAAGAAAAGCTTACATGGCAAGTGTGAGAAATTGCAGAGTGTGGACAGCGTGAGCATGGGGGCTGCATTCTTGCAGGGAGGCTCACAACTGAGTGGATTTATCTCCAGCCCCACCAGGCTCTCACGATGAAGAGCCAAAAAACAATTCCTCCTCTTGTCTCAGGTAGGAAGAGGGCCAAAAGTCACTTGAAATACTCTCAGAGCATCTTCATAACCAAACCAGCTCAGCAAGGGGAAACAATTCAATCAGAGCTGTACCTCAGCTAGGAGGAAGGACAATCACCAAACTTCAGGCCCTTCTAGCCTTCCCGTCTCACTTAAGTTGGGGAGAAAGGAAGGCACTTGAGAAAGGTTTGTAAAGGCCACAGGCCGGGGACACAGAGGCACTAAAAACCCAAACTTTAATCATAAGATTATATAATGCTTTCCTTCCTCCATTCCTTACTACCATATCAACTGGGCTACAATAGAACACCAGGGGATTACAGCCGAAAGATCTGCAAGGCACAGACTGTATCTAGGAAGCAGTTCCTAGAGAAATCGAAAGACAAGATGAAAGATAAAGCCTCTGGAACTCACATCTAGAGCAAACACTGAACACAATTCAACTTATAGGTTGACATGAAACTTTACACTAAACCCCTCTACCTCATCACCAGATACATCATGGTGGATTCTTCACAAAATAATTATAAGGCATTCTAAACAGCAAGGAAAAATCAGGCCAAACTAGATGTTGTTGTTGCTCTTCAGTTGCTAAGTCGTGTCCGACTCTTTTCAACACCATGGACTGCAGCACGCCTGGCCTCCGTGTCCTTCATAGTCTCCCAGAGTTGCTCAGATTCACGTGCACTGAGTTGGTGATGCCATCTAGGCTGGCTGCCAGAGCCCCAGTGTAAGTACAAAGACACAAATAAAAATAAAATGATGGGGAAAGAGATATCATACAAAGACTAATAAAAACAAAACTGGGGTGTCTATATTGATAGAGGACAAAGTAGACTTCAGGACAAAGAACATCCCCAGAGAAAAGAGGGACATTTTGTAATGATGAAACTCTCAGTTCATCAGTATGACACAGACAGCAAAAACTTGTATATTCCTTATAACAAAGCATCAAAATATGTGTAAGAAAAACTGAGAGAATGAAAGGAGAAATGAAAATTCATGATGAATTTGAGATTTTGAAATTACTTTCTCAAAAGTTGAGAGAACAAGTACACAGGAAATCACTAAGGAGTATAATTAGAATAACTTTGGACTTTTATTCAGAAATGGAGCAAGAAGAGAGTGGAGTGAAATTTATTAAAGTGTAGAAAGAAAAACGTCCACCAACCTAAGAGAGAGTCATTTCCTAGGCAAGTTGATAAGAAGTCTAGGGGTCCCCAAGGAGAGAGGGGTCTGGAATTCTGAAGGAGGAAGAAAGGACAAACTTTTTTTCCCTCTACACTCTTTAGGATTATATAACAATAATGTATCTTGCCTGAGGACAGTCTCTGGACAAAACCTTCTGGCTAATCCTATTATCTTAAAATGTAAATTATGGGAATAGGTCTAGTGAGGTTTTTACAACCTCCAGACATTCTTTTGAGTCACTGTAATAACTAATTGGAGGGTATATAACTCCATTGCTAACACTAGCAAGGGGGTACTCTTTCTGCCCCCTTCTGATGCCTATGTCAGAAGCTTTCTCTATCTCCTTTATACTCTAATAAAACTTTATCACACAAAGCTCTGAGCAGTCAAGCCTCGTCTCTGGCCTCGGATTGAATTCTTCTCCTCCGGAGGCCAAGAATCCTGCCGTCTTTTCATGTGTCAGCAACAACCTTTCAAACCTAGACCTCTGTATTCAGTAAAGTGAAGTAGTACTTTCTCAAACAGAAATCTAGGAAGTTTGTCACCAGTAGACTCGCCTGGAAAGAAATGTTAACAATAAGTTCTTTAAAGAGAAGGGGAAAGATATAGCTCAGAAACTCAAATCTATGAAAAAGAAAGAGCATAAGAAAAGAATGGAGAAAGGTAAAATATTTCCTTTTGGCTATTCTTAATTGAACTAACATAAAATAATAGTAACGATGAATTCAGTGAGCTTGTTGTTGTTCATTCGCCAAGTCGTGTCGGATTCTTTGCAGCCCCAAGGGCTGCAGCACGCCAGGCTTCCCTGTCCTTCACCATCTCCAGGAGTTTGCTCAGATTCATGTTCATTGAGTCAGTGAGTTTACTAACAGAAAAGGGAACTGAGGGGCAGCAACATAAGAGGCTGGATGGAGGAACTGAGAATGCTCTGTTATAAAGTACCTGCACCCCCCATGAAACAGCATCATGTTACTTGAAAATGGACTTGGACTTGTTGCAAACGTATATTGCAAACTCTGGGGAAGCCACTAACAAATATTTTTTTAAAGGAATTTAATTAATATGCTAAGAGAAGAGAGAAAATGGAATAATAGAAAATGCTCAGTGAAAACCACAGAGTGCAGGAAAAGAGTGGGAGACAAGAAACAACAGCAAAGAATAAATGAATAAAAAAACTAACCAACATGATGGGTATTAACCAAATTTCTGTGTTCCGAATATCGGTGTCCTCCAGAAATTCATATGTTGAAACTTTTCCTAAACCCCAAGCTGACCCTTGAACAACATGGGTTTGAATTGTGTGTGCTCACTTATACGTGGATTTTTTTTTTCAACAAATATGTGTGTCATGCTACAACAGGACACAATCAGTGCTTGTTTTAATTCTAAACGCAGAACCGCAGATACAGAGAGCTGACTGGGAAGTTACACAAAGATTGTGCAGGGGCCGGTGCCCCGAATCCTCGAGTTCTGTTCTTCC
This sequence comes from Oryx dammah, assembly GCF_014754425.2. Classification (NCBI taxonomy): domain Eukaryota; kingdom Metazoa; phylum Chordata; class Mammalia; order Artiodactyla; family Bovidae; genus Oryx; species Oryx dammah. The sequence goes on along the minus strand of NW_024070200.1, from coordinate 3,746,874 downwards.
AGGGTCAACTTGATTAGGAGATGGGCCTCTGAGAGTGCTTGGAGAAGGAAATGGCAACCCACTCCAGTATTCTTGCTGGAAAATTCCATGGACGGAGGAGCCTGGCAGGCTGCAGTCCATGGGGTCGCCAAGAGTTGGACACGACTGACCAACTGAGCACACACGCACTTGGGCGTGCCTAGATCGTGAAGGCTGAGACTTTGTGAATGGGATTGTTGTGGTGGTTCAGTCACTAAGTCACGTTGGACTCTTTGCGAACCCGTGGACTGCAGCACGCCAGGTTTCCCTGTCCTTCACTATCTCCCGGAGTTGACTCAGACTCATGTCCACTGAGTCAGTGATGCCATCCATCTTACCTAAATGGTAAGATGCCATCCAACCATCTTATCCTCTACCACCCTCTTCTCCTTTTGCCTTCAATCTTTCCCAGCCTATACAGTATTGTTCTTTACAGCATCGGACTTGACCTTCACCACCAGACGCATCTACAGCTGATTGTCATCTCTGCTTTGGCCCAGCCACTTCGTTTTTTCTGGAGCTATTAGTAATTGCCCTCTGCTCCTCCCTAGTAGCATATTGGACACCTTCTTACCTGAGGTGCTCATCTTCCACTGTCATATATTTTTACCTTATCATATTGCTCCTGGGGTTCTCACAGCAAGAATACTGGAGTGGTTTGCCATTCCTTCTTCCAGTGGACCACGTTTTGTCAGAATGCTCTACTAAGACCCACCTGTCTTGGGTGGTCCTGCATGTCATAACTCGCAGTTTCATTGAGTTACACATCACCACAAGGCTGTGGGCCATGCAGGGGTGAGTGGGGTTAGTACATGTCGAAAGAGGCTCCAGAGAGCTCCCTCCCCTCTCCATCATATGAAGGCACAGCAAGAGGGTCTGGCTATGAACCAGGAAGAGGCTCTTCACCAGAACCCAAGCATGCTGGCCTTGGCCTTTGATCTCAGACTCCCAGCCTCCAGAACTGTGAGCCATAAATTTCTCTTATTTACAAGCCACATAGTCTGGAGTACTTTGTAATAGAAGCTTGAATGGTTTAAGACACCAACTATATCAATAATCACTTTAAATATCAATGGTCTAAACACACCAATTAAAAAACAGAGATTGTCAGACTGGATTAAAAACAACACCCACTGTAAGCTGTCCACAAGAAACCCACTTTACATATAAAGACGCTGATAGATTAAAAAGTGAAATTATGGAGAAAGTTACACCATGCTGATACATCAAAGGAAAGCTGAAGTAGCTCTATTAGTGTCAGACAAAGCAGACATCAGAGCAAGGAAAATGATCAGACATAAAAAGGGCATTGGATAACGATGAAAGTGTCAGTTCTCCAAGAAGACATTAACAAATCCTGATAGCTTGTGAGTGTCAAAATACATGAGGCAAAATCTGCTAGAACTACAGGAAGATAGATTAATCCACTGTTAGCTGGAAACTTCCACACCATTCTGTTTGTAATGCACAGACAGACCCAGCAGGCAGGAAATCAGTAATGACAGAGTTGACGTGAACTGAACTATCAATCAACTGGATCTCACTGATATCCATAGAATACTTGATCTAACAGCCGCAGAATGCACATTCTTCTCATGAAATGTTCAGCAAGATGGATCAGATTCTAGGTCGTAAAACATACCTCAACAAGAGTAAAAGAATAAAAACAATGAAATACGCTCTCACGCCACAATGGGATTAAGCTAGAAATCTATAATAGAAAGACACAGGAAAATCCCAAAACATTAGAGACCAAACAACACACTTCTGAACATCACACGAATCAAAGAATAAATATCAAGAGATGTTAATAAATATTTTGAACTAAATGAAAACAAAAATACAACTTATCAAAATTTGAAATGCAATGAAAGTAGTGCTTAGAGGAAAATTTCAGCATTTAATATATATATTAGAAAAGAAGATGTAAGATCAATAATCTCAGTTTTTACCTTAGGAACCTAGAAGAAGAGCAAATTAAAACCAAAATAAGCAGAAGGAAAGAAACAATAAAAACTAGGACAGAAATCAATAAAATGGAAAACAGGAAATTAGTAGAGAAAATTAGCAAAACCAAAAGCTGCTTCTCTGAAAAGATCAATAAAATTGATTAAATTCAAGCCAAGATAGTTAAAAAAAAAAAAAGGAAGACACAAATTACTAACATCAGAAATGAAACAAAGGATATAATCAAGGAATGTTATGAAAGCCTCTGTTCCCACAGATTCGATAACCTAGATGAAAAAGACCAATTCCTTGATATGCATTTTACCAAAACTCATACAGAAAGAAATAGATAATCTCAACAGGTTTGTGTCTATGAAAGAAATGGAATCAGTAAATGATAACCTTCCAAATGAAAACCACCAGACTCAGATGAGTTTGCTAGTGGATTTGACCAAACATTTATCAGTTCTCTACAGTCTCTTCCAGAAGACGAAGCAGAAGAAGTATCTCCTGATTCAATGAGGCGAACATTACCCCAAGAAAAAAACAGACAAAGACATTCTGAGAAATGAAAACCACCAATCTGTATTATACAAATCTGATTTATAGATTTATAATCACAAACATAGATGGAAAAATTCCTCAAAAAACATTAGCAAATCAAACCCAACAAAATAAAGAAAGAAGTATACACCATGATCAACTCAGATATTCCAGAATGCAATATGGTTTCAGCATTTGAAAATCCGTTAATGGAATTCATCATATTAACACGTAAAAAAGAAAAAAATGTATGATCGTATTAAGAGAGGCAACAAAATCATTTTTTAAAAAAGTCCAATACCCAGTCATGATAAAAACTCTCAGTAAACGGGCAGACTAGTCCATGGGGTCCCAAAGAGCTGGGACATGATTGAGAGACCAACACACCCATACACAAACTAGAAACAGAGGAGAACCTCCTCAACTCGATAAAGAACAAGTACAGAAAATAAACAACTAACATCAGACGTAATAGCGAAAAAGTAGATGTCTTACTCCTAAGATAAAGCAAAAGACAAGGTCCGTTCTCCCCACTCCTTGTCAACATTACACAGAAGTCCTAGCTAATACAATATGACAGTCAAGGAAATAAAAGATACACAGATTAGGAAGAAAGGAATAAAACTTTAAAGATGACATGATTGTCTATGCCAAAAATCTGAAAGAATCAATAAAAGCTTTCTGGAACTGCTAAACAATTATAGTAAGTTTGCAGGATACAAAGTTAATATACAAAAGTCATTGCTTTCTTATATACCAACAATGAACAATTGGATTTTGATATTAAAAATCCAATACTATTCACATTAGTGCCAAAAAAAAATCAAAGAAATATTCAGGTATAAAACCAATAAAATATGTTCACGAACTATATGAGGAAAACAATAAAACTCTAATGAAAGAAATAAAAGATATAAACACATGGAGAGCTATTGCATGTTCTTGAGTAGGAAGGTTCAATATTGTTAAATTGTCAGTTCTTCTCCAGTTGATCTAAAGTTTCAACACAATCTCAGTTAAAATCCCAGCAAGCTATTTTGTGAATATTGACAATCTGGTTCTAAAGTTTATTGGAAGAGGCAAAAGAACCAGAATGGCCAACTTAATATTTACAGAAGAGAAGAAAATCAAGGACTTCAATATCTCTGCAGTGAGACTACAGTCATCAAGCAGGGTGGTACTGGTGGGAGAATAAATGAACAGATCAATGGAACAGAATAAAAAGCCCAGAAATATACCCCACAGATTAGTCAACTGATCTTTAACAAAGGAGCAGAGCCAATTTGACAGAGAAAAATAATCTTTTCAACAAATCGTGTTAAAACAACTAGGCAAACATCTGCAAACAAGTCTACATGTGCACTCACATCCTCCACCAAAAATTAACTCAAGATGGATCTCAGCCCTACTTGTAAACCACAAACCGTAAAAATCCTGGAAGATGACATCAGAGGTAACAGAGATGACCTTGGCTATGATGATGACTTTTTAGCTACAACAACAGCACAACTGATGAACGAAGAAAACCAGCAAGTTGGACTTCGCTGAAATGAACATTTCTGGTCTATGAGAGATACCGTGAAGTGAAAAGACAACACAAACTCATAGAACATATTTGCAAAATACATATCCGATAAAGGACTTGTATACAAGACATACAAAGAACTGCTGAAAGTTAACAATTAAGAAAAAATTGAAAACAGGCATGAGAATCTGAACAGAAACTTCACCGAAGAAGATAACACAAATTAGATATGGAGAAAGAAACTGTAGTACATCCAGACAATGGAACTTTATTCATCAATTAAAAAGAAACGAGCTTTTAAGCCATGAAAAAAGACACAGAGTAAACGCAAATGAGTGTTACTACGTGCAAGAAGTCAGTCTGGGGACTTCCCCGGCAGGCCAGTGGTTAAGACACTGTACTCCCAGTGCAGAGGACCCAGGTTCAATCCCCAGCTAGGAAACTAACATCCTTCATGGCACATGGCCCAGCCAAAAATAAAACAAAACAAAATAACAAGATGAAAAACATTTGTAAGAAAGAAGTCAACCTGAAAAGCCTATAATACTGTATGATTCCAACTCTAAGACATTCTGGAAAAGACAGAACTGTGTGTGTTTGTTGCTCAGTCATGTCCAACTGTTTTCGACCCCATGGACTGGGGCCCACCAAGCTCCTTTGTGCATGGGATTCTCCAGGAAAGAATACTGGTGTGGGTTGCCATTCCCTTCTCCAGGGAATCTTTCCAACCCAGAGATTGAACCCCAGGTCTCCTGCATTAAGGGCAGATTCTTTACCAGCTGAACCACCAGGGAAGAGACCAATACTATATGATTCCAACTCTATGACATTCTGGAAAAGACAAAACTATGGAGACAGTTAAAAGGTCAGTTGTTGGCAGAGGTCTGGAAGGAGGACAGGAGGGATGAAGAGGTGGACACAGAGGGCTTCCAGGGCAGTGAGACCATTCTTCATGACACTCCGGTGGTGGACACATGACATTATGCCCTTGTCAAAACCCTGAGCATGCACAACACTGCACGCGTCCTCGTGTGAACTCTGGGCTTTGCTTAATAATAATGTCCCAAGACAGGCAGGTCAGTTGTCACTGACCACACTGATGCAGGACGCGAATCACAGCGAAACCCTGAGCTGCAGAGAGTGCAGGCGAGGGAACCCTGGACTTGCGCATCCGTTTCAGGCAACTCAAAGCCTCGCTAAAAATGTGAAGTCAGCTAATTAACGGAAAAAAGAAAAACACCTCAGAGGTTTCTCTCCAGCCCTGGGCCTGGCATTCAAGGCCCCACAGAGCCTCGGCCCAGCCCAACACTGGCTGTTTGGCTCCCACTGTGGCCAGTAGAGAATGGTCCTTGCACAAACGGAACTCTCTGCGACTGTCCCCGATGGTAGGTGTGCACCAGGCGGGACACACCAGTCCTGCAGCGTCCAAGGAACCGTCAAGAGACAGGAAGAGGGCCTCCCTTGACCTGGTTCTCCCTGGGCTACCGGCCCTTCTCTTTTTTGGGGACCTTTTTGGGTGGCTTCTGTGGGGTGTGTCTCCTTTTACCTGGGTGCTCGGTCAGGGGCAGGTGGTCCCCTGAGCTTTGTCCCCCCTACTCCTGTATGCTTCTTAAAATTTAAGAAGACAACCAAACTGATTTTATAAATGGATAAGAGATTTTCACAGACCATTAACAAAAGAAGATAGGCACATAGCTGATAGCAGGTGATACCAACATCATGATACCAATATCATGACCTATGTGAAGGGCGAGTGGAAAACCCCAGGGAGACATCAGGATACGATTTCACATGCTGCTGAGGACGCAGGGAAACTGGCTCCATCCACACAAAACAAAACCAAAACACACATGAGCTGGTGTCTGTGTAAAGTGGCACAAACAGTCTGCAAAGCAGTTTGATAATTCCTTAACAATTAAGCATACACTTCTCCTGCAATCCAGAAATTCCATGTATAGATATTTATTCAAGAAAAGTGAAAACGCATGTTTATAAAATAACATACCCATAGGAATGACTTCATGATATTTGTCTTTCTCTGTCTGACTCATTTCACTTAGTATGACAATCTCTACGTCTAACCATGTTGCTGCAAATGTCATTATTTCGTTCTTTTTTATGGCCAAGTAATATTCCCTTGTATGCAATATACCACAGGCTTCCCAGGTGGTGCTAGTAGTAAAGAACCCATCCACCAATGCAAGAGATATAAGAGACACCACTTCAATCCCTGGGTCAGGACGATTCCCTGGACTCACTCTAGTATTCGTGTTTAGAGAATTCCATGGACAGAGGAGCCTGGCTGGCTACGGTCCAGGGGGTCACTAAGAGTCAGACACGACTAAAGCAACTTAGCACACAGGTGTGTATGGATATACCACATGCTCTTTATCCATTCATCTGTCTAAAAAAAAAAATGATACAAATGAACTTATTTACAAAACTGATATAGACAGAGACATAGACAGACCCCAAAGACACAGAAAGCAACCTTACGATTACCAAAAAGAAAAGCTGGGGAGGGACAAATTCGGAGTTTGGGATTAACAGACACACTACTGGATATAAAATAAACAAGAACCTGCTGTATAACTCCAAGAATTCAGTATTTTATAATACCCTATAACGGAAAAGAATCTGAAAAATAATATGGATATGTATAACGTACATAAGGGCTTCCCTTGTAGCTCAGTTAGTAAACAGTCTGATTGCAATGTAGGAGATCTGGGATCGATCCCTGAGTTGGGAAGACCCCCTGGAGAAGGAAATGGCAACCCACTCCAGTATTCTTGCCTGGAGAATCCCACAGACAGAGGAGCCTGGCTGGCTACTGTCCATACGGTCGAAAGGAGTCGGACACGAGCTGAGTATTTCCCCTAGTTCTCCTCCAAGAATGTCTTTATTTCCTCTTCATCCCTACAGGATATTCTCAGGAGTCGGACACAACTGAGCGACTAACCGAGCATGCGCGCGTGTGTAACTGAATCAGCTTGTTATACACCTGAACACTATAAATCAACTACACTTTGATAAAAAATATTTTAAGTGGAAAAAACACGCCCAAACATTCAAAGCACAATTATTCATAATAACCCCAAACTGGAAATAACACAAAGGTCTGCCAACAGGTGAATGGACAAACAAGTGTTGACACCTCCAGGCAGTGGAGCACGCAGTGATGAAATGGACACTCATAGCCGTGATGACGTGGATGCCTGTCAGAAAGATCACACCGAATGTAATAAACCAGGCCCGGAAGCCTACAGGGTGCGGGAGTGCAGCTTTTCAACGGAAGCCTTCAGCGGCTGCCCACGGTTGCGGGTCGGGGGAGGGGACAGACAAGGAGGAGAACTTTGCACAGAAACTATTCTGTCTTGATTGTAGTGTCATCCTTGCCATGCCTTACGGAACTTTACAGAACTTTTTCTTAATAGAATTCAGGAACAAACATTTGTTCTTTTTTTAAAATTCATTTTTTATCTTTGATTTGAAGATAATTGCTCCACAATATTGCGTTGGTCTCTCCCATAGAGCGTCATGAACCAGCCATAGGTATACCCCTGTCCCGCAACCCTCTGACCTCCCTCCCACCCCCGTCCCATCCCACCCGTCCAGGTTGTCACAGAGCTCCCGGCGTCACGCAGCACACTCCCCCAGCTGTCTGACTTCACAAACAGCGATGAATGCGTTTTGGTGCTCTTCCCTCGGTCCATCCCGCCCTCTCCTGCCGCCGCTGTGCCCGCCAGTCTGTGCTCTCCTTCTGTGTCTCCACTGATGCCCTACAGACAGGTTCATTGGTACCATCTTTCTAGATCCTATACAGATGCCTTAATCCATGATATGTGCCTTTCTCTTTCTGAATGACTGGAACAAACATTTTTAGTGTACGTAAAGCAGGTGGTTTGCTTTCAGAAGGGAAGTCTTAGTCACTCAGTCGTGTCCGACTCTTTGTGACCCCACGGCCTGGAGCCCACCAGGCTCCTCTGTCCATGGAATTCTCCAGGCAAAAATTCTGGAGTGGGCTGCCGTTTCCTTCTGCAGTTTACAATTAGGCCTTGCCCTGCAGAGTGTACTGTGATAAAGCCAAACTAGACTAGGGACCAGAAAGTACAGCGATGAAATAGAAAAGCTTCAAGTCAGTCATAAAACGGAGTCAGCGAATGACAGACGCCTGTCCCCACAATGAGAACCAGACTGGTGCCTGCACAGTTGGCCGCTACGCCTCAGGCTGGCTCACATCGCCCCAAGTCACCTTTCCTGGAGGAACATGTCCCAGCCTCCCTTGGTCACAAGTGGGATGTGTAGCCCCGGGCAAGCAAGTTGATGCTGGCTCGTAAGATGCCAAGACTTCGGGTCGGAAAGCCGTAATGCTCTTTTGAAGGACAAGGATGAAAATAACAATTTCTGTGATACGGTCACTGCTGATTTTATTTATGAGAACTCATGGGAGGCAAAGGAGCTGAATAAGCAAGTGAGTCTGCTGCTGAGTATTTCCCCTAGTTCTCCTCCAAGAATGTCTTTATTTCCTCTTCATCCCTACAGGATATTTTCTATGCCGGCAGGTTTTTTTTTTTTTTTTTTTCCAGCAGTTTACTAATGTTCCACGGCCCCTAACCCTGACGGTTTTGGGGAAGAAATCTGCAGTCATTGTCCCCACCTAAGGCAAGGAAGAACAGCACATACACACACACACAAATAGACACATGTTCACACAACTGAACCACTTTGCTATACATTTGGAACTAGCACAACATGATTTTGTTGGTGGTGGTGCTGTTCAGTTGCTAAGTCCTGTCTGACTCTTTGAGACCCCACGGACTGCAGCATGCCAGGCTCCTCTGTCTCCACTGTCTCCCAGAGTTTGTTCACACTCAGGCCCACTGAGACAGTGATGCTATCTCACCATCTCATCCTCTGCCGCCCCCTTCTCCTCTTGCCCTCAATCTTTCCCAGCATCAGGGTTTTTTCCAGTGATTCAGCTCTTCGCATCAGGTGGCCAAAGTATTGGAGCTTCAGCATCAGCAACAGTCCTTCCAATGAATATAGGATTGACTGGTTGGATCTCCTTGCAGTCCAAGGGACTCTCAAGAGTCTTCTCCAACACCACAGTTCAAAACCATTAGTCCTTCGGAGCCCAGCTTTCTTTACGGTCCAACTCTCACCTACTGGAAAAATCATAGCTTTGACTATATGGACATTTGCAGCAAAGTGATGTCTCTACTTTTTAGTATGCTGTCTAGGTTTGTCACAGCTTTCCTTCCAAGGAGCAAGCATCTTTTAATTTCATGGCTACAGTCACCATCTGCAATGATTTTGGAGCCCGAGAAAATTAAGTCTGTCATTGCTTCCATTTTCTCTCTTTTCATTTGCCATGAAGTGCTGGGACTGGATGCCATGATCTTAGTTTTCTTAATCCACTATACTTTAATGTAAAATAAAAAATTTTAAGTGCACAGGAGAGGAGGGGTTTTCCTCACTCTCTGACTGTGGTGCCCAGACCAGAAACAGACAGCTTCCCTTGGACTCTTCTGTTCACACTCGTTGTGTAGTTCCACGCTTTCAGCTGCCTTGAGGAACTACTCTGCTGTCCCGTGCAGGGGCGGGGCATGCAGGGTCAATGGGAGGCCCAGTGGTACCGCTTGCACCATCTCCACGCCAATTATCGTTTCCTGTCTTTCTTCCCTGACACATTTCCTATTCCAGCAGGTCAGAAACAGAGTCCAGCTTATTAATCACTGCACACCCTGACCCTGGCTGAGTGTTTTTCACATAGTAGCTCCTCCTCCAAAACTCAGTGACTACATCCATAAGCAGTGCAGACTGAGTTAGACGATGTTGGTACAACAATCCGCAGGACGTCTGTCGTGAAGCTGTTCAGTATCAATAAATGATGGCGTCTATTGCTGACCCTAGAGGGCTGCCACCTCTACACACACTCAAAATGAGTTAGAAGCTCCCACAGGTCACCCCAGGTCACCATCCAAGTCAGTGAGACTCCTCTCTCAAGACATTATCTGTAAGCCTCCTCTCAAATCTGAGTTTATTGTACCAAGTGTTTTACAGAAAAATAATAAGACTGTTTCACAAGCGTGAGCATGCACGCACAAACACAGATGCAAACAGTGTCTGCATTACAATTCTCTGAAAGATGACTTTCTCCATTTCTTGCATTGCTTCAAGTGACAGGAGGGAGATTCTATCTTCATGGGGAGCTCTTTGTATTTAATACTTTGAACAGGTGTGTGCCCACTCTCCTCCATGAAGTGATGCTGCAGAAAGTTCCAGAAGAGCATTGACGTCATGGCCTCTCATGTTAGAGGTGGCACAGGGGCCAGGCAGTCTAGCATCTGCTCGGCTACTAAATGGTTCTGCCCCACACCTCCTGTCCAATCTACTCCTTCTCCTGTTCACCAAACCAATGGGTGCCTCTCATCGGTGGAAATTAACCAGAGACTCTGTTGCAAGGAAGTCTGGGAAATGTAGCTTCCAGACTTCTAGCTCCCTCGTACTAAAGGCATGAGTTGGGGAGCATGTCGGGTTGAGAGATGGTCATATCACTTCTCTGTTTTAACTGTTATTGTTGGGAATGGCATTAATAGATTTCCTAAGTTTGAATCATGTTTTCCTTCCTTGGGTAAAGACGGTCTTCTAAGGTATTGCTGTATTTTCTTTAAGATTCTAGTTGGACATTTCCACACCATTTTTCTAAGTGGGGTGGCCTTGTCTGTGTGAGTCTTGTCTGGGTCTAGGGTCAGAGCTATCATGGAACAGACTGGCAATCACCTTTTTATGTTCTGTGGAATAGTTTACGCTACAGGCACCAGGTGCCCCTTAAAAATTTCAGGAATGCCTGCTAAAGCCGTGTGGGCCTGTTTTCTGGTGTGTTTCCCGTTTTCTTTTGTTTCCATGTGTAGCCCTATGGGAGGAGAAGGGGACGACAAAGGATGAGACGGCTGGGTGGCATCACCGACTCAATGGACATGAGTCTGAATAAACCCCAGGAGTTGGTGATGGACAGGGAGGCCTGGCGTGCTGCAATCCATGAGGTCACAAAGAGTTGGACACGACTGAGCGACTGAACTGAACTGAACTGGAGTCCTGCTATTACCTCTTGCTTTTTTTTTTTTTCTCTATGGGTTGTTTTTCTTTTTAGAATTTTCCTCTCTGGGAGGTACACTTTAGTTCATCCGTTCTCAATTATTTCTAAATGGCTTTTAATTTTGTTTTTAATTTTCTTTTAAACTCAAGTTATCTAGAAAATTGTTTTTTAATTTGCAAGCGGGTGGATGGATTCTTTCTTAATGTGGCAGAAATATTATTCATCGATGCTGACTGCAATTTCCTACTTCTTCCTTGCTGTAGGAATCCATATTCTGTTCAGGGTAGCAACACGCCCAGCTCTAAGGCATGAATCATGATCTGTCTTAAGCATCTGGGAACTCCTGCTTCCCGCTTGCCAGTTCCTTTCCGAGCCCCTCTTTGGGGCCAATTTGGGCCGGGATGGCCATGTGACCCCACCTGGCCCTTCTCAAACCTCTGAGGCTGGGAAGGGCAATACCTGGACACACAGAGCACCTTATTTTTTTATCTATTTTCGCTGTGCTGGACCTCAGTTGCTGCGCAGGATTTTTCGAGTTACAGTGCACGGGTTTCTCACTGCAGCGGCTTCTCTTGCTGTGGAGCACAGGCTGTAGGGTGCGCGGGGTTCAGTCAGCGAGGCTCACGGGCCCAGCTGCCCCACGGCATGTGAGAACCTAGTTCCTCAGACCAAGGGCGGAACCCGTGTTCTCTGCACTGGCAGGCAGAGTCCCAACCACTGGACCACCAGGAAAGTCCTCACAGTACAGCTTTGAAAGGTAAGCACGGGCCACAGGCTATGTCTGGCTCCAGCTCCTGGTTCCATCAACTAGGAGCTATGTCACTTTGGACACGTTACTGAAACTCTCTCGGCCTCAGCTTCTCTGCCTTTAAATGAGAAATAATGGTACCTACGTTATAGACTGACATGAGCGTTTAAAGAGCAGAAAGACTGAGGGCAAAAGGAGGAGGGGGCGGCAGAGGATGATGCTAGATAGCATCCCCGACTCAATGCATGTGAATTTGAGCAAACTCTGGGAGATGGTGGAGGACAGGGAAGCCTGGCGTGCTGCAGCCCATGGGGGTGCAAAGAGTCTCACATGGCTTAGGGAATGAACAACAACAACAAAGAAATATGGGAGGGGCTTAGAATGATTGGCACAAAGGAATTCAGACAAGTTACCATTACCATGGACAAGACCTGATGCCAGGGAAGAGTGAAAGCAAAGGAGAAGAGGGCGGCAGAGGACGAGATGCTCGGCTGGCATCACTGACTCAATGGACATGAACTTGGGCAAAGTCTGGGAGATGGTGAGGGACAGGGAGGCTTGGTGTGCTGCAGTCCGTGGGGTCACAAAGAGTTGGACATGACTTAGCCACTGAACAACATCACCATAATTATTATTATTATTATTATTAATGCTAGCCTCCCAGGTGGCACTAGTGGTAAAGAATCCACTTGCCAATACAGGAGAGTCTGTGGACATGGGTTCAAGCCCTGGGTTGGGAATATCCCTTGGAGTAGGAAATGGCAAGCCACTCCAGCCTTCTTGCCTGAAAAATGCCATGGACAAAGGAGTCTGGCTGACTACAGTCCACAGGGTCACAAAGAGTCGGACAGGCCTGAGTGACTGACCACACATTATTATTAATGCTCTCATCATCAGATTGGGACCATGAGGACAAACAGTCAACATAATGAGAATTCGGAGTAGAGAAAAGAAAAGGCTTGGGTCCTTGGTGTGTGCCTTGAGCTGGAAACCCCGCCATTTGACATTCGGTGAACGTCCTGTCTTAGGTCGGCTTCTAATTTCCATGGAATGCATTCTAATGGAATGCCTGATTATATTTTTCATGAATTCAAAAACTGGTACCAAGATCTCTTCAAGGCTTTAATAAAACAACCATGAGCAACAACAGCAAAAAAAGCTCTCTGCTTCTTGGAGCTGACATCCCTTTTGTGCTAATTTCCAACTGTATTTCCACGAAAGTCAGAGAAAGTAGCCTAGGGAGTTCACTGGCGCACAGGACAGAACGTTCCCTTCATGAGCTTAAAATCGGGCTGAAAGATGAGGACCCCCGCTGCCGCCGCATCCCCTATAGCTGAACAGTACAAGGGGCCAAGTAATTGTGTCCACGTGGTAAGCCTCAGCTCAGACAGGCAGAGCAATTCTGCCTAAAATCCCATGTCGTTTCCTGCCTAAAGCACTCTCACCAGGAGATGGTCAGAGCCCCCGAGCAGGCGGCTCTTTTTGAAACCATCATTTGGACCGCACCGCTAATGCAAGCGTGTCGCTAAGGCGGGCGGCGGACCCCAGAGTGGTTGTTAGGGAAGCTGCTAAGGAGCGCTGAATGTATATGCCTGTCTAAGGTATTGACATTTCAAGCCATTTCCAGAGCAGCATAGAGGCCCCCACGAGCTCCTGTCCGGAGCGGGAAGTCTTCTTTCTTCTTGATGAGAGTGGAAAATTGCTCTATTCTGGCAGGGGAAAGCCACAGGCATTAACACTCTCAAAGGCACAGTAATATCCCATGGCCAAAAGCTCTTTCTGCCTCTTCTCTCAATCTCTCTCTCTCTCTTCCTTAGCTTTTGGGGCTCAGAGGGGGCATCCTGGAAAGCCAGGCCTGCATCTCTCAATATTATTAGCAGATATTAGAGAGAGACAAAAGTCCCACGTCCAACCCCTCAACCGCATGGAGGGTCCAGGAACGTTTCCCCTTCCATGGAGAGCACGAATTGTAAGGCAGAGTGACACCAAGGGGCCAAAGTCATCAAAAAACAGTAAAAAAAAAAACAAAAAAAAAAACTGTCAAAATCACCCAGATATAAGCTTTCTTTAACAGCCATGCCACATCACTGTCACTCATGGATCTGTCTGTTCAGTAATGTTTAGTTGTTTTTAATAAAGATTCCCATTTTTCCTCCACCACTAGGTAGACACCACAGATATAACACAGACCCACCATTCACGATAAAGGACAGAGTCTCAGGGCCTTTGAGCATCTGGCATTTTGCTTTATCGGTGGTGAACAGTTCCACTGAGTTGAATTAAATACTGAAATTTCCAAATGAAGATCACAGAACATTGAGAGCGTCCTGATGCCCCAGACACGTCCCAAACAGTCTGGCAGCAGGACCGTCATCCTTGTCGGTGGTTCTAAGGGGCTCAGGGCCATGCACACGCACACACACACACACACACAAACCACGCTGGCCACGGAGCTGGTGTTTCCTTCCGGGGGGCTGTCACTCCCACAAAGGACCTGACTTCCCAGAGGCTGCCGCCCCTCCAGAGCACATCTATAATTTCCCAGGAAACCTACTGAAGTTGGAAGGAATCTCAGGTATCATTACACAGGAGGTGGGGCATAGGGGCCCAAGGGGAGACCATCTGTCTACAGCACAGAGGAAACTCCACAGGCAACAGGTGAGATCAGCACCGCCTCCAAGTCCAGGGCTCACCTGGGGAGACGAAGGGAGGGGAGCTGTAACCGTCCCAGAGGGCCCTCGGGAAACCCTGAAACCTGCACTGTTAGCCTCCTCGCACAGGAGGGGTGGCCCTGAGATTCGAAGGGGTTCCCGGGGATCAGAGCCAAGCAGGTGACTGATGAGGGTCCCACATTTGGCCAGCGTGGCTGCCATCACACCGCCAATGTCAACTCTCTCCTTAGATGATCAGTCCTTTCCCGACCCCAAGTCCATCTTTGAGGAGCTCTGCGTGGACCCAGGTGGCTCCGGGTCCACCCTGACCCACAGGACCACCACACCCGAGGGCGGCACTGCTTGGCAGCTCTGCAGGGTCACCGGCCAAGGACCGACCCTCTGTTTCACATTCCTCCCTCCCTGCCTTCTCCACCACCCCAGCCCTCAGACCACGCCCCAGGGGTCCAGAGTCCAGAGTGAGTTCTTTTTGACTCGGTTCCCATAACAGATACATTTCCAGGAGGGAAAAAAAAAAAAGCCCATTATCAAAATATAAACCTTTCCAAGGGCCCCACCAATGGGTTGTGCTTAAACCACTTCTGCGGGGCTTTCGCCTCTGCAGGGCCACTGTGCATCATAACGGAGCCCCCAGGGAGCGCTCTTCAGAAACCTCGGCCCCCGTGCAACTGCAGACATGGGAGGACCCTGGGAGCAACGGGAGGGGGTGGATGGCACTCAGGGAGAGAAGGGCTGAGGACAGCCAATCTGCGTGTGGGGACATGGGACCCCAGATGGCAAGCCTGCCCCTTCCTACCTTCCACCAGAGGCGCGAAGATGCCCGCCCTCTGGAAGTCTTCTCATCACTCAGCTGAGAATCGGAGAAACACGTGGGAAAGGCACAGATCTGGCACCTGTGCCAGGGCCCCCAGAGTGAAGAACCACAGACAGGGCAACCCAAACTGCAGAGCGGTGGTCCCAGGGCTCTGCAGCTGGAAGTCTGAGATCAGGGTGTCGGCAGGGCGGTTCCTTCAAAAGGCTCGGAGGGAGCAGTATTCTGGTTCTGCCCCTCCCTGCTGGCTATTTCTGGTGTTTGCTGCCAATCTTCCCCATTTCTTGGTTCATAGCAGCATCCCCCAGATCTCAGCCTTCATCTTCACATGGCATTCTGTGTGTGTATGTGTGTGTCCAAATTTCTCCTTTCTGTAGCTGAAGCTTCAATTCTTCAGCCACCTGATGCGAAAAACTGACTCAGAAAAGACCCTGATGCTGGGAAAGATTGACGGCAGGAGGAGAAGGGGACAACAGAGGATGAGACGGTTGGATGGCATCACCGACTCGATGGACATGAGTCTGAGCAAGCTCCGGGAGTTGCTGATGGACAGGGAAGCCCAGCGTGCTGCAGTCCAAGGGGTCGCCAAGAGTTGGACACGACTGAGCAACTGAACGACAACAATAAAGGACGACAGTCATATTGGATTCGGGCGTATTGGATTCCAGCAGTACTTCATCCTAACGAACTACACTTTGGCAGTGCCGCTCTAGATAAGATCACGTTTCGAGGAAGCAGGGGATCAGGGTGATCAAGACTTCAACGTGTGGATTCTGGAGGATGCAGTTCGCCCCACCCTCATGCTGAACTGAAGCACAGCTCAGCCACTCACCTCCCTTGGGCACACACTGTAATTGCATCACACCTTCCTCTGCAAGACGGGAGGCTACAGCAGCCACTCAGGGTGGAAAGGACCCGTGAGACCTCAAGCACCTCTCGTGTGTGTTACAGGTTGGGGCTTCACGTGTGCTCAGGATGGGTAATTGGCCTAAACCTCCTCCCCGGGCGGCCCTTCCCAGCTCTCCAAGGCTGTGGGGGAAGTATTCCACCCCAACAGGTGCAAACCTACTCTTCCCACCCCAGCCGTGAAGAGGCAGGCGGAGTGTTCAAGAGCCGTGTCGAGGGACTCCATCAACTGCTCTTTCGAAGCTTTTCCCCTCCAGCCTGCATTTCTCTTTTTAACACATTTGTAGTGGAGCCTGGCTCCGGGTGCTTCAAAGAAAGTAGTTATTTGCAAGGATCCATATTCCACTGCATGTGTTGAAAATGAATTTACTTGACTGATTGTTCCCACCTTGTTCCAGAAAGTATTTCAAGGGATTACATGGACAATAAAACCCATTCTAGCTTGGAAGATCTACCCCTCCCAGTTAGTCAGATGGACCTGAACATACAAATTAATCCAAACTCTCATGTGACTCCAAACCTGGCCTCTTAGACAGGATGTACTCTCTTCAAAGTCGTGTTGTTTTTAAGCTATTCAGGCTCAGAGTTGTAAGGTGTGCGGGTGTGATGATTGTGGCGTGATGGGTGATGAGGGTGAGAATTAGAAGGTAAAAGTGCTTCTTACAGACTTTCCTGTTATAAAGGAAGAGGGAAGGGAGAAAACCAGTGCTGAGAACAGAAAGCAGGGGTGGGGTGGGAAAGAAGGTGAAAAGGGGAAACAGAGGGTGTCAGAGACCCACCGTGCCAAAAGCTGTGCGCGTGCTAAACTCTGACCAAATTAAATCCCCAAGAGCACTTTTCCTCTGTCTCTTCAAACTTGTGGATTCTTTCGGAGAACTCTCTGGGGCTCAAAAGTTGATCATGACAAGCCAGGTGGAGGCTTTCAGCTCTGGAGAGCCAAGTCTGAGGCTGGCTCTTGCCTCCTGGCTCTGGTGATTTATAATTTTGGCCCCTGGCAACTCCTTTGCCACATTAAATGCAGGCTCACCCACAGCAAGCAGGCTGGCGGGCTCTGCTCCAGTGCCACCCCCCTGGGAACGCCCCCACTGGCCCAGGACCGCAGGCAGGGCCTTGAAAAAGGCTTTAGGAGAGAGTGTGGAGCAACTGCTGGCTCAGCACCCAGCTCTTTGTGGCCCCCCAGCCTCCCTTCCGTACCTGCCCCTGGCTCCACCATGGCCAGAGCATCACCAGTGGAGCTAGTTACCTGTGAGCCACCTGGAAACCCAGAGGAAAGGGGAGAAAAGCATGCACTCAGCTTATGTTCGGGGACGAGCTGATATTCAATGCTCACTGCTAAGGCATGGGGATGAGGGGGGAGCTGAGATATGCCCTGCCCGGTCTAGCTGGCAGTGCCCACAGCCATGAAGACACTCGTCAGGTTCATCACAGCTCTGCGCCCCAACTGGGCTCCAACAGGACAGCTCCTCGGGGTCACCCCGCACCACCAGCAGCCTTGTTCCTGTTCAGCACTCCCGGGGCAGCATACGCTGCTTCCAGGTAAGGAAGGGCAGAGGGCCCAACTGTGGCCCTTTTTCCATCAAGAAGGTTCCAATGCAAACACACCACCTCCCCTGACCACCCCCAGAACTTTCTTTGCAAACCAAGTGGAAAAGGGAGGGTGGCCTTTGAAATGCCAGAGAGGCCCTGAGTCCCTTCCCCAAAGGCAGTGGGGGCTTGAATAATATGCTTGTATGATAAGAAGGGTTTGGCTGTCCAGTGGTTAGGATCTGTGCTTCCACTGCAGGGGACACGGGTTTGATCCCTAGTGGGGGAACTAATGGCTTTTCCCCTAATAGTTCAGGGGGTAAAGGATCCGCCTGCAATGCGGGAGACCTGGGTTCGATTCCTGGGTCAGGAAGATCCACCAGAGAAGGGATAGGCTCCCCACTCCAGTATTCTTGGGCTTCCCTGGTGGCTCAGATGGAACTAAGATTCCTGCATGCTACTAGGCTAAAAAAAGAAGAAGAAAAGAAAAAGTAAAAAGTCTCCCTCGGGGGCACAGCAGTTAAGAATCCACCTTGCAATGCAGGCCGATAGAACCGGATAAACACCGGTTCTATCCCCGGTCCAGGAAGGTTCCACATGCTGCGGAGCGACTGAGCCCGGGCACCACAACTGCTGAGCCCACGTGCAGCAGCTACTGAGGTCCACGTGCCTAGGGCCGGTGTTCCACAGCAAGAGAAGCCGCCGCAATGAGAGGCCTGCACGCTGCAGCTACAGAGGAGACCCCGCGCTCAGCAACTAGAGCAGTGCAGCCCAAAATGCAAGCACGTGTGCTAAGTCGCTCAGTCGTGTCCGACTCTTTGCGACCCCATGAACTGTAGCCCACCCAGCTCCTCTGTCCAAAAAACAAATCTTTTAAAAGGCTGGGAGGGGTCTTGGCAAGAGTGACAGGTAAGGACAAAGGAGCTTTCAGGCGACCTCCAATGTGTAAAAGGACGCAGAAGTGGTCGGTGACGCCCCTCCATCACCACCTTAGGCCATGCCTGGGTCGCAGCCCCGCCAGGAGACGTGCACTGCTCTTGGGCTATCTTCTCAGGCTCAGCCCGCCCTCCCACCAGGAGAACTAAGGCACAGGGGGCGGAAGGGTCTTGCTACCGAGTGCATGAGGCTGGGGGGGGTGGAACCAGGTCCCGGCATAAGTGAGACCTCTCTTCCCTCCGACCTTTGGCAGAAAAGAAAAACAGGACCCACGAGAGAGGAGGCAGTTGGCAAAGATCTGGCGGCAAAGCGGGGGCCACGGTCACACTCCCACATCCATGGATTTGGAGCGATTTGCCACGGAGCTTTCCAGGCGCCTCACGTCTTGCACAGAAAATCACGGGCCCCTCCCCCAGAGCTGCACCCCGGGGTGAACGGAGGCTACTTCCTACATCCACCCTAGTAATGCCTCATAATTAAGATTCCCGGGAATAAAGTAACGCCAGGGAGTTTCATGGAAGATCTGCCTTCAGACGGCTCGGGTCAGCCTTAGGCACAGGCAGCAGACTAATGAACGGCCCCCTTTGGGTCCAAAAGAAAAGATGTAATCGGCCCACACAAAGCACGTCCTATGCAATTACAAGAATCCACATGGATGGGCTGACCTGTGACCTATACAACAAAATGAAGACTTTCAAACATCACCGGGAGGTAGGGGGAGCGATGGCTGGCCAGCTGCTCCAGACTTCCAACTCCCCAGGGTGCAAAAGAGAACAAGATCCAAAGTGCTGGAAAGAAACGTGGCCGACTCTGAGCGGTCATTGTGCCGCTTTCTGGCGGTAGTTGTTTCATGGGGGGGCGCGGAGGTGGGGGGAGAGAGAGGTGGCTAATGCAAGCTTTTTTTTGAACCACTCAGATGCATGTCACAGAACCACATTTCCTTGAAGAAATTACTTCCTTCTAAAGAAATCAGACTCTCCAATAGCCGCAAGATGTGTTCATTATACTTTGCCAGAGTATTAAAGAGGGTATATTCAGGGCTGGGGGACGCGGGGAGGTGCCCCATGCTGTGATGAGAGGCACAGTCCTACTTGCATTTAAGGGTCCCGAACGTCTGAGCACGGGGCTGACCGCCCAAGTTCTAGGCAGAATGGACTGAGGACAAGTAAAGACTATTTCCCCAGACTTGGGGAGCTGTGTCTCATCTCTCAGGGAACCAGCTGGACACACGATGCCTCAGTGATCCAACTAACAGGGACCCTCGTCCCCTGACCTCCAAGAGCAGGGAGGTCAAGGAGGAACCACAGTTCCTCCTGGAAAGCCTGCAGAAAGGGACCTCTACCTCCATGCCGCCGACCCAGAGGACCTGCAACCAGCAGCGGGCTCCTCTCTCCTTCTCTTTCAAAATCAACACCCATTCCCAGTTTCGCTTTTGGCAAACATTGCTTAACTACTGCTGTTTTCCCTGAAGTCTCTGAAGACAGAGAGTTGGATAATGAGCTGGCAGCCTCTTTTGAAATGTTTACTGTGTTCCTTTAAGCAAGGGACATGCTGGTTCCTAAACTAATTTGGGGTTGCTAGATCTTTTCTCCTCTTTCTGGAGATCTCCGAAGTAAACACACGGACTTAAGTGTAATTAAGCTGTATCAGAGAGTCAAATAAACAGTCATGGGGCTTCCTAAGGGATAACCATTGCTGATCTGTCAATAGGCAGAGATTTTTCCTTAATTCTCCCAGCGGAAAAGAAAAGAGAAATACTCGAGCGTTAAGGTGACACGTGATCGCACACCCCAAAGATCAGAGGATGCAAGGCTAGGGGGTCTTGACCGTGGCACACAGAACGGACCCAGGTCTTCAGAGACGCCTTCCTAAGTGCAAACTGGCTTGCATCACAGAGTTTTTATTTGAAAATTTTCTGAGCCTCAACCTGGCATAGTTCACAGCCTTGTTGAAAAATAAATAAGTAAAACTCAGGGTATCTAGTCGTGTCATTTCTGTGAGAACTGTAATAAATGCGTCCACGTAAGCCCTAAATTCCCACTTCCATAATGGACATCTGGGGTTAGGATGACATTTATATAAATCCCACTTGGTATTTTGGTTGCATGTTTTTCAAAAGGAGTTCAAGGCATTTATAGACATTCTGATTAGCGCTTGTGATATCCCGGTGGGGTGGCAAATTCTATTAGCTCAGTTTTACAATTGGGAATAGAAAATCTTACAGCAGCCAAATGGTTTGGCAAAAACCATATGGCGTGTCACTGATATCGCTTTGAGAAGAAAACAGGTTTTTCTTTTCAGCATCTCTCCCTGCATCAATCCTCTGTTCAATTTGCTTGGAGGATTTTTTTTAAAATTAGATAATGTAGGTGATTCTCACCTACATCTTCAACCTGCTGGGGCAGTGTTCATCTGGGCAGGGAGTTGGGGGGGACACTGAGCTCCTCCCCTCCATTTGTTGGGAAGGACCAATTTCCTTGCATCACTCCAGCCCTCTGAGAGCAAATTCCAGGAAGCAAAGATAGGCATCCTGGCAAGTAATGCCCAGAAGAGGAGGTATGAGAGCCCAGAGCAAAGATGAATCGCCCAGGCCCCCTTTCCCCCACATAACCCTCTCAGGATCCCTGTGCCTGAGCTCAGAAGACTCCTCCACTGCTGTAGTCCAAACAAGAAGTGGGGAAGGGAGAACAGGAAGAAAGACGTGGGCTTGCTGTCTAGGGCAGATGGTGTATTGGGAACAGACGCCAGGGACAAAGAAGACACTCGACTCCTCAGCGGCTGCCATCGCCTCTTCCAAGAGAAGGACCTCAGGCTGCAGAGAACAGAGCAAGTTGTGGTCAGGGGTGGTGCGGGTGGTGAGGATGTGGGGTGGGGAGGTGCCTGGGGCTGCAGCTCGTGTCCCTCGGCCACTGAGCCCATTTCAGGTGCTTGAAGGCCTTGCAGATGAAATTGTCCAATTAGTCCAGAAATAACCCACTCCTGACAAGTCAGCCTTTGCGGCTTCCCAGGTGGCTCAGTGGTAAGGAATCCGCCTACCAACGTAGCAGACGCAGGAGGCAGGGGCTAAATCTTTAGATCAGGGAGGTCCCCTGGAGGAGGAAAGAACAACCCACTCCAGTATTCTTGCCTGGAAAATCCCATGGACAGAGGAGCCTGGTGGGTGACAGTCCATAGGGTCGCAAAGAATCAGATACGATTAAGCAGGCAGGCAGGACACACGAGGAGTTGGACGAAGCAGGGCCCAGTGCCCAGAAGAAAGGGTCAAAACATCGCTGCCACGAGGCAAGGTTTGTTGAGGGTCCAGGAGGACCCCCCTGCACTGGTTGACTCCATGCCTGCCCTCCTCTCCGCAGGTTCCAGCCATTACCTTCTCCATAACCTGCCCCCTCCTGTGTCAGGGCCCCCACGGACCACGCCATCTGCTGGGAACACCTCTCCCCACCTAGGACAAGTGCACGCATCCTGTCCAAACCTGAATTCCTCAGGGAGGGCTTCCTCTCCTGGCCCTCAACCTGGGATCAACCCCTGCTCCTCCCAGGCCTTCCCAGCTTCTCCTGCAGGTGACCCATGACAACCAGGATGAAACCATTCATTCTGACTTGGTTCGTGCAATGGGTGTCTCCCCCACTGAGAGGCAGGTTCACTTTCCCCAGCTCACCACTGCGTGCCCAATGCTAGCACAGCACCCACGAAAATATAATAAGCTGGTAAAATAAGGAATTCATCCGTTACAACATCAGTTCATTAAGTACAAAGAAAATGCACGTGTGCTCGGTCATGTCCGGCTCTTTGTGACCCCATGGACTGACTGCGGCCCGCCAGGCTCCTCCACCCACGGGATTCTCCAGGCAAGAACACTGGAGTGGGTTGCCATTCCATCCTCCAGAGGATCTTCGCGACCCAGGGACTGAACCCACGGCTCCTGCGTTGGCAGGTGGGTTCTCTACCAGTGTGCTACCTGGAAAGCCTAGGTACAAAGATACAACCCCACAGATGATGGGGAATGGCAGTGAGGGGAGTGAGGTTCTTCTGGGACTGTGGTCTTCTGCCTCCCTGGCCACACCCACCACTACGAGGAGAAGGGCGGGGAGGAAGATGCCCAGAGCTCAGCCTGCGTTTTCTCCGTGGGAATGACCAACATGGCCCCTCTAGACTTTGGTCTTCAGAATCCACGAAGGCCTCTTCCCCAAAGGATGCTTGTTCTTTTGCTAAAGAATCGTGAATTCAGTTCTATTTTCTGATATTCAAATTCTGTTCACGGTAAATCTTTTCCCTGGAATTTCATAGTCTGTGCTTGTTTGGGAGGAATCAATTAAGTTTGTTATATTGTAGCCATGCTTTGAAATACACAGGAGATTCCAAAGCTGAGCTCCTAATGACTGTATTTTATCAAATTAGGATGGTTCATTCAATTATGAGTAAAGCTTCCATCAACATTAATAGCATTGTTGGAGGCTTGTTTTTTTTTTCTTTTTTTTTTTTCCTCAAACAGAATTCCTCACTGCCCCCTGGGAACTTCATAAAAATATCATTAGAAACAGAAAGGTATTAGCCTCTTTTCACAGCTCTGCAAGCTGCTTTTTTTGTTTTGTTTTGTTTTTTTGCAAATAACCAGAGGCCCTTTTTCGAAAATAGAGACGGTCTACTAAGAGACTGCCTGGAGATCTGTCATTACTGCTAGAACACGACCACCAAGCTTCACAAGCAGTAAAAACTGATCCCAGAGTAAGTTAAGCAAGAGACAAATGGACTCTTTTTTTTTTAATTTTTATTGGAGTCCAGTTGCTTTGCAATTCTGTGTCAGTTTCTACTTGTATGGCAAAATGAATCAGCTGTACATATAAATATATGCATATATCCCTCGCTCTTGGACTTCCTTCTCCTGCAGGTCACCACAGTGCAGTAAGTAGTGTTCTGGGTGCTATACCGTAGGTTCTCATTAGCTGCCTATTTTATACATAGTATCAACAGTATATATATATATATATATGTCTGCGAAATTCTGGGCTGGATGAATCACAAGCTAGAATCAAGACTGCCAGGAGAAATATCAACAACATCACATATGCCGATGAAACCACTCTAATGGCAGAAAGTGAGGAGGAACTAAAGAGCCTGTTGATGAGGGTGAAAGAGGAGACTGGAAAAGCTGGCTTAAAAGTCAATATTTGAAAAATTAAGATCATGGCATCTGGTTCCATCAATGCAAATAGAAGGGGGAAAAGGGGAAGCGATGACAGGTTTTATTTTCTTGCGCTCCAAAATCACTATGGATGGTGACTGCAGTCATGAAGTTAAAAGACCTTTGCTCCTTGGAAAAAAAAAAAACTATGACAAATCTAGACAGTGTATTAAAAAGCAGAGACATCACTTTGCCAACAAAGGCCTGTACAGTCAAAACTATGATTTTTCCGGTAGTCATATATGGATGTGAGAGTTGAACCATAAAGAAACCTGAGCACCAAAGAATTGATGCCTTCAAATTGTGGTGTTGGAGAAGACTCTTGAAGAGTCCCTTGCACTACAAGGAGATCAAACCAGTCAATCCTAAAGGAAATCAACCCTGAATATTCATTGTAAGGACTGATGCTAAAGCTGAAGCTCCAATACTTTGGACATCTGTTGCAAAGAGCCAACTCATTGGAAAAGATTCTGGTGCTGAGAAAGACCGAGGGCAGGAGGAGAGGGGGACGACAGAGGATGAGATGGTGAGACAGCATCACCAACTCAATGAACATGAATCTGAGCAAATCCCAAGAGATAGCAGAGGACAGAGGAGCCTGACATGCTGCAATCCATGGGGTCACAAAGAGTCATACGCGGTCAACAATATATGTCAATCCCAGTCTTCTGATTGCTCCCACCTCTCCTTCTCCCCTTGGTATCTATACATTTGTTCTTTGTGTCTCTATTTCTGCTTTGCAAAAAAAGATCATCCCTACCATTTTTTTAGACTCCACATACACACGTTAATATATGATGCTTATTTTTCTCTTTCTGACTTATTTCACTCTGTATGACAGACAGTCTCTAAATGAGGATAGGAGGCAGGGGGTCAACCAGTAAGAGAACAAATGGAGAGGACAGGGCAGTGAATGTGTGGACAATTCAGCTCCCAGCACAGGGAAGCCAGCCAGAGTTGAGAGAAGTCAGTCCCGGTTGTATGGGACGATGCAATTTGTCCCAGAACTCCTTTCTAGTGATATAAATTACACTAAAGCCGAGACCAGTGGAGTAGGACCAGAAAACTTCTCCACTGATGCAATCAGATCATTTCCAATTCCTTCACGGGCCCTGCCGAGCCTTTAAAAGGGTCCGCAGACCTAAAACTGCATGTATTGTGCATTGCTCAATGTATCCGAAATTATCAGCTCGTAAAACGTGAAGGTTTGTTTCGAAAAGTACACACTTAGAATTCACTTCAAATGGTTTCAATCTTTTTAATGATAAATGGCACATCTCTCTTTGCCAGTTACCCAGAGGCAGACCCAAATCTGAGAACAGAAGAAGCCGTTAGCACCACCGTGAAAAACAAATACGAGTCTTCCGTCTCCCTATTCTCTGCAGTGTCGAGTTGTCATTTCCGTAACAGGAAGAGGAGGGGAAAAAGACAGAGGGAAACCCGAAACTCCAGGAACACGTGTTCAGCAGAAGAGAACTTGATCTCCTCCTTGTTTTTTGAGCTACTAAGACCAGCAGCTTTTTCTTCTTGAGAAATCCCTGTTCTCACCTTCCCAGATTCGAGAAACTGAAGATTTCCACCCAGATTGAGACTCGCTCCTCTCCCCTTTCACAAGTTACTCTATTTCTGAATAATCCATGAGTTTCCAAACACACCCCAAATGCACGTGTTGTACATGAGGACACACGTCCCCCTGGGCAGCCGTCGTGCGCAAGGGGTGTGGTGAACAGATTCTCAGGGTCCAGCTCAGAGACTCGCAGGCAACTGGACCCTTCGCTCCTACGTCCCCACTGGTCTCCTAGAGTCTTTTCATCTCACATGCCCTCCAAGCTGCTGTGGTCTGTGTGATTTCTGAACCACAGATTGGCTCCGACTTAGAATCTTCCCTTAACTCCTGGGAGGAAGCTCAGATTCCTAAGTCCCAGAGAAGCGTGGCTCCAGGAGGCATTCTAGCCCCATCTGCCACCCCTTGCCTAACCTTGACCTTGGCCGCAGCCACTCACTGAGCTGCACAGTGCTGGTTCCTCAGCCTCGCCTCCCAACCAAGCCACACACAGAGTACCCGGGGCTTGCTGGGCACTGCGGGGAGCACCAGGTGTGGAGACGGTCGCAGGGAGTTGGCAGTGCAGTGAATTAAAGGTGATGTTGTGGGGTGCTGGACTCAGCTCCTGGAGAGCACCCTGACTGAGGCAGGAGGTAGATGGGCACGCCCTTCCCCAGGGTAAAGTCACTGGAGATTCACTTCCTGTGGTCCAAAAGGCAAAGGCAAGAATTGCCTTGGCAGGACAATTGGCAGTCTTTCTGCGCAAGTGTGGTCAGGACAACTGAGATAATGAAACTGGGAAAGGTTAATTTTGAATGTTTGCAGGACCTGCTTCTGCGACCTTAACCCTCCTCCTGCAGCTTTGTTGCTGTAGGCATACATAATGGCCTGCCTCGGGAAGATAACCTGAGCCTGACCACCTGTGGAATGACTGTGAGGAAGTGAAACTAACACATCCATCCCCCTGCCTCAGGCTTGCCCTTCTAGTGGACATTTGCAAGGACTGAATCGCCTTTTGACTCCTTTATCTTCCCCCGCCCCATCTCTGATCCAAAAAAGAATCTGGCCCCCTGCAAGATGTTCATTTTGAGGCACTAACCTGCCACGGGCTTTCCTGGTGGCTCAGACAGTAAAGGTGCGACCTGCAGTGCAGGAGACCTGGGTGTGATCCCTGGTCAGGAAGATCCCCTGGAGGAGGGCATGGGGACCCACTCCAGTATTACTGCCTGGGGAATCCCCATGGACAGAGGATTCTGGCGAGCTATAGTCCATGGGGTCCTAAAGAGTCTCAGACACAACTGAACGACTAAGCACAGCATAACCTGCCATCTTCACGGTCAGTCAGCTTCCAAATAAAGTCTCTTCCTTGTCTTAACACCTCTCATCTTGGATTCATTAGCCTATCACGTGGGGAACAGAGCAAGGTTGGACTTGGTAACAATAGGAGGCTGGGCTCTGCCCAGACCACATATTCTCATTCTCAAAGACAGGAGACGCCCCTGACCACACAAGCGCAGAAAGACTTCTTGGGGGCCAAAGGAGAATGACGCTAACTGACGCCAACTACCCATAAGCCTTTGCAGTGGAATCCATCTTGGCTGAGCGATGTGTGTGTGCACACACGAGAGGATCTGAGACACACCAAATATGGACTCTGAACTGGGCAAATCCAAATGGCTGATCAGAGGAAAACTGGAAGAAATGCCCCATAAAAGTAATTCAAACTGCCACGAGGGCCTGACTCAGGGACACTCTCAAGAGTCCACCCCGTGTGTCTCTCCACATGTACTTTGCTCTCTTTCCTTCTAATAAATACTTTACTTGCTTCACTACTTTCCATCTTTGTGGGAATTCTTTTCCTGCAAAGCCGAAGGGCCAGGGCCTTGTCACTGACAACAGGTCTAATGGCTAGGATTCTTTGCTCTCACCACTGTGACCCAACCTCAACCTCTGGCCAGGAACTGAAGGCCCGCTTCAAGCAGGGGTAGGCTGAGGCCACCTAGAGTCAGGACCACCCCCCACCCCCACCCTCTGAGAGGCTGTTCTTTCAGGCGTGCAGAGAAAGTTTGAGGATTACATATGTGTGATGTAACTCACACTGGTTATGATAGTTATTATACAAACACATAAAATAACAAGGGTTAGTGAGGATATGGAGAAGTCAGAATCTTGGTGCAGCTGCTCTAGAAGGATCTAGTGGTTCATCAGAAAATTAAACATAGAGTTACCATATAATCCAGGAATTCCACTTCTGGGTGCGCACACAAAAGAGCCGAAAGCAGCTCTTGAAGAGACATTTGCACGCCATATTCAAAGCTGCCTTATTCACAACAGCCAAAAGATGGAAACGACCCAAATGTCCATCAACTGATGAATGGATAAACAAAGTGTGGTATAGTCGCACAATGGAATATTCTTCAGCTTAAACTGAAAAAGGAAGGAAATTCTGACACAGGCTAAAGCATGGATAAACCTCGAAGACATCACACTAGTGAAATAAGCCAGACACAAAAGGACAAACATTTTATGATTCCACTTACATGAGGTAGCCAGAGGAATCAGATTCATAGAGACAAAAAGCAGGATGGTGCGTGCCAGAGGAGGGAACAGGGAGTTAGTGTTTAATGCGGACAGAGTTTCAGCTTGAGAAGATGAAAACGGTTCTTGAGATGGATGGTGGCGGAGGTTACCCTACAATGCAAATGTACTTAACGTCACTGAACTATTCTCTTAAAATGCTTCAGATGGTAAACTTTATCCTGTGTATATTTTTACCACAATTAAAAAAGATAACATACATAGAATTTCTGCTTCTAACATTGATTTAGCCATCAGGACTCGATTTACTCCCTCACATTAACAACAAACAGACAAAACCACTTAAAAACAAATAGTGATGTTCAGATATTGGACAGCAGGCAAGCACAGAACAGTGATCCTTGAGAAACAAAAACACATGAAATCAGCCCAATGGTCGCCTTCACGTGCCGTCTAGAAAATGTTCCCAGGTCGCACTGCAGAGAGGGACGATCCAAACCGAACCTGGGGTTCTCCTGCAAGTGAGGCGATGGAGTTGAGACCTGGGAAGCCAAGGAGGCTGGAACTGCAGGGCAGCATGCTGGAGAGGAGGAGCTGCAGGAGGGGAGTGGGTTGCTTGGAGGGAGAGCTCTGTAGTCCTGCTGAGGGTCTCCCTGGAGACCTCAGCTGAGTACTTGTCAGCATGTACAGAGCAGACTAGGAGAGACCCACCAGGAAGGAACACAGAGAAGCATCTTGAAGTTCACAGAGGGCTATAAATAGTGTTCTCAGAGAAACAGAGAAACCTTGTAACACACAGGGCTTCAGGAAGAGTACTCAGAAGGAAATTGTCTCAAAAGTGGGGCAAAATTAGCCCTCTGCTAATGGCCATTTTGATCTTGCCTAACAAAGCTGAAGAGTTAGCCTCAAAAGGACTGAGTTATTTCCAAGTAACATAAGGGCTCCCAAGAACAAAGCTCAGGGATATGGAAAGGAATATAAAAATAGCCAGCACCCAGAACAAAAGAAAATTTACAATCCTGACATCCAATCAAAAAGTGTTAAGAATGCAAAGTAACAAGAAAACATTACTCATACCCAGGAGAAAAGATCAACCAAAACAGACCCAACAATGACACCGATGATGTAGTTGAAAAGGTGCTAAATATTTTCTATAACTAGATTTTGTACACTAGGAGGGTAGAAGAAAACCTAATTTTGAAAAGATATGTAAGATGTAAAAAAGACATATATTGAATGGATAGAGATTTTTTAAAGCTATCTATACTAGTGCGCAAAATGCACATGAAAAGATACTCAGCATCTCTAACGATCAGAGAAACACAAATCAAAACTACAGTGAGGTGTCCCCTCACATTGGTCAGAAGTGCCATCACCAAAAAGTCTACAAACAATAAATATTGGAAAGAGTGTGAAGAAAAGGGAACCCCTACTCTGTCAGTGGGAATGTAAATTGATATAACTACTATGGAGGACAGTATGGAGGTTTCTTTAAAAACTAAAAATAGAACTGCCATATGACTAGCAATCCCACTCCTGGGCATATATCTAGAGAAAACCATAACTGGAAAAAAGGACAGATGCTGTATACACCACAATATTCACTACAGCACTATTTATAACAGCCAAGACAGGGAGCAACTTAAATGTCCATCAAAAGAGGAATGGATAAAGAAGACATGTTACATATATGCAATGGAACATTACTCACCCATTAAAAAGAATGAAATAATGCCATTTGCAGCAACGTAGATGGTACCTCGAGATTATCACACTAAGTGAAGTAAGTTAGAGAAAGGCAAATACCTTATGATATCACTCATGTGGAATTTAATGTAAAAATGATACAAATAAATTTTTTTGCAAAACTGAAACAGACTTACAGATATTGAGGTAACCATATTTATGGTTACCGAAAGGGGAAAGTGAGGGGAGTGATACATCAGGAGCTTGGGATTAACATACACACACTATTATATATAGGATTAAATAACCAAAAAGGACCTACTGTATAGCACAGAGAACTCTACTCAATATTCTGCTCGATACTCCTATACGGAAAAGCAACCTGAAAAAGAATGAATATATGTACATGTATAACTGAATCACTTTGCTGTATACTTGAAACTAACAAAACTTTGAATCAGTTATACTTCCATCACATTTTAAAAAATAAAGATAAAAATTTTTAGAAGATGTCTAGAATTAACAGCAGATGACATAGTACAGAAAAAAAAAATTTTAGACCCCTTGCAGATTCAGGGGAAGTAGAAGCCGTCCAAAATATAACAAGAGTAAAATTATGGGGAAAGAATGAACGGAGCTTTAGTGGGATGAATTCAAACAGCCCAGTCTGCGTGTAATTGCAGGCCCTACAGAGAGGCAGGTGGAGAGAGAAGTACTTGAAGACTTTAATATAATGGTTGAAATTTTTCCAAACTCGGAGAAAACCATAAATACACGAATACAAAAAGCTCAATGAATCCCAGCTACAAGAAATATGAAGAACACTATACCAAGGCACTTCATTATAAAGTTGCCCAAAATCAGCGATAAGGAGAAAACTTCAGAAGCAGCTGGAGTGAAGGAGGGAAGGACACTTTATATTCAGAGGAACAAACACGAGAACGATAGCCAGCATCTCGTCAGAAATACTGCATGCCAGATACAACACAGCGACATCTGAAAGTTTAAAATCTGCCAATCTAGAATTATTTATCCAGCCAGAAAGCATGTGAACAAAGGACTGTTTCCTATATACAAAAGCTGAAGAAATTGATCAACCAGCAGAACTCACTCAAGCAATGATGAACTAAGTCCTCTGAGCAGAAAGCAAATGAGAACTAAAATCAGATTGTACATAAAGGAATGATGTGCTTCCGAAATGGCGAATACTGGGTAAGTGTTCAAGAAATATTCTCTTATTTTTTAAAAAAATCTTTGAAAAAGATAATTGATTATTTCAAGTAAACATAATAATGATATATTGTGCGGTATAAAACTCAGGTAGAAATAAAAAACGTGACAACAAAGCACTGAAGCTAGGAAAGGAAACATGGAAATTGAGCCTCGTAAAACTGTTGGGCTGCATGTGAAATGCTCTAACATTACTTGAAGATATACTATGAGAACTTTAAGATGTGTATCATAAAACCTAAAGCAACTTTTATTAAAAAAAAAAAAAGGTACAGTAAGCCAACAAAGGACATAAACTAAAATAATAAAAACCTCTCAGTCAATCCAAAAGAAGTCAGGAAAAAGACAGCAAATAGCATATGAGGCAAATAGAAAGCAAATATCAATGCAGTAGATATAAACTCAATTATATCAATACTTATTAAATGTAAATGCTCTAAACACCTCAAATTAAAGCAAAGATTGTCAGATTGAATAAAAAATCAAGAATTACCTACATATTGCCTAAAATATATCCACCTTATTAAAAAGATGTAGACAAATTGAATAAAAACAGACTATATCATGCTGAAAATAATAAGAAAGATGGCGTGTCTACCTTAATATTAGACAAAGCAGACTTCAGAGCAAATTAAGAAAATCACTTACTAATGATAAAGCAGTCAATCAACCTAAAAGACAACAACCCTAAATGTTTATGCCTCTAAGAGCTTCAGAATACGTGGGACAGAAACTGGTAGGACTAAAAGGAGAAATAGACAAATCCACAGTTATTATTGGGGACTTCAGAAACCTCTCTTAATTGATAGAATAAGTATATATAAAAATCAGTAAGAATCTAAACACCATTAACAATACTATAAGTCAATTTGACCTGAAGTTTATAGAATGTGATAAATAACAACCAAAGAATATGCATTCTTTTTGAAGAATATTCAAATATTTACAAAGATAGGGACCAAAAAATAAGTAAATTTACAAGAATTCAAACAAAACAACAACAAAAAAAAGAATTCAAACAACTCAAGTTATGTTGTCTGGCCACCATGAAATCAGGAACCAATACCTGAAAGTATCTGGAAATTCCCCAGTATTTGGAAACTAAATAATATGCTTCTAACTAACTTATGGGTCAAAGAAGAAATAACCAAGAATATTAGAATGTAAGGCTTCCCCAGTAGCTCAGTGGCAAAGAATCTGTCTGCAATGCAGGAGCCACAGTTTCAATCCCTGGGTGGGGAAGATCCCCTGGAGGAGGGCAGGGCAGCCCACCCCTGTATTCTTGCCTGGAGAATCCCATGGACAGAGGAGCCTGACGAGTTATGGTTCATAGGGTTGCAGAGTCAGAAATGACTGAAGTGACTTGGCACACATTAGAATGTAGTTTGATATGGATGAAAATAAAACCATGACATGTTGACATGTAAGATGCGATTAAAACAGTACTTACAGGGAAATTTATAGAACTAAACACCTAAAAAGAAAAAGAGAAAATTCTTGAAAGCTTCCATCTTAAGAAATAAGAAAAAGTAAGATAAAAATCAATGAAGTGGGAAAAGAAAAATTATGCAGAATAATGAAGCCAAAAGCTAAGTATTTGAAAAGATAAATTCAAGCTGATAAAGTGAAAGTTGCTCAGTCATGTCCCACACTTTGTGACCCCATGCACTTTAGGATGCTGGGCTCCTCTGTACATGGAATTCTCCAGGCAAGAATACTGGAGTGGGTAGCCATTTCCTTCTCTGGGGGATTGTCCTATTCCACAGATCAAACCTGGGTCTCCTGCATTGCAGGTGGATTCTTTACCATCCCAGCCACCAGGGAAGCCCTTACCTTTAGACAAACAAATGTGGGAAAAGAGACAGAGAAAAGAAATTACCAGTATCAGAAATAAGAAAGAGGAGCAACGTTCCTACAAATCCTATCTGCTAAGTCACTTCAGTCGTGTCCGACTCTGTGCGACCCCACAGACGGCAGCCCACCAGGCTCCCCCATCCCTGGGATTCTCCAGTCAAGAACGCTGGAGTGGGTTGCCATTTCCTTCGGCAATGCTAAAGTGAAAGTGAAATCACTCAGTCGAGTCCGACCCTTAGTGACCCCATGGACTGCAGCCCACCAGGCTCCTCCGTCCGTGGGATTTTCCAGGCAAGAGTGCTGGAGTGGGGTGCCATTGCCTTCTCCAACAAATCCTATAGGCAAAAATAATAATAATGAGAGAATATTATGAACAACTTTATATCAATTCAATAACAATGAAATGGGAAATTACTTGGAAAACACAAATTTCCAAAGTTCACCCAAGAATAAACAGGCAACCCTAATAGGTTAGCTTTATATCTATTAAAGAAATTGAATTTGTACTTAGAATCTTCCTCACAGAGTAATATCCCAGACCCAAAAGGCTTAACGAGAGAGTTGCAACCACCACTTAAGAAAGAAACAAAATCAATTCTACACAAATCCTTCCAGAAGACTGAAGAGGAGGGGGCATTTTCTAACTTGTACAAGGCCATCATTACCCTGATGCCAAAACCAGAAAATATTACAAGAAACTGCAGAGCAATATCCCTCTGCTATACACATAGACATAAATATTCTTAACAAAACTTGAGCATATATAATCTAACAAAAGGCAAAAAGGATACTACATTGTGACCAAATGGGGTTTATGAAAGAAAGCAAGGTTGACTTAACACCTGAAAATCAGATAGTATAATTCATCATGTTGTCAGAATAAAGGAGTAAAGAGAGGATTATATCAATAAACACAAAAGACTCATTTCACAAAGTCCAATATCTCATTCCTTATAAATACTGTCAGGAAATTAGTATTAGAGGAAATTCCTCAACCTGAGGAAGAGCAGCTACAAGAAAGCTACAAGTGACATTATTAAAGGTAGAAGACTTAATTCTTTCCCATGAGTTCAAGAACAAGATAAGGATGTCTGTTCTTACCACTTTTATTCACTTTTTTTTTTACCACTTTTATTCACTTTTTTTTTTTTTGGTGGTTCTAGCTAACTCAAAGGGGGCTTCCAAGGTGGTTCAAGAAGTAAAGAATCTGCCTGCCAATGCAGGGGCCACAGGAGACACAGGTTCAGTCCCTGGGTCGGGAAGATTCCCTGGAGGAGGAAATGGCAACCCGCTCCAGTATTCTTGCCTGGGAAATACCATGGACAGAGGAGCCTGCTGGGCTACAGTCCAGAAGAAATAAAAGGCATATATACTTGAAAGGTAGAAGTAAAACTGCCATAATTGCTCATAGTCATGACCCTCAACGCAGAACATCCTAAGGATCTACAAAAAACAAAAACCACCAGAACTAATAAGTGAGTTTACCAGGTTTGCAAGATACAGGTCAATACGAATGATTCTATGTATTAATATTAACTAGCCTATATATTTCTACATATTAACAAGTAAACAAAAAGAAATTGAAATAGAAAAAAATAAAATTATTCAAATATAATCAAAACAGATAAAACGCTTGGGGTTGAATTTGAAAAAGGATGTGCAAACAACACAAAAAAGCAACACAACAGTGTGAGAGGAACAGCTCTGTAAATGGAGGAACAGCTCTGTAAATGCACTGTATTCGTGCATCAGAAGATTCAGTGCTGTTGAGCTGTCAGACGTCCCCAAAAGAACGTACACATTCAATATCAACTCATTGAAAATCTCAGCAAATTTACTGTAGAAATGGATAGCTGATTTTAAAAATTTATATTTAGTCATTCAGTCACGTCCAGCTCTTTGAGACCCTGTGGACTGCAGCCCACCAGGCTCCTCTGTTCATAGAATTCTCCAGGCAAGAATATTGGAGTGGGTTACCATTTCCTTCTCCAGGGGATCTTCCCAGCCCAGGGATCAAACTCAGGTCACCTGCATTGCACGCAGATTCTTTACTGACAGTAATTTATATTATTTATATTAATTTATATTAATTCAATATAATATATATTTATATTAAATTATATATTAATTTATATTGAAATACAAGCACCTAGAAAAACTACACACACACACACTTTGGGGGGAAAATAGGACAAAGAGAGCTTAAACTAAATGAATAAATTTAATGATTTATTACAATACTACATTAATCAAGACAGTATCACCCTAATGTATAGACAGACAGTACCATAATAATGTATAGTATAGCAGTTAATATCAGAGAAGGCAATGGCACCCCACTCCAGTACTCTTGCCTGGAAAATCCCATGGATGGAGGAGCCTGGTGGGCTGCAGTCCATGAGGTCGCTAAAAGTCAGACACGACTGAGCGACTTCACTTTGACTTTTCACTTTCATGCACTGGAGAAGGAAATGGCACCCCACTCCAGTGTTCTTGCCTGGAGAATCCCGGGGACGGGGGAGCCTGGTGGGCTGCCTTTATGAGGTCATACAGAGTCGGACACGACTGAAGCGACTTAGCAGCAGCATAGCAGTTAGTGCAGCAGAATAAAGAGGCCAGTAGTGCTTATGAAGATGGGAAGGATGAGGGAATGGATTACAAGGAGCTCGAGGAAGTTTTAGGAAGTGATGGTTACATTCATCATTTGATTGTGGTTATGGTTTCAAATAACCATTTTAGAGGAACTAAAAAGCCTCTTGATGGAAGTGAAAGAGGAGAGTGAAAAAGTTGGCTTAAAGCTCAACATTCAGAAAACGAAGATCATGGCATCTGGTCCCATCACTTCATGGCAAATAGATGGGGAAACAGTGTCAGACTTTATTTTGGGGGGCTCCAAAATCACTGCAGATGGTGACTGCAACCATGAAATTAAAAGATGCTTACTCCTTGGAAGGAAAGTTATGACGAACCTAGACAGCAAATTAAAAAGCAGAGACGTTACTTTGCCAACAAAGGTCTGTCTAGTCAAGGTGATGTTTTTTCCAGTGGTCATGTATGGATGTGAGAGTTTGACTGTGAAGAAAGCTGAGTGCTGAAGAATTGATGCTTTTGAACTGTGGTGTTGGAGAAGACTCTTGAGAGTCCCTTGGACTGCAAGGAGATCCAACCAGTCCATTCTAAAGGAGATCAGTCCTGGGTGTTCATTGGAAGGACTGATGCTGAAGTTGAAACTCCAATACTTAGGCCACCTCATGTGAAGAGTTGACTCATTGGAAAAGACCCTGATGCTGGGAGGGATTGAGGGCAGGAGGAGAAGAGGAGGACAGAGGATGAGATGGCTGGATGGCATCACTGACTCGATGGACATGAGTTTGGGTAAACTCCAGGAGTTGGTGATGGACAGGGAGGCCTGGCGTGCTGCAATTCATGGGGTTGCAAAAAGTCAGACATGACTGAGCAACTGAACTGAACTGACTGACTGATGGTTTCAAATTGTGGTGCTGGAGAAGATTCCTGAGAGTCCCTTTGGCTGCAAGGTGATTAAACCAGTCAATCCTAAAGGAAATCAACCCTGAATGTTCATTGGAAGGACTGATGCTGAAGCTCCAATCCTTTGGCCACTTGATAAAGTGAAGAGCCAACTCACTGGAAAAGATCCTCATTCTGGGAAAGATTGAAGGCAAGAGGAGAAGAGGATGGCAGAGGATGAGGTGGTTAGACGGCATCACCGACTCAATGGACATGAATTTGAGCAAACTCTAGGAGATAGTGGCAGACAGATGAGCCTGGTGTGCTGCAGTCCATGGGGCTGCAAATAGTCAGACACGACTTAGCGACTCAAAAGCAACATAGCCTCATGAACATAAAGTTGTGCACTTTAAACATGTAGAGTTTATTGAAACAATTATGTTTCACTAAAGCTGAAAAGCAACTTAAAAATTACATCTAACCTGTTAACTAGGCGAAGCTAGGCCCATTTTGAAGACTAAGAAATAGTCTCTGAGCAGGATACCAGGGTCTCAGAGGCTGTTCCGAGGCCCAGCTTGGGGTCTCGTGGCTCTGAGAAGACCCAACCTTGCCTGTTCTGCAAGAACTCAGACTAACACAAGCCTCCTCTCCCCCTGTCCAGCCACCTCTGCTCGCCGAGATAATTCCTATCAGTCTGAGGAAGTTCAGCTCCAATTTTGCACCATCTTTATTTTCAAAAGGTTAACTCCTCTGGGACCTCTTCCTCGGACCAACGTCAGACATGGGACTCTGCCTGGCATTCACCATCAGCCTGGGGGTGAGTCCCACCACCTGCGGTTCATCCCCAGAACCCTGTGGACAACTCGGTCCCACAGCTTCCTGTCATCACAGCATGAGACCCGGGCCCAGAACTGTGCTTGGAGAACACGACCAGCACAGAGGTAGGACTGGCTTCACAAACAAGGGCAGGAGCAGAGCTTCCTGCTGGAGGGTGCAGAGACAGTTGATATTAAAGCTCCAGGAGCTAGGGACTCAGGAAGCTTGACCGGCAAGCACCCCAGATGGCACTCGCCGTGATGCTTGGAAAGCAGGGACAGAGAAGTAACCCACTTGAGCCTCCGGACGAGGCCTGGCACGTCCGCCTCCTTTTCAGGTGGCCGGGGGCATCTTTGACCTTCGCTGGACCCACAGGAGAGAGGCTGCAGAAAGCGCTGGACCAGCATCAGCCTTCACAGTAAGGAATGAGAGACAGATGCGACTCGACCAAACCCTTGTTTGCTCGCTGAGATGCCAAAAAGGGGATAAAGGTCCACGTCAATGGGCCCAAGGTCTTGACCAGAACTAAGCTGACTCACGCAGCATCTCCTCTTTTGGACGGAGTCCCTCAGCTGGTTCCGGAAAGGCCGAGGGTAGCACCGTCTGACCCCACCCCCAGTAACCACAATTCATTCCTAGATCAGCATTCCTTTCTCCCCCACATTCCCATCAGTCCTCAGAGCAGCATCGCCAAAGGAGCCCACGTGGGAATCTGGTTTATACCACCTGCCAACGCCGCCTGGATGCCAGGAACTCGGGCTTCCTGAGCCGGGCAAGTTCTGGAATGCACGCCTCTCTGGCTGCAGTACTTTGCTTTTGCAGGCAATTTGTTCATAAACGCCAAAGAAGTATGTGAGACGGGCAAACTGAGAAGCAACCAGAGGGCCCCTAGGTGCCCCAAGAGAAAGCTGTGCACCTGCCCTTTCTCGGGTGCTGGGCCGTGAGGAGGAGACGAGTGAGGAGAGGAAGTCCAGCCCAGCCCCAGGGGCTCACAGAGCGGGGGAGGAGCAGAAAGGGAAGGAGAGGCGAGACAGTCACAAGGGCTTTGGGACCAAGACCGGGGGATAAGGGAGAGCTTCCGGGGGAGGCAAGTTAAACCAAGCGTTTAAGAAGAAAAGGACCAGAAAAGGCCTGTCCTAGGAAAAGGCTTCAGGGGCAAGGCAGTCTGTAAACAGTGTGGTGTGATGGGTGGCTAGGGGCTGTGGGTACCAATACCCTACTCGGCCTGCTCAGATCAGAAGCCCAAAAGCATGACTTAGTGCTCTATATATGGGCTAATGTGTACAACTGCTCTAACCCACCTATTTGAATCACTTTTTAAATTTATCTACCATGGTAGGTAACAAATAGCTATGGGGCTTCCCTAATGAAAGTGAAAGAGGTGAGTGAAAAAGTCGGCTTAAAACTCAACATTCAGAAAATGAAGATCATGGCATCCGGTCCTATCATTCCATGGCAAATAGATGGGGAAACAATGGAAACAGTGAGAGACTTTATTTTCTTGGGCTCCAAAATCACTGCAGATGGTGACTGCAGCCAAGAAATTAAAAGACGCTTGCTCCTTGGAAGAAAAGTTATGACCAACCTAGACAGCTTATTAAAAAGCAGAGACATTACTTTGCTAACAAAGGTCTGTCTAGCCAAAGCTACAGTTTTTCCAGTGGTCATGTATTGATGTGAGAATTGAACTATAAAGCAAGCTAAGATCCAAAGAATTGATGCTTTTGAACTATGGTGTTGGAGAAGACTCTTGAGAGTACCTTGGACATCAAGGAGATCCAACCAGTCCATCCTAAAGGAAATCAGTCCTGAATATTCACTGGAAGGACTGCTGCTGAAGCTGAAACTCCAATACTTTGGCCACCTGATGTAAAGAACCAACTCATTGGGAAAGACCCTGATGCTAGGAAAGATTGAAGGCAGGAGGACAGGGGATGACAGAGGATGAGATGGTTGGATGGCATCACCAACTCAATGGACATGAATCTGAATAAGCCCCGGGAGTTGGTGATGGACAGGGAGGCCTGGTGTGCTACAGTCCATGGGATCCCAAAGAGTCAGACACAACTGAGCAACTGAAATGAACTGAATATGGGCTAACATGTACAACTGCTCTAACCCACCTATTTGAATCATTTTTAAAATTTATTTATCATGGTAGGTAACAAATAGTTATGGGGCTTCCCTGGTGGCTCAATAGTAAAGAATTTGTCTGCCAGTGCAGAAGACCCAGGTTTGATCTCTGGCTTAGGAAGATCCCTTGGAGAAAGAAATGGCAACACACTCCAGTATTCTTGCCTGGAGAATCCCACGGACAGAGGAGCCTGGCAGGTTACAGTCCATGGGGTTGTGAAAGAGTCAGACACAACTTAGCGACTAGAACAACAGCACGTTTCAAAGGGCTTGAAGTGAAAACTGTTTCCTCTTTCCCCTTTGTAAGACTTGGGGGAAGACTGTGAAATAGCCAGACCCTGGATCTGCACCAAGAAAAAAAGGCGGGAAGCTCTTCTGTTGCCTTGCTGGGCTCACAGAAGTAGGTGATATCTCTAAAGACCAACAGCCCCCTCCCCCTACACACACACGAGCACACACACACAGGCACACACACCACACACACACCAATGAAACAGGAGCCAATATGAGCTAGAACAGAAAGAAGCCTGGAGCTAAAGCAAGTGGGGGCTGAGCAAGGCCTCCCCCGAAGGCACCAGGACCAGCACTGACTCAGGACACGAGCCCCGCAGTGGTGGGCTCAACCTGGAGCTCTGCCCACCACCCACCCCATCCCAGAGTCTCGGCTCCTTGAGGGTGGTGAGCTGGCTGCAAGTCCTCTCAGAAGCAAACCCCTCCCCGTCCGGGCCACCATAATTCTCAGAAAGCTGATAGCAGTTCATAAAGATCACCAGGCTTTCAGAGGAGGTGACCCCACATGTGTGAGTCAGCAGAAAAGACAAAAAGATTCAGATCCTGAGGACTTCCAATAAAAGAATTAGCAGAAACAGGATATAGGATGGGTATGCAGGATATACTCTTAACAAAAGGACAAGCATCAACAAGGGTCTCTATGAGGAATGACTGTGCAGATCTTTCTTGCTGTTGCTCAGCCGCTCAGCCGTGACTGACTCTTTGTGACCCCATGGACTGCAGCACACCAGGCTCCTCTGTCCACCACTGTCTCCTGAAGTTTGCCCAAATTCATGTCCGTTGAGTCGGTGATGCCATCCAACCATCTCATCCTCTGTCATCCCCTTCTTCTCCTGCCCTCCATCTTTCCCAGCATCAGGGTCTTTTCCAATGAGTCAGCTCTTCACATCAGTGGCCAAAGTGTCTTAAAAAGTACAGATCTTAAAATGAACCAAAACAAAGCTTCTAGAATTGAAAAGTATCATTTTGGAAATATCAATTCAACGGATGAACCAAACAATCCATTAGACCCCGTGGCCCAAACATGTGTTTCCCGTCTTCTTTCTCCTCAAATCCTAAGGCTTCTTTCATCCTCACTCTGAGTCTCCACCTCACAGACAAGCGGCCGGAGTCCAGAGAGCGCTCCCCCCATGCGCACGTCCACCGCCGGCCAGCACCCGCTCCAACACGCTCAACCTGCATTCCTATTTTCAGGGATGGACTTTTCACGCACCAACCTGAAACCCTTCCACCTGTGTTCCAGAGCCATCTCTCCACATCCCCCAAGGGCATTGCTGCAGACACTCCACTCTCTCCCACACTATCCACTTTCTCAGCTGGAGTATTTTCATCACCTCCTTCTGACTTAACCCTAGAGTTAAATGGATTCAAGGCTCAGAGCCAATTATCTTCTCGCAGCTGTCAATTAGCTAAAATTCTTCCTCCAGTAGCTTCTTCAAGAAAGGCTCAAATAAACCATACATCCCAAGTTTTTAATATTCACCAGGGTCGGTGCTCTTTATATTTTCATGACGCTGCATGCTAAGTCACTCAGTCGTGTCTTACTCTTTGCGACCCTAGGGGCTACAGCCCACCAGGCTCCTCTGTCTATAGGATTCTCCAGGCAAGAATACTGGAATGGGTAGCCACGCCCTTCTCCAGAGGATCTTCCTGACCCAGGGATCAAACCTGCATCTCTTACGTCTTCTGCGTTGCCAGGCGGGTTCTTTACCACTAGGGCCTGACACTTCGATTAGGTATAAAACGGATTTCTGGTACGTCACCAGTGTTACTCCTGTCTGTTCTGGCCGGGAGATGACTAAAGACAGACTGATGTGTCTTTCCTGCTAGGTGACCTGACTGTGTTTCTTTGATTCCCTCTTTATCTTTGAAATTTAATAACTTCAATCAGGAATGCCTTAGTGGTGACCTTTGTACTCATTTCCCTGGGACACAATGTTCCCTCAAGTCTCCTTTTTACTTCCAGAAATGTTTCTTAAATTATAATTTTTCTTTTTTATCTTTCCTGACCTTAGTTCTTTTATTCTTCAGACACATTGGGTACAAATATTTGGGATCCTTTTTACTGCCTTCCTACTCTCAAATCCTCTTAAATGACTTGTTTACTTCCATTTCATCCTGTGTACTTCCTTCTCGATCCTGCCCTCCACATACCCTGTTGAGTTTGTGACGGCATCTGTTCTTTGTGCTGCTTCCAACATGCCCTTTATAACTTCCAACAGTTGGATTTTTCTCTTCCACGTTTTCCTGTGCTCTGCAAATGGGTATCTCATTTCCTTCTCTCTTACCGTACCTTCCCTGATGTCCATCTCTGCTTTAAGCTCTTGTTTTATAGAGGCAATTAGTCCCTGTTTGCTGTTTTAATTCATGACAATTTGTTTGGTCATAAATTCTCTCTCTCCTATGACAACAATTTTTAATTTAAAAAAGGCGAGAAGGAGAGTTTGAAAACAGGCACGCACAGTATCTGTTTTCAAAGAAACCCAGCGGGCCACGTTCAGTGAGTGCACTGATGGCTCACAAAGCCACGAGTCCCTCCTTCGGAGGGGGGGGGGGTCCCTCTGGGTCTTCCTGTCATACCTTCAGCCATCCCCTCATAAAGGCTCTTTCCCCACCTTGCTCCCTAAGAGCCTCTCCATTCCTTGGCGCTCCATGAATGGTTGTGTCTTTGCAGAGAGCCCTGGCCACTTCCTGTGATATGAAGCAGGAGGTTAAGGACCTCTGCAACCACGTATGTGTCCTTCAGCCAGATGGCCCACTGGGAAAGCTGATGTCAGTAGAGCCATGACCTGATTGCCCCGAATACACTCCAGCCTTTTCGGCCAGTGGCTCAGAAGAGAAAGTCCAGGGCCAAGGGAAAGAGGCTGAGGAAAGCACCCTGACCATCCTGTGCGTGGACAGTTCTCTTTGCTTTGGGTACTAAGAACTCAGATCCACATCGTAAGAATCAGGCTGCACTTCCTGTGCCCTGATCTTCCTCTGACTTATTACCACGCACCTTTGCCTACAAAGCTGTACCTTGCTTTCTTTGTCCATTCTTGCTTCAGTGTGTGCCTGTATAAACAAATCCGGATAGATCAGAGGGGCTCAACAAGGAAGGCATTTCATGGAGCTGGAAGGCTGGCGGGGGGTGGGGGGGGTGCGGATATCATTTCAAAATCCCTGACAATAAGACAAGATGATGCCAATGAGACATCGACAGGATGCCAATATCCTTGAACATCAAGTAGAGTTAATGTTGGGGAGCTCATGAGCAGAACAGGCTCTCTGAGATATTTTGCAACCTCTTGTGAGCCAGGAAGACCAATCCTTATTCAGCCTTTTGCCCAGGCCAACCCGGGCCATCAGGCGCTTTCTTGGCTTATCCCAGGAGGACACTGCAAAGAGGCAGGAGCAGCACAAGGTGGAGCCTTCAGAGGCTGGCTGCTGTGACAGCACAGAGTGTCTCGGCCCTGCCCTTCACCAGCTGGAAGCGCCTGCCTAAGAGAGTGGAGGGGAAGATTCCGTGAGACATCGCTTAAGAGCATCCAGCCCCTGGCACGCACAAGCCTGAACATACCATCAGTCTTCTCAACTGTCCTCTTTCTACATCCCACAGAAGCTGGAGGACAGCCCCCACTGGTACCGTCTTCCTTTCTCTGATTCAGATCATCACTCAGGAAACACTCACCAGGCTGTTTTGATGCCAAGGAGTTTTTGATGCATCGATGTCAAATGGCTTTGTCATTTACTTAAAAATCACTATTGTTTTATTACAAAATGTCTGTAAACAAATCTCCCAGACACTTACTCCACCCATCACCCTTTTCCAAATACATTACAAGAGACTTTCCCTTCCACTATTTACATCTCTTTTCAACTCTCTTTCCTATCTTCATGTCTTTTTTTTTTAATCAGTGGCTCTCATTTTCTTTTAGATTGGTCTACATTTTTACAAGTAGGTATTATTTTTATAATCAGAAAAAAATACCAAACATCTTAAAACAAATAACACAA
Source organism: Oryx dammah (assembly GCF_014754425.2). Lineage (NCBI taxonomy): Eukaryota > Metazoa > Chordata > Mammalia > Artiodactyla > Bovidae > Oryx > Oryx dammah. Next base: position 3,703,408 of record NW_024070200.1, on the reverse strand, counting down.
TCGTGTTGCCGCGCATGCCTGATGGACTGTCAGGTTTCCTGTGCAGTGCAAAGCTGAGAACAAGAGAGCATTTGGCCACCCAACGTCCTCCACCACCCGGAAACCTCCAAGAAGCCCAGCCCTAGGCTGAGAGTGCAACTCTCCCCTTTAGCATCCTTGAGCATTTTTCACCAGCTGTGAGATTTTCATCACACACTTAACCTCTTTGCCCCTCAGTTCCCTCGTCTGCCAAATACAGGTAAGAATAGCTCTGAGCTCAACAAGTAACTGTGGAGTAAATGAAATGAGACACTTAGAATGGTCCCTAGCACATCAGAGCCTTTACAATACACACAATCAAATCAGGTCAGCAGAGCCAAACAGAATGGGTCCTTCAGCCATAAAAAGGAATAAAGGGGTGGTACAGGCTACAACGTGGATGAACCTTGAAAAAGTGAAAGTGTTAGTCACTCAGTCGTGTCTGACTTTTGTGGACTGTAGCCCGCGAGGCTCCTCTCTCCGTGGAATTGTCCAGGCAACAGTGCTGGGGTGGGTAGCCATTCTTTTCTTCAGGGGATCTTCCTGACCCAGAAATTGAAACCTGGTCTCCTGCATGGCAGGCAGATTCTTTACCATCTGAGCCATCACTGCGTTATATCAAAGAAGCCAGTCACTGAAGACTACATATTGAATGATTTCATTTACAAGAAATGGCCAGGCGAATCAATGAGACAGGAAGTAGGTCATTAGTTACCCAAGGATGGGAGGGGCACGGGGTGGAGGCAGTAGGGAGTAACGGCGTAGCTGCTGAATGAGTATTGGGGTTCATGGGAGAAGATGAGAAAGCTCCAGAACGAAGAGTGGCGATGGCTGAACACCATCATGAACGCGATTCACGCCGCTGAAATGTACATTTAAAAATAGTTAAAATGACCAACTTTATGTTATTTGTACTTCACCATCCAGAAAAAAAGTGTAAGGGTGCATCCTCCGAATTTTCACCTAGAAACCAGAAGAAGCTTCATGGTGAAGCAGTCAATTCTATATCTTAACTGAAAATCAGTGAGCAAGACCTTAGGAATGCCGGCGAAGGGATCAGACCCTTCACAACCCACGTCATGAGCAGACTTGGCAGTGAATGACCCACGGCTCCCATGTCAACAGCTCTGCCGCTTCGCCAATAATTTCAGCATTGTGCGGCTTGAAACAACATCCATTTTTTACGTTCCGGGCTGTGTAGGTGGATGGACTGCTCCGGTCTGGGCTGGCTTGGCTGAACTCCCCTGGGCTCTCCCACGGGCGGTGGTCAGCTGATGGCTGGCAGATCTAGCAGGGTCTCACTCTCAGGCTTCAGTGTCAGGGGCTGGTTGGCCAGGAGGCCTCCACTGGGAAGGCCCGGCTCTGCTCCACATGGTCTCTCGTGCCCCAGGGGCTAAGCTGCTTCACAGGGCAGCCGAGGGAGAGATACAAGTCCCCAGCGACCTCACTTCTTCCATGTTCTACTTCAGAACAAGTCATGGGTCTCGATTCAAGTGATGGGGAACAGAACCTAGCTCCTGATGCTGGAGCTGCCAAGGAGCTCGTGACCCCCTAACACCACACTCCTCTGTAACGTGTGTGTGTGTGTGTGTGTGTGCATGGGCGTGTGCGCATACACTCGGTTGCGTCTGACCCGTTGCAGCCCCATGGACTACACCCACCAGGTTTCTCTGCCCATGGGATTTCCCAGGTGAGAATACTAGAGCGGGTTGCCATTTCCTCCTCCAGGGATCCTTCCCACTCAGGGATCAGAACCACATCTCTCGCGTCTCCTGCGTTGGCAGGCAGACTCTTTACCAGCTGTACCACGTGATACCTTGGTTCTGTAGTTTGTTTCCCAGAAGGTGCCTCATACCCACTTCTTCCCCTTGTCCACCATCCTTCCCACCTCCAGGTGGGCTTCAAAAGGGACTCGGGCATGAGGTTCAGGTGTCCATTTTGCACATTACCTCGCAAAATAATTTTTCTTATTGGAGTAGAGTTGTTTTACAATGTTGTGTTACTTACTGCTGCACACCAAAGTGAATTAGCCACACATATACATATATGCCCGCTCCCTTGGATTTCCTACCCATTTCGGTTACCCTTAGCAAAATAATACAGCTGAAGGTGTAACGGCTTGCATGGCAAGGATGCTGAACCAGCTCCCGAGAGGGCCTACGTCCACACTTCCTCCTTGTTGTTGCTGTTGTTCACTCGCTAAATCATGTCCCACTCTGCGACCCATGGACTGCAGCACGCCAGGCTCCCCTGTCCTCCACTACCTCCTAGAGTTTGCTCAAATTTCATGTCCACTGAGTTGGTGGTTTTTCTTAAGACTCTGTATTTCTCTTTGCTTCCAAGCTAAAGAGGCTTCTCAGCCCCTTACTTCTCTCTTTGTCCTGAGCCTCCTCTCCACGTCTCAGCAGCTGGTGAGGCCTTTAAACATTCCCTGAGGCCCCAGAGGGAGTCCGTCCAGGTGGGAGAAATAGACTGAGCAAAGATGGGGAAAGGAGGGCAGGGGCCTCTGCCCAGTGTGGCCAGAACCCAGGCTGTGTGGAGCAGAGTTCTCCTGGCAATAGGGAGCCACTGAGGAGTGCGGAGGGCCACAGTCAGGGCCAACCTGGGGGGAAGTCACCAGCAGCAGGTGCAGACATCAAAGTTCAGAGAGCTCAGAGGCCGACTGGGCCGTCATAGGGGAGGCTGTGGACACAGCTGGGAGGACACAGTTGGGCGAGGACATTGCAGAGGTAGAAATGGACCCGATTTCACAACAGCTTCTGCGTGGGAGGACAGGAAGTCAAGGGCACCATGCAGACAAAAAGGAGGACCAGGAGAGACGAGGTTCACTTCCAAAGAGAGCCAAACAGGGGTCAGGGAATTTGCTGCAACTTCTGAGACGTCCAGAGCTTGGGACACTATCGCCATGGACCAGGGGCTCCCCAGGGGCGGCCCTGCCAAGCCGAGGGCTGCGGAGGAGTCCGGGTGCTGGAACATTCCCCATCTTGCCCAAGGCCAGCCCTGCAGTCTGCTGTGCCGCCGGGTCTAAAAACTCAACTTTCAAGATTGAGCAATAGCGTTTTCTCCTCCCAGATGAAAACCTGTCCAAAAAGCAGGCCTAGATCTCTCCCCTGCTTCCCCAACACTTGGAGAGCTCTGCGGTCAGCCGCAGCTGTGTCATTGACAACAGATTTTACAAGGCTGACCAGGTGCCAGGGTCCTTTCAGAAGTAAAAATAGCTGAAATCAGCCGGCTCTCCCGGAACCGTGAAAACATCTCGCCATACCTCCAGCTTTCATCTGCAGCCATGTCACGCCAAACCCCAATATGCTGGGTGTGTGACCCATTCCGTGAGCCTTGAGAAGCCGTCCCGAGGACCCAGTTTCGCACACGCTTGAACTAGGGGCTCAGTGCTGGAAAGGGGGCGTCCAGTGGGAAACAGGGCTACCCTGCTCTTGGTCACTGCATGCGTGCGTGCTAAGACGCTTCAGTCATGTCCGACTCTTTGTAATCCCATGGACCGTATCCTGCCAGGCTCCTCTGTCTGTGGGATTCTCCAGACAAGAATACTGGAGTGGGCTGCCATGCCCTCCTCCAGGGACTGTCCCGACCCTGGGATCGAACCCGTGTCTCTTATGCCTCCTGCACTGGCAGGCAGATTTGCCACTAGCACCACCTGGGAAGCCCCCTTCCGCACCGCCAGGGGCACCTAATCACTCAAGACACACTGCCCATGTTCCCGACAGAGAAATGACGCCACCTTGCTGGGGGTGGTTACTGACCCACGCCTGGCTCTTCCATGCCTGCAAGGTTAACCTGCTTGGTATCGGGGTCCTGGACTTTGGTTAACATACTGTCAGGTAAGCCACAAAAACATCTCTGTGACTTTTCAGCACACGGTGCATCTGAGAGGTCATTTGAGGCTAAGACCAGAAGGATTAAAAGATCTGATTCCTTCCTGAGGCCCTTAGTTGTAAAGGAGCAAAGAAGCCATAAAACAAAGATTTATTCAGTTTCAGCCCGACAGCTCAATGGCGCAGCCCCGTAAGAACCAGGGAAAATGAAACATCTGGCCAGAAAAGCTCACTTGTTTACAAAAAAAGAAAAAGAAAAAGGGTTTAAGAGGCTTCTCCAGCTTCACCAAGTTCTTGGACTAAAATTAGGCTGAAAGCTAAAAACAATGTAGAATGTTGAAAGCCAGGGGCGGCACGGGGCAGGAGAAAGAACATCTTGTTTCCTCCGCACCCAGCTGCCTCTGAGTGCGGGTCCCCTCTGAGCACGCCCCAGGAGAGGCTCTGCCCCGCTAGGTAGCACCCTGGGGACCGCACAGCTGCGGCACACCCCACACAGGGGCCCGGGGCTGCCTCCGCCCTGAGGCCAAGTGCTCTTTCATGGGAGAGAGTGAGCAGGGAGCTGATGCTTGGAGAAAGGAGGCAGCCCTACCTGGCGCCCCCAAGGATGCTGCAACTCCTCCGTTCGGAGCTCAGTACACACACACCTCATGCCACCAGATACTGACGACGGCCTCCCCATGCAGGGGATGGGGGGGCCTTTGGGAGGACAGGGAAGGGTAGATCTTTAAAGAGAGGGACAATGGCTGTTTTGTAAGGAAGGAAGCCTGCATTGACAACACAGTCCTTGACCTGAGTTGGGAAACTCAGCTTTCCTTTCCAGGCCTGCTGTTGATTCAGTAAGGATTCTCAGGCCAAGCCCTCTCTGCTCAAGTTTGCCCTCCCCCTCCACCCCCTCCACCCCACCCCCTCCCCCCACCCGACCGGGCACCGTGGCGGGACAGAGACAGGAGTCACAGGACCCGGCTGGTGCCTTCCGCTCTCCCTGGGATGCTAATGGGATTAATAGGTTAAGGTAGGAAGATGCTTTGAACTTCTTGGCACAGGGCTGTCTCAAGCTCGGTAATTAATAAACCTTACCAAAGAGGTGGATTAAGGTCAGAAGTTATTCAGGGGCCTGGGGAAGAGAGTTGGTTTGTCTGCATGGCCGGGTCTTCAGAGCTGATGGGGAGGGACACGTTGCCTTGGCCACCAGCAGCCCAAGAGCCTTGCGAGCAGGGATGCCTGGGTCCCAGGCCGTGTGTGTGAGCCACCCAGACTCACAGTATTGAGGGACACAAATGCACACTCTCACTGTGAAAGTAAAGGCCCGAGGAGAAAGAAGAGCAGGCCACCAATGGAGAATGGGGTTCAGCAGCCTGCCCACCACTGGGCCCAGAGTGAAGTCAGCATTGTGGCAATCGGAGATGAAGCTTCCGACAGCAGCCAGAGGGGAAGAGGCTGGGCAGATGTGGAACCACAAGGCAGCCCCACAGCTGCCTTCAAAGAGAGCCTGGCAACCAGCTTGAGCCATCAGGACCGACGTGTTCCCACACCCCACCAGGAAGATGACTTAGGAACCCCGCTCCGCCAGATGTCAAGCAGAGAAGACCATGAACTCAGCTGGACTTCGTTACCGAGGCTGGTTTCCTTTCTCTGAAAAATCGGAGAGTCTGCCAGCCGCGGCCTCGATGCCCCTGAATTGCCCAGGCCTCCAACCTTAATGCTCTGAGCCGCCCCCTCTGTGCGTGGCTACCCTCTGCTGCCCCGCCCGGAGGCCTGGCAGGACGTGTGGGAACTCGTGAGTCCCGACTCCCTGCTACCCCCTGCAGTGACCAGACTTGGGCCTCGAGAAGGAGGTCAACAGAGCACTCCGTACTGTTCCTTCCCACCCATTCAGCTCTTCCAAGTGTTCCCAGGGCATCTCCTAATTCCGCTCTCTTGCCATAAATCACTGACCGGGGACAGGGGAGTGATGCTCCCTGCCCCCGAGCCCCCCATCGTGAGCTGGAGTCCACCGCCCGCCCAGCCAGCATGGTGAGGGGCCACGTCCTCTGCACCCTCCCCAGAGAGTCCCCTGGGGCCCGTGTTCCCCAGGAAGTGTCCCCAGATCACCCTCAGCCATCCCTCCCATCTGTGAATCACTCCCCAAGCCGCCTGAGCATGCGCTGACACACTGCCAACCAAGGATCTGGCCTTCGGGCTGACAGCATCCACTCCCGCCAGTGGGGCACCCGGCCCGGCCCGAGGGATCTGAGAGTGCCGGCCGCAGTAGGAACGTGTCTGCAGGCACAGGGAGGAGTCATCAAAAGCCCAGCATCTGCCCCGCTCCTTCTATGTCATAGATGGTGGCTGCTCACCGTCCAAGCCCACGTGGGAGCTGGCACAGCCAAGGTTGAGGAGCACTGTGAGCTCCACAGCAGTGACCCCCCGATCTTGGGCACCAAGGACCTGTTTCATGGAAGACAATCTTTCCACAGAGCCAGGAGGTGGCGGGGAGGATTTCAGTTTCACCCACTGCTCCCCTCCTGCTGTGAGGCCCACTTCCTAGCAGGCCATAGACCAGTACCGGCCCATGGCCCCAGGATTAGAGACCTCTGCTCCAATGGATACCATGACCGGCTGGCTCATTAATCATCTCCTACATCCTGAGAGGTGGGCATCATCCCCCACGAAGACACAAGTGCCCTACAGGTCATTGATGGTACCCAGCGTTTCACACTCTAAACGGCAGAGTCTGAACATGAACCCCCTTCCCGTCAGACCGGTGAGGTCCCGCATCCCATGGCCGCATTTCCTAATGCCTGCAAGCTTGGGCTAAACACAGTCATCCCAGACCGTGGTGTCCACCTCTCAGGCCCTCCTCCATGGCCACGAGCTTGTTCCATCTCCAGCCCAGGCCACTCACCCGGCAGGAGAGAGCAAGATGGCCTTGGGGTGCTGGTCGTTTCCTCATCTGGGCCCAATCTCTCCCAGGCCCTGGGCCTGGGCATGGTTGCCTCTCTGCTCTGCGGATGCAGACGCTCAACCCGGCTGACCCTGACACCTCTTGGCATCCGTCACTCAGCCCTGTCCCCTCTTCCTGAAATGCACGTCAGAGGTTACCAGATGGCTCCTGGGCGCTGAGGTATCACACACCCAAACCTAGACCTTTCATCACCCCCCTGCAGTCTCCATCTCTGGTCCCTGAAACTGGTGCCTCCCGGGTCACCCTTGCCCCTCCCTCCACTCCCCACCTCAGTCCCGTCTACCATGGCCACGGCCACGTGGTCGCCACACCTGCTCCCTTCCACCTCCCGTGATCTCCAGCCTGCCTGCGCCTTCCCGCCCTGCATGGTCCTCCCCCTAACACTTTCTCAGCATCCCCAGCCTGACGCCTGCCTGAGCTGCTCCCTAAGGAGTGCGTGAGCCCAGGTGCTGAGTGGAACGCAGCATCTTCCTTCTTAAAAACCAAGAGTTCCTCTGAGGCCTTGAGGATAAGCCCTGAAATCTTCAGTGTGGCTTCGGAAGCTCTCCCAATTCATCTCCTGACCTCTCCCAGACAGGCCGAGTTTGGGGTCACCCCAGACTGTTCACCTCACGTGCTCCACGCTGTTTCCAAGCTTTGCACGTAAAGCCCCTTCTGCCCAGAGAACTCACTCCCGCCTCCCGTCACTGGCCTGTTATCCTCACCCATCAGGAGCCCTTTCGCTGTGGCAGCTTTGCTGACCTCCCCCAGAGGGGACTGTCCCCCAGTTCCCAGCAGGGGCTGCACCAGCCTCAGCTGGGACACGTTCCCACCCACGGACGGCTGGGAGTCCGTAGCTGGGAAATCATATGGATTTGCCGAGCCGTTTCGATTATGTCCTGGGGACGGGGCCTGGGGAGGGGCGAATGTGTCTCTTCCCACGAGGGTACAAGGGTTGAATGGGTGACCTCAGGTGCCTCCTCTTCGGCTGAGGCTCAGCCCCGCTCAGCATCCAGGACAGGCTCGCTGCTTTGCCTGGACTCTCCTCTGAAGCTGCTCTGTTTACGCGCGTGGAGGCCAGTGACTAGGGTGATCTCAACACAGTTTCCAGCTCACCGATGAGTTACTCCTAAAATGGAAAGGCTGGAGGGTGCCAGTGCGTCTCAGAGGCAGAAAGGCAGCCTTCAGCCCCCAGCCCTGGGTGTTCCAAAGTTCATCACGATATAATACGGTGTTTCAGAAAGTCGCAGCAAGCGAATCAGCGCTGCTCCGGCCCCCCAGGCTCTGAGACCGGGCGTGGCCTGGCCTGCGGACGCAGGCGAGCGCAACAGGGCTCACTCTCGAGCTGTCCCCTGCTCTGTGTGGTCCCCACCAGCCCCCTGTGTGGTTTCCTCTCCTCTCCAGACCCATCTGCCCCCCCACCCCCCTACCCACCACCACCGAGGGAAGAGGCAGCGCAAATCATCGGCCCTGCACAGTCCCTAAGCAAAGAGAGAAACGCTCTGGAGAGGTGTGGTGTCAGCCCAGAAAAACAGCAGGCCGGGCTGAGGGCCCATGCAACTGCCAGCAGGAGGCTGCATCAGTGGGCTCGCTGGGGGCTCCGCCTGCCGTAAATCACCTTGAGCCTTGGCCTCCAGGCCAGGCACTTCCCACTCTGGTTCACACGGGGAGGGCGAGGGGACTGCTGGCCCAGGACCCCAGCAGACGCTGCAGGCTTGGGGCTCAGCTTCACCCGGCCTGACCCCCCGAAGAGGCCCACAGGCTCAGCATCCCACGCACCACACGCGGCCATAGGATTACACAACTCAGTTCTGATGTTGCAGAGAACACCACGTCCAGGCAAGCCCAGCCCGCGGGCACAGCGGGGAGGCGGGAACCTGGGTGCTGCCCACCAGCGAGGGCGGGTCTGGCGGGGGGTGGGGGGGTGAATCCTACTCCCACCAGCCCCCGTGGGCACGAGATGCCACCCCTCACCCTGGCTGCTGTCTCCGCAGGACGAGAAACAGCACTGAGCACAGGGGGTACAGGGCACCCAGCTCGGTGGACCCCAAAACTCGCCTCCTGGGAGTGTCAGACTGGGTCAGGATGAGGCAGACGTGGGAAAGGAGCAGGACGGGAAGGAAGGACTGCACGGGGATTTCTGCTGGATTCCTGCTTAATCGGGATAAGCTGCCTGGAGAAAACGCACTGTCATCATCCCCCTTTCATGTCTGGCCAGGAATGATGCTACTCAGCAGAAGGCTACATCCCCTCCTGAGCCATCTCAGGAGAGCCCAGGGTCGGGGTCCTCGACAGCTCTGGCCATGGCCGGGGAAGGTCTACCAGGAGAGATGGTAAAAGCACAAGAAACAAGGCTTCCAGCAAACACAGCCTCGGAGCCACAGGAGCCTCTGTCCCCTTCCCAGAGCCACGGGACCCTGGAGGAGGACTGTCCCCACCCCCTGAGTGTGAACCCACTGGGAAGGGGGACCCAGGCCCCAGGACAATGAGGTCTGTTCTCCCATCCTCGGGGAGGGCCCGGGTGCTGGAGTCACACAGGCCCAGAAGGAGAAGGCTGCGGCCTGCCACACATCCAGCAAGCCCCATGCCTCCATAAGACGGGAGGGGGATGGTTCCCCAAAGGGCCTCCCATCTCTGGAGTCCCGATGCCTGTTCCGATCAGGATGGAGGTGCAGAGGATTTTTAGAGCCAGAACAACCCAGCTTTCACGCCTCAGCTCTACAGCCTGGTCACCGTGTGACACAAGGGCCCATCACTGATGCCCCGGCTCATGCGTCGGAAGCACGGGAGAGGACCGAGGACAAAGGGTCTTCTAACACAAGGAACTGGAGGAGTCTGGACGGAGACACAGCAAGGCCGGGCTGGAGGGATCCAAGCCAGCTTTTCCTGGGGACAGAGTTTCCGTTTGGGCATAAAAAGTCCCAAGAGAGCCGGAGGTGATGCTCGCGTGACACAATGAACAGTCGTACCACCACTGAAACGTGTGCCTACAAGTGACTAGGATGCCACATTTCAGGTAACCCATGAGTTATCACAATTAACAAATTTAATTAAACGTTTTCGGGGCCTTCTCCCTCAGTATAGTTTCTAGGGGGTTGGTGGTGTGGGGCCCAATGAGACATCAATTCAGAAGGGAAGGGTACATGGCCACATCCGATCCCCAGTGACAACCAAGAAAGAGGCACAGTGCCCCGACACCTCCTTGGGTCCTGGAGGCAGACATGGTCCTCATCTGGGCGTGCTGCCTCGGCCCTGGACAAGTCACATGAAAAGCTGCTGGCTTGCGGGGCAGGGGGGCAGTCCGAACAGGAAGGGGCAACAGAGGATGCGATGGTTGGATGGTATCATCAACTCAACAGACATGAGTTTGAGCAAACTCGGGAGACGGTGAGGGACAGGGAAGCCTGGCATGCTGCAGTCCAGGCGGTGGCAAAGAGTCGGACATGACTGAGCAACTCAACAACAACAGGGGTGGTGGGCATGAGCTTAATGAACACAGAGCTTCCATCTGGGGAGATGAAAACACACAGGAGCTGCATGGTGGTGGCCACCCCACAAAGTAAACACTCAGCGCCACTGAACCGCACACTTGGAAACAGTCAAAATGGCAAATCTGAGTTTGTATATCTTACCATTTTAAAAACTAGGGCGAAAAGGTGGGCTAAATATACACAAAACTACGGTGTTGCCTGAATAACTTAATTCACGACCTATATAAACAGTGCAGAAGTTGCATAAACCTATTAAAAAATTTGAAAGTAACAAAAGCAATCATGAATAGAGATGGGGAGGCGGGGAGGCGCTGTGAGTGAGCCTGAGCCAAGCCTCATCTTCTGTGGTGGGGGGGGGGGTGGCGGCGAGGGCGTAGCTGCTGCTGCTGCGTCGTCGCGTCAGTCGTGTCCGACTCGGTGCGACCCCATAGACGGCAGCCCACCAGGCTCCTCCGTCCATGGCATTTTCCAGGCAAGAGTACTGGAGTGGGTTGCCATTGCCTTCTCCGGAGCGGGTAGCAGATGAGTGAAAACATCAACGTCTAGGAGCAGTATTATGGTTACAGGCTTGGAGTAATTAAGGAGAAGAGTCAAGCAGAGCGGATGGAGCCCTGCGGGGTGGGGGAGGGGGCCACTGGCTTTCCCTTCTACCTTTCTGGGGAACTTAATCATCACTGAGTCATGTATCTACATTACCCTCAGAAATAATTGAAAGCAGCTGTGACTCAGCCATCCGTGAAGCCAGCTAAAACTTTCTTAAACAGAGAATCAAACCCTCACCTCCCCCAAGCCCACTGCTCTTCAGCACCCAGGATCCAGCTTCAGGAGAAGGAGGGCTGGAAGGAAGGATGCAGGGACCCCCTCGGACACGGAAGAGGCTGAGAAAAGTAGTGAAGCCCTGGGGTGAAGGCGAGGGGGTCAAGATGAACACACACTCCAGTATTCTTGCCTGGAGAATCCCCATGGACAGAGGAGCCTGGCGGGCTATAGTCCACGGGGTTGCCGAGTCAGACACTACTGAGCGACTAAGCACAGCACAGCAGTGGGGGAGAAGAGGGGGACAGGGAGGACAAAGCAGACGTGGGGGCACACGGGGGTCCAGGAGAGGAAGGGGAAGAACCCGCCCTGGACAGCCCCCGAGGCTCCTCCCGTGCTCCCCTCCTCCTCTCGGGGCCCCCGGCCTCCCCTCCCCCACAGACTCTTGGACACAGCAGGCCTGTTTGATCAACATCCTGGCAGCTCTAGTGGGTGGTAGCTGCCACCAGGTCTGTCTCTGATGGGACACTGAATGTCCCCCGGGCAGGAGGAGGGGCTGGCTCTCGCTCCCGTGGGGCGGAGGCAAGTGTTCACCTGAAGTCAGGGCCCTCGGGCCCCAGGCACCGTGTCTGGCACAGCTGAAATGAGTTTTCTGCACTGACCTCCATCTGGCAGTTTAATGCCAGTTGCTACTGGTGCCCCGTGGTAGCCCAGCGTCCAGCAACAGCTCTGAAGTCTTCACAGGGGACTGAAGACTCTCTGAAGGAGCACAGACTTGGCATTAAGATGGGCTGGAGGGGCTTGCTGCCACTGGAGCTTCTGGGCATGGGGTAGGGGGGCAGACACAGGAGCCCCGTGCAGGGACAGAAGTGCTGGCAGCCTCCACACGGCCCTCAGCGTGCACACGGCCTTCGGTGTGCACATGAGCCGCACACGGCCCTTGGCGTGCACACGAGCCTCGGCGTGTACACGAGCTGCACACGGCCCTCGACATACACGCCTCGGCGTGCAGGGACACACAGCATGCACAGGGCACTCAGGAGCGAGGAGGGGGTGGGACTCCACAGAGAAGGGCCCCATGCTGCCTCTTTGCAGACACTCCTTTACTAAATGAAATTTCCCTCTCCTGCACCCCAGGTCCAATAACTAACGACCAGGGGATGAGGGACGTTGACCTGTACAATCGGACAGGGCTAGGGGGCTCGTGCAGTCCAAGCCTTCCTTCACAAACAAGCTGAACACAGACACCCTGAGGGCTTCAGTGCCCTGGCACGGGTCCACACAGTTGTAGGCCAGGACCATCAAGGAGCGTTTGAGTGTGAACTCCTGCGTGGACGTCCAGGGATGGTCTCTTTTCATCTTCCTAGGAGCCCCATGAGGTGGAGGGCTGGAGTCTTTTCAGCAATAAGACAGCAGAGGCTCCAGCCCCACAGCAGTTCCCCAGGGTCCTCTGCTCCCTGGGGCTGGGGCCCTAGCCCACGTCCTGCCCAGGGCCCCAGTCAGCCCCACCCTGCCTGCCTGCCTGCCCGCCTGGCCCGGGGACAGTTCCTCTCCATGGGCGTTGTCCATGAACCTTTGCCAAGCGGCCAGCTGGCCAAGGAACGCCTGAGCCAGCCAAGAAGGTCCAGGAACAGCCCCGCGTGGGCTCCCCGAGGGCTGAGCCACAGACGCAAGGCTTCTGCCACCGCCCTGCTCAGTGGGCGCCTTCAGCCTCTTCTAGTTTCCTGTTCCTCGGCTGCTGTTTCTTGGTTGTGCTTTTCCTTCTCGGCACTTAATGATGAATTAAATTCTTTTCATTTTTGCTCCTGATGCCAAATAACAGCTAAGGGAAGGCAGACAGACCCAGGCTAATCAAACCTCCCAACGTGTCTGGTCATTCCAAGAGACGTCGCTGAGCTGGGGCTGAAGCCGCACAACGTGGAGAGAGATGGACCCACGGTCCAGTTCTGCCGCTCACCCTGCGAGACCTTCAGCAGGGTCCCCCTTGGTCTGGGGGACCCCGATGTCCTCGCCTGTAACATGGACTGAAAACCACACCAGCCTCCAGGCTGTTGTGAGAAAGAAAAGCAACCCCTGGCCCACAGCAAGTGCCCAGTGATAATCAGCACCTTTGCTAAGGATTAAGTCCAAGCCAGTCCTTCGAGGAGGCCACGAGAGCACCCCCAGAACACACTAACACAGCCCGGAGATCAGAAAGTGCCAGAGAGTACGACTGACGGTAAAACGGCACAGCGTGTGTACTTCACAGTGTTTACAATTAAGACAGCAATTAAAGAGGACGCGTCAGAGTCTCCCAGCTCACTCCATCTCCACTCCAGCCTTACCGTTAGCTCCGCCGACGCGTTCTGGGTTTGGGTTTCCATGTGATGGTTCTTTTCAGAGCCACATACTCTTCCAAAGAGGCCGAGGGGCAAGAGGCACAGCAGCAGCATGACTCACTGTGCACGCTGTCTGAGCCTCACAACAACCCTGCCATGCAGCTGCTGAAATCCCTGATTCAGAGAGAAGCCAGCTGAACCCCTCAGAGGTGAAGTCACAGGCCAGGGACACAAAATCAGTGAGGGTCTGAGTTTGGATGCCCCGGTTCGAAAGTCAGGGGTCTCTCCATCCCAAGCCCGACACAGCCCGCCCTCCCCAGGCTGGGATAAGCTCTCAGTGCGGATGGTGCATGCTCAGTAAACAGAAGGTAAATAACACCATTACTTTGGTCTCATACCCACTGTCTGACGTGTGCCAGCCCAGTGAAAAGGTGAAACTGTTAGCCTCTCAGTCGTGTCCGACTCTGTGTGACCCCATAGTCTGTAGCCCCCAGGCTCCTCCGTCCATGGGATTCTCCAGGCAAGAATACTGGAGTGGGTTGCCATGCCCTTAGCCAGGGCATCTTCCCAACCCAGGGATGGAACCTGAGTCTCTTGCCTTGCAGGCGGGTTCTTCACCATCTGAGCCACTGTATGTAAGGAGGGTGATCACACACACACTGCCGCTTCACAGAGTTGTTATAGTAACGACATTAAATAAGCCACGTGGAAGTTCTTTCCAACTCAGTCACCTTTGATCCATCCACCAAATATTTCCAGAGAGCCTACTACATGTCTGACATCCTGCTGGGCACCAGGGACACGAAGGAAAGGGAGGCCCAGGTCTGGCCTCAGGATGACCACACTCTGGCTTCAGAGGATGGGGGAGCAAAGCAGGATGCTTGCCCAGGAGGAGGGCTGCGCTTCAGGCTGGTACACAGGTCTCCGGGGGCACAGGAGCCCTGGAGCTTCTGGACCACGTTCATGTCCATGTGGGCAACTTGTGAAGGAGTCCAGGACTCTCTGAAGGGACCAGCAAGTCCCATGCAGTGGCAGCCTGCCCTCTGTATGGCCAACTCTGCCCATCCTCGGAAGGAGAACAAGAGGGACCCAGACAACAAAGCGATGAGGACCCAGAGCTGGGGTCGCCTCTAGAAGAGACCCCAAGGCCGATGGTACCCCATGCAATGGTACCCAGGACACCCCTGGGATCTCGATGGAAGCCTCATCATTTACTTAAACAGTCTTTGATGGAGATAACTCAGCTCCATCTGCCTAGTCTCTATTTCCTTGGCTATAACTGGAATTAATGCCAGCTACCTCGGCTGCTGTTGTCAAGATCTGAGATGGATATAAAGTGCCAAGCATAGCACCTGGCTCCAAGAAACTACTTGATAAATGCCCACCTTAATTAGGCATAATATCCATAATAAGAGCAAAGACAGAGCAGGGCACACAGGGGAGTTTTCTGAATTCAGATTAACCAGGAAACAATGCCCAGGTTTCCTAGGGGTCCAGCCATCTGTGTTCAAGCGGAAGTGTGAATTATCCAACGATTTCAGCCAGCCCTACCACGTCCTTGGCAAACGCTTGCAGTTTCTCTCTGCCCTCTCAGACCTGGGGATGAGTAGAATCAGAAATTCACTTGTAGGAGCTATTTTGTTGCAGTTCCAGAAGCCACTGGTTGTCAGGCCCCTGCAGTGCACAGACATATCAGCACAGGAAAGAAAAGAAAGTCATAAACCATTTCCAGCTCTGCGAAGGGGCCTCCATCAACCTGTAAGCCCGGCCGGGTCCCTGAAGACACACCCCACACACCGGTCCTGGGGAGGCGTCTTTCCAGGAGACAAGCTCATCGTGAAGCTTCCATTGCAACTCAGCAAGTTGTGTCATCTCAGGAACCTTTAGTCTTACGATCCTAGTCACAGAAATCAAAGTACACACAAAAAATAAAAGTCACCCAGCTTTTCCCCAAACCTCTCTGATTAGCGGTCAGGCAACCTCAGCCCAAAGGCCAAATCCATCCCACTGCTAGACTTCATAAATAAAGTTTTATTGGCACACAGCCAGGCTCACACACCCATACTGATGGATGTATGGGTTGTGGCGACTGTCGATAGAGCTGAATTGTTGGTTGTGACATTGCATGTTAAGTCACGTCAGTTGTGTCTGATTCTTTGAGACCCTGTGAACGTGTAGCCCGCCAGGCTCCTCCGTCCGTGGGATTCTCCAGGTAAGAATACTAGAGTGGGCTGTCATTTCCTCCTCTAGGGGATCTTCCCAACGCAGGGATTGAACCTGTGTCTCTTAAGTCTCTTGCATTGGCAGGCAGGTTCTTTACCACTAGCACCAACCTGGGTAACCCAATTCACTTCAGTTCAGTTCAGTTCAGTCGCTCAGTCATGTCTAACTCTTTGCGACCCCATGAATCGCAGCACGCCAGGCCTCCCTGTCCATCACCAACTCCCAGAGTTCACTCAGACTCGCGTCCATCGAATCAGTGATACCATCCAGCCATCTCAGCCTATTACTTCAGTCTGAGTGTTTGCATCCCTCCTCAGAATCCATAGGTTGAAACCACATCCCCAGATTGAGGAGGTACGATGGTGGGAATCCTGGGAAGAAGTAAGAACGTGGCGGGGGAGCCTCATGAGGGAGATCAGTGCCTAGGGAAAGAGGGCCCAGAGAATACCCTGTCGCTTCTGCCAGTGAGGGCACAGCGAGAAGCTGGCTGTTGATGAACCTCAAAACAGACCTTAACCAGACACCAAATGGGCCAGCGCCTTGATCTTAGACTTCCAGGATCCGAGAGAAATTTCTGTTGTTTATAAGCCACCCAGCCTACGGTCACCTGTTTATTGTTGCTGACAGGTTGCTAAGTCGTGTCTGACTCTTTGCGACCCCATGAACTGCAGCATGTCAGGCTCCTCTGTCCTTCACTATCTCCCGGAGCTTGCTCAAATTCACGTCCATTAAGTCGGTGATACCATCCAACCATCTCATCCTCTGCCCCCCCTTCTCCTTTTGCCCTCAATCTTTCCCAGGATCAGGGTCTTCTCCAATGAGTGGGCTCTTTGCATCAGATGGCTAAAAGTACTGGAGCTTCAGCTTCAGCATCAGTCCTTCCCATGAGTGTTCCATTAGGATTGACTGGTTTGATCTCCTTGCAGTCTTCTCCAGAACCACAGTTCGAAAGCATCGATTCTTTCATGCTCAGCCTTCTTTGTGGTCCAGCTCTTGCATCCCTACATTACTATAGGAAAAACCGTAGCTCTGACTGTACGGACCTTTGTCAGCAGCCCAAACAGACTAAGATAGGGGCCCACAGAGCCTAAGATATTGACCACCTATCTGGGCCTTAGAGAGAGAGTGTGCCTGCCTTGCTGTACGTGAACACAGGGACACACGTGGAGCTCCCCCAGCCCAACCTCGTGGTGCCCGCATAGGGTCAGATGCCCCTGTTCCCAGATGGAGACACGTAGCAGCATCTTCCCCTTGGCTGGCTTACCTGAGCTGCAGGCAGGATCCAGACAGGATTTCTGGCCTTGCTTGCAGGAGTTGAGCTGGCTGGAGAGCAACAGAAACTCTGCCTGGATGTCCCAGCTGGTATCTAGTGAACAAATTGAACATGGGGGCCAGAAATATTGGATGGTGGTCTTACATGTTTAATTTATATTTTCAGCTCTTTCAACCGACAGTGATAAACTCTTCCCACCTACCTATTGCTTTTTTGTTTACACTTGTTACAAAGTGGTTCCACGTTCCTTGCCTCATTTAGTTCTCCCAACAATCTCTTGAAAACGCATTGTTGCTTAACCCTCAATTGCAGAAGGTATAGGAGGATGTGGGTGGGGCCGCTTGCATAGTCAGTGCCTGTAGGGGACCAACTGTCTAATTATCTGATCACCTGGGTCTCAGCCCTTTGCTCCCTGGGCCTCTGAGCACATCTGCCGGTTCTTCTCCTGGTCTCGGTACAGAAACGTGGTTCTGATTGACTGCTGGTGTGCAAAGCTGAGCTTCCCAGCAACCTTATCTAAGAGATTAAGCAAAGCAATGGTCATGGGTGCCGTCTCAGAACCAGGAACAGAAAGCAGGCACTCCCCAGAAACCAGCTCCACATGGGCTGAGTCAGGCAAGAGGCCTGTGAGGACAGAAGAGCCGGCCCATGGAGAGGAGGCGAGGGGAAGAGCATGAGAGAGAGAGCCAGCGGGGGCAATGGCGCTGTCTGATCCGCCTCTGCCTTCCCCTTGGCTGCCCGTTTTACTGACAGTCTCATCTGAGTCACCAGAAGACAAGCAAGATCACAATTTGTAGTTCACACTGGGATTGTTGTCAGTATCTAAAAATAAATAATTTTCTTTGTATTTTATTTTTTGTGCTTTTGCTGGGTTTTTAAGATTCCTACAATAAAATACATGTTACTTCTGATATTTAAAAAAAAAGAAAGTTTTGTGTATTGGTTTCCTGTGGCTGCTATTAAAAAAAAAAAAAAGATAGCCACAAATATGGTGGCTTAATACTTTGGCCACCTGATGCAAAGAACTGACTCATTGGAAAAGACCCTGATGCTGGGAAAGATTGAAAGCAGGAGAGGGGGACGACAGAGGATGAGATGGTAGGATGGCATCACCGACTTGATGGACATGAGTTTGAGCAAGCAAGTTCCTGGAGCTGGTGATGGACAGGGAGGCCTGGCGTGCTGCAGTCCACGGGGGCACAAAGAGTCGGACACGACTGAACGACTGAACTGAAAACGGTAGAGACTCACTGTCCCTGCTCTGGAGACTCCAAGGCCACAGATCAGGTGTCTTCAGGAGCACGCTCCCTCCTGGGGCTCCAAGGAGGCCCCTTCCCACCTCTCCCAGCTTCCGGTGGCTCCAGATGCTGCTGCCTGTGGCAGCCATCACTCCAGTCTCTGCCCCCGTGGCGCCTTTTCTATGTCTCTGTCTGTCCTTTCCTGTCTCTCGTAAGGACGCCAGTCACTGCATCTGGGCTCACCCCACCCCAGCAAATCTCATCTCTAGCCAAACTTTAAGGACATCTGCAAGGACCTTATTTCCAAATAAGGTCACGTTCTGAGGTGCTGGATGAACATCAGTTTTTGGAAGACCCTCAAATGCACTACATATTGCTTCAGATTTCCTTTTTGTTATTCCAAAGTAGGTTTGATCCTACAGAGCTAAGACTGTGTGATAACAGCAGGAGTTTACGGCGAGAGGTCTGGTTTTGTGACTGTCCTGGGCCTTGCCCGCTGCATCACAGAGTCCCAGGATTCTGAAAGGAAGCAGCATGGTCCTCTTCCCACTGCAGGCGTGGTGCACGGTGGGCGGCAGAAGGTACTGGGCATGCTGGGCATTGTTTCGCAGTCTCACTGATTCACGTGTGTCTAGCAAATCTCCTCTTTTAGACTGCCTCCCAGGGGTCAAGGACCAAAGCCTCAGTCAGCTGTGTCCTGCCTTCAGCTCAGTTCCCAGAGTAGAACATCCTTGTTAAATGCTTGTCAACCTGGTGTAGACACCCACTCCAAACACACACATGCTGGACCCACCTGGGATGGGCCCTGACACCTCCCCAGGTGACCTTTCCAGATGGACCTCGTCCAGAGGAGGTAAGGCTCATGAGTTTTCTTCCCGGAACTCGCTTTTGGAGAAAATAATGCCATCTTATATATATATAAAGAAAGAATTCTGACAGCGTGTTTCAAGTCAGCTATTAACAAAAGTAGAGAAATAAACAAACGAGGAGAGAGAGAAAAAAAAAAAGATAGTGTTTTGGATGATTCTGGAGTTACCCAGAACTGAAAGGACAAATTGCACATCTATAAATGGACTAGCCACTTACGCTCACTGAATCACAGAGGCAGAAAGGTCAGGGAGGGTGTGGTCCAGATAAGAGACAGCTCACCTCTCCACTTAGCCTTCTCCTCCTTCAACCCCCAAATGCACATGGGGCGACAGCTTTTCCACTGGACAGGAATTCAGCTACAGAATTGCTCATGTTTTCCCGAATATCTAGCGGTTAGCTGGGAAATGGTGCGAGCCCAGTTATTTTGGGCAAATCTGCTAACACTCTTTAAAGGAGGCCGTGGAAGAAAGATCCTGTCACCCCTGTCCCATCCTGTCCAGGACCTCACGCGGACTTCCTTCCAAGCCCTCGGCGCAGCCTGCAAGCCTTGCAGTCTGCCCTCTGCTCACAGCCTCACCTGTCTCCCCTGCTCCATCCAGGCCTCACTGACAGCTCCCGGAGTAGACCCTGCTCGTCTCACCTCTGTGCCTCTGCCCTACTCTGCAGCTTCCCTCCGCTGGCAAATGCTGAGTGAAAAACAGCTCCAGCCTCTCCTCTGCGCAGCCCTGTCTGCCCCTCCCCAGCATCCTCCTGGCTGGTCCCTCAGAGCCCCGCCAGTCCTCTCTGACCCCAGTGAACCCCTCTGTGCCCACAGGCTGGCTTGGCTCTCCTCTGATGACAAATTCCACTGAAACCCAGTGGGTCTCACTGATTCCTGAACTCCCACTGCCTGGGACACGTCTCCTACGTTTAAAGCTTTGTAATGATAGTTTGTTTCTAGAGTCCATCAACTCATCTAGCATCTGGTTTATGGTAACAGAAGTGAAACCAGAGCTGGAACTCTCAGTGACTGACTGGTTCCATCCCTGTTCCAGTGAGCCCCGAAAGGGAGAGCCAAGCGTGTCCATCTTGGTGTGCCTGTGACAGGTTGAAAGTCAGAGGTATCAGGGCCTCTGACGTCCTTGTTCCCCCAAATCTACTGTACCCAGATATCCCCCTTTAATCTTGGAACCCTGCATCTCAGGCACTCATTCACCCATCTGTGCAACAACGAATATTGGGGACACCTCCAGGTGAGGATGGAGGTGCCTAAGGCCTCCCTCCTGCCTTGAAAGAGCTCTCGGACTAGCTGGGAGACGAGATGAATGAACTGGAAAACGTGGGCATCCTTCCCAGCCTCGATGACAGACTTGTCACGAGGGCAAGAACTCCTGGGTCGCCTCTTCTTCCTCAGTGGCAGAGAACGCACAGTAGGTGCTCACTAAGTGTTCAGACGAACACACAGTTAAAGGGGGCAGGACTTCCCTGGTGGTCCAGTGGCTGAGACTCCATGCTCTCAATACAGGGGACCTGGGTTCAACCTCTGGTCAGGGAACTAGATCTCATGTGCCACAGCTAAGATCTAGTGCGTGCATGCTCAGTTGCTAAGTCGTGTCCCACTCTTTGTAACCAC
Organism: Oryx dammah; assembly: GCF_014754425.2. NCBI lineage: Eukaryota > Metazoa > Chordata > Mammalia > Artiodactyla > Bovidae > Oryx > Oryx dammah. The sequence goes on along the minus strand of NW_024070200.1, from coordinate 3,682,853 downwards.
ACGGACTCCTATGTCCATGGCATTTTCCAGGCAAGAATACTGGAGTGGGTTGCCATTTCCTCCTCCAGGGGATCTTCCCGACCCAGGGATCGAGCCCACATCTCTTGCATTGGCGGGTGGGCTCTTTACCATTGAGCCACCTGGGAAGTCCAGTGCAGTCAAAGAAATAAATAAGTATAAAAAAAAAAGAAGTGAAATGACATTTATTTTAAAACAAACTGAAAACAAAGAACAATTGCAGGGAGAACTTCCCGGCAAAGATGGCAGAATGAAGAAGTCCTTTGATACCCAACAAAGTGAAAAAAAAAATTCATAAAAACAAAATTCACCAGCAACAACTGCCTTGTGCCAGAAGCACTGGAAAGGCCAGCCAAGAGAAAGGCGGGAGGTTCCAGTTTGGCGCAAAGATGTGTGCTTCCTGACCCCACCCTTCAGACCTGGAAGCATTTCCGCGGAAAGACATTCATGCTGAGAATTCTCACACAGCTCCTACAGTGGGGGCTGTGGGGGAGGGGGGCACAGAGAGCCCGGCAAAAAGCGAAGTGAAAACCCTCAAGAGCAGAAGTCCCAGCATACTAGAAGGAGCTCGGCAGGGGAAAATGATGCTTTCCAGGACGGGGGGGGGGGGGGGTGGGTGGGTACCAGATTGAGGACACTAAAATGTGCCCAAACACCCCATATACACTTATATTAAACACTTATCCATTGTGCATCTCAAATTCAGATTTCCCCGGGGACATGTTGCATTTTATCTGGCAACCCTACCAGGGCATTGTGCTGAGCTGGACCAACAGTCTGGTGCCCTGGCCGGGTCAGTGGGCCCTGGGAAGGTGTCAGCACTGGGGCTCTTGGTGCCAACCGCAGTCAGCCTTGGCAGAGGACCCCCTCCTATCCCCTCACTGATCACAAATGTAGATGACAGGAAATCTCAGAGCAACACGGAGTTTCAAATTACACTTCATCCTCCCTGCCTGCACAGTCCCTGCCTGTGGGTTTCATGTCCATGGGCTCACATCCGCAAATCAACTAATGTGCCATATCCATGGGTCTCACATCTGCAAAGCCAACTAATGTGAAATTTTGACCATAGCTGGCTGAATCTGGGGGTGCAGAAATCCACGGATTCAGTGAGCAAACTGTGTTCATCGCACTGCTCCATTGTATGTAAAAGACTTGAGTGTCTGAGGCTTTTGGTATCCAAGGGGCTCCTGAAACCCCTTTCCTGAGGATGCTGAGGGATGACCATATGGTCGAGAGAGGAAAAGTCAAATGAGTCCCCGGTAGGACGGGAGAATGTATCACACAAACAGGAAGGCTAGGCTGAGCAGCCCCTGTCACGTGATGGAAAGATGGAAAGAATGTTGAGGCAACAAATGAAGATGAAAAGGAAGAGGACAAGAGGAAAGAAAGAGAGATGAGGGAGGCGGGAAGTGTGAGCCACCGCTGAAAGACAAAGTCTAGAAGAAAACGTGACCCAAGACACAGAATCAGATTCCCTATGAGTTTTCTACACTAAATACATATTTTTATGTATTTATTTATTTAGGCTATGCGGCACGACATGTGGGATCTTAGTTCCCCAACCAGGCATTGAACCCACACCCCCTGCAGTGAAAGCACAGAGTCTTAACCACTGGACCACCAGGGAAGTCCCTAAATATGTTTAAAGATGAATGCAGCTACAAAAAAACCAAAACGTGAGATTCAGTTCAGTTCAGTCGCTCAGTCGTGTCCGACTCTTTGCAACCCCGTGAATCGCAGCAAGCCAGGCCTCCCTGTCCATCACCAACTCCCAGAGTTCATTCAGACTTGCGTCCATCGAGTCAGTGAGATTAGAAAATAAAATAGCAATATTGCCCAGCCAAGGAAACAAACCTAGAAACAATTTATCGATCTAATAAACAAATAATTATAATCAAGGAGAGACTATACATGGCTGAAAAGCAAATAGATAATATGGAGTTAATATTTGAGGCAGTCACAGAGTATGCAAAAGGAAAAAAAAGAGATAAAGGTAACCTAAGAGAAGATAATGAATACAGAGGCCAAGCAGGGTATTCCAATAGAAGGAAAATACGTGCCCTAAAGTAGACAAGTGGAATAGAAGAAATTACTTCAAGATATAACACAAGAAAATTTTCCCAAAATGAAGAAAAAAGTGGCCACACCGCTTGAAAGAACAAACTTGTACCAGGAAAAAGGTTATTTCTTGATAGCAACAGATTATGAGATATAACCTGGTTTTTATTAAACATCCATTTTTTAAGCTTTTTTTTTGATCTGTACCATTTTTCAAGTCTTTATTACTGAATTTGTTGCAATATTGCTTCTGTTTTATGTTTTGGTTTTTTGGCCAAGAGACATGTGGGTTCTTAGCTTTCAGATCAGGGACTGAACCTACACTCCCTGCACTGGAAGGTGAAGTTTTCACCGCCAGACAAACAGGGAGGTCCCTAAACATCCGTGCTAAGGAATTAATTATTTAAGCATACAACCAGAAAAAAGTACATAATTTACAAGACGGGGTGGAAAACCCATTAACTTCACACTCATCCAAAGAGCAATGTCTACTCTTTGGCGGGGGAGGGTGGGGCGTGGGGGAAGAGTTTGATTTAGGCAAGTAGTCCTTCAGGAAGAAAGCAAAAGTCAGACCTTCTCAAATATAAAAGAGCTCAGGAATACAGAACCCATGAATCCTTCTTGAAAGAAATACTGGACAAGAAACCCAAGCAAACAAAAGACAAGCCAAAACAAAGAACTCTATCTAGCCAGGGCATGGTAAAAGCACCGGTGGTTAGTGATGCGAATACTTACATTTATGACTAAAATGAAACAATGAAGGATTGTGCTATGATGATGGTAAATATTATAAACCCCGGAGTGGCGGATACAAAGATGCTCCTCTCAGAGGCCCCTGCAGATCTGGCTGTGAGGAGCTGGCTCCAGCTGCCCCTTCTTTCTGCTTCTGAGCAGAGGTTATGCTCTCCTAGGGGGAGTTACTGTTTAGCTACGTCAAACAATTTTGCGACCGCATGACAGCCCCAGGCTCCTCCGTTAATGGGATTTCCCAGGCAAGAATACTGGAGTGGGTTGCCATTTTCTCCTCCAGGGGCGATCTTCCTGACCCAGGGATGGAACCCACGTCTCCTGCATTGGCAGGCGGATTCACCACCGCTGAGCCCCCGGAGAAGCCCCTCTTCTTCACTGTCACAAGCATTGACTGAGCAGGGTGCTGGTGGAAGGGCCTTGCCAGTTCCGCCCAGGGTGGGATCCCTCTAAGGGGCAATCTTTGCTCTGGAGCTCCTCGTTGGATGGGCAGGGGTCCAGCCAGGTCTGCACCACAGCCTGCCAGCTCTGCTGTTCCTTCCTTCTGCAGGCTTTACTCTTCAGTCAACCTTCCACGCACCTGTCTATTCTCAAAGAACCCAAGACAGCACAACACAACAAAAATTACATGCAACAGAGACAGGCAGGTGGAAAAAGGAGGAGTGGAGCTGCGTGAGACAGCTGCTCACGCTAATCTTACAGCGGGCAGGCAGGACCTGCTGCCAAAACAAATGTGATTGAACAAACTCCTAACGACTCATCTGCTTATGTTTTTTAAAACTTTTTTCTTAAGTAAGATCTTTAAAGACTGATATCTCTTGTGGTGAGGAAATTAAAGTTCAGCTATGCCATCAGGTTTCCTTCTCATTTTTAAAAGTCAAATAAAATTAAAATTTAATATCTTTAATCATGAAAAACATGTACTACTTTTATAAAAATTACTTTTATCTTGTCTATCTATGTATTTACCTATTCTTCTATTCATAGAGGTGACCTGACACGATGTTCACCAAATGCTATTCTACTTGTTTCTCAGTGATGGGTGATTTGTTGGTTTTCTATTTGCATTCTCTACATTTCTTCGGTTTTTATGACATACATGTAAAACTTTCATAAGAAACAATAGAGTCATTACTTTAATAACAAAGGTAACATATAGCTCACAATTCTAAGCACTTTACATGTATGACTTTTATAAGTTATAAACAGGTCAATTATTATCATCATCATATCTTTTTATATTAAATAAAGAGAATGGGACAACTGTTTACATGGAGTCTCAGAATTAAAATAAAATATTATTAGAGTAATAAGTTTAGCAAGGTACTGGCTATACACAAATATCAGTTCAGTTCAGTTCAGTCACTCAGTCGTGTCCATGGTGTGAGCTGCAGCACGCCAGAAATATTTATATATATAAATATTTATACAAGTATAAATTGCATTACATACACCATCAGCAAACACTTGGAGTCAATTAATAGGAAGAAAGACACCTTTTATAATAGCAACCAAAGTCAGAAAGTATCAGAAATGAATCTAATTATAAACGGGTACAATATGTATGCTTTAGAGTCTATTGAACTCTATAGAGTTTTTGAACTCTACTGAAATTCATGAAAAAGTGCCACAGTGAATGGAAACACAGTCCATGCTCATGGACAGGGACGTTCAGTGTTATGGAGATGTCAGTCTTTCCTGAAAGGAAGGCTACGATTCCAACCAAAACTTCAACTGGGCTTTTCATGAGATTAACAAGCTGATGCTAAAACATCTGTGGAAAAGCAGAGGATCAAAAGTAGATTAGGCACTTTTGAGTTGATTCCCTGGTGGCTCAGATAGTAAAGAGTTTGCCCACAATGTAGGAGGCCAGAGTTTGATCCTGGGGTCTGGATGAGTCCCTGGAAAAGGAAATGGCAACTCATTCTAGTATTCTTGCCTAGGAAATCCCATGGACAGAGGAGCCTGGCAGGCTACAATCCATAGGACCGCAAAGAGTCAGACACAACTGAGCGACTACACTTTCATAGAGCAAATAAAGTAGTGTGATATTGGTGCAGAGAACAACAAAATGGCATTGGAATAGGACCTGGAGCCTCTAATGGACCCCCGCAGCCATGGGACTTTGAGATAAGACAGCCATGGGACTTTGAGATAAGACAGCCATGGCTCTGCAGATCAGTGGAGGGAGGAAGAACTATTCAGCAAAAGATGTTGGTACCAATAGCTCCTCAGATGGGGGAAATGAAATTTGATCTCCAACTCAAACCATTAACAAAAGTCAATTCTACAGAGATTAAAGGCTGAAATGTGGAAAACAAAAAAGCTCTAAGAAGAAAATATTTTAAAAAATTTTATCTTGGTGTAAGAAAGTATTAAGACTGAAAAAGTATTAACATAAAGTATTAATAAATTTTAAGTTATTACAATTAATAACTTATGTTCATCAAAAGTTACCATAAGGGACTTTCTTGGTGGTCCAGTGACTAAGACCATGCTCCCAAGGCAGGGGCCATGGGTTTGATCCCTGGTCAGGCAACTAGATACTGCATGCTATTGCTAAGAGTTTTTGTGCTATAACTAAAGATCCCTCACGCTGCAACAAAGATCCTGCACAGCCAAATAAACAATTTTTTTTAAAGTTACCGTAAAATAGTAAAAAAAACACAAACAAACAAAGCCACAAACTGGGAAATAATGTTGAAACACACTGTCCTATAAAGAACAAATAATTACTATTTAGGACACTCCTTCAAAATAAAAGGAAATAAAAACAAAAGTCCAAATGAAAAAATAAGTAAAATACATTAATGGGCATTTTACAGAAGAAGCACAAATTCCAACACACTTATGAAAAGGGGCTCAATCTCATTAATAATCAGAAAAATACATATCAAGGTCATTGATAAGCTATCACTTTACACTTTGTTGGCAAAAATTTAGAAGTCAGACTATACCAAGTGTTGGAGAGGATATAGATAAACAGATGGTCTTATACATTGCGAGTAGGAGTATGAATTGATACAGACACTTTGGAAAGCAATTTATTATTATTTTCTAAAGTTGAACATTTGCATACTTAAGGGCATGACAGTCCCATTTCCTGGTGGCTCGGATGGTAAAGAACACACCTGTAATGAAGGAGACCTGGGTTTGATACCTGGATTGAGAAGATCCCCTAGAGAAGGGTGTGACAATCCACTCCAGTATTCGTGCCTGGAGAATCCCATGGACAGAGGAGCCTGGTGGGCTACAGTCCATGGGGTCGCAAAGAGCCGGACACGACTGAGTGACTGAACTGAACTGATAGGAAACTGGTGTAGTTTATTTCCAGGATAGGTAGACAGCATAGCAACGGACCCAAGTTACTGGGTCACGGCTGTCACTCTGCTTTACAGCCTAAATACATGTGACCTATAAGCTTTCCATTTAGTCATGATTTTAAACAATGATAAAGAAGATTAATTAAAAAGAAACTTTGAGGCACAGGCAGGTTAGGTTCAAGGCCATGGAACTAAGAGGTGGAGAATGGACTGCAGAACCCACTCCTGCCTCCTGCTCTCTCTGGTCCCCTCCAACACCTCACATTCTTGACGCGCTCTCTAAAGGAGGAGGTGCCACACAGTGAAAAGAAGGATGAAATTATGCCGGTTTTATAGTAACAGGCCAAACTGGCAGAAGCAAAAGTGGGAAAATGAACAGAAAAAATAAAAGTCACTGAAAGCATTTGAACACTCAGCATTCTGAGACTTTCCCCAGCAGTGATGGGTGCAAAAGCAAACCCATGTGTAATCAGCCCTCAGCTTTATACGGAAACTCTTAATTTCTGGAAGGACTCCTGAGTCCTTCGAGAGGAACGCTGCATGTGTTGGCAGCCGTAAACAAGATAACACGTTCCAAACCCCAGAAGGAGGAGCTGACCCAAGCTCCGGACACGGCATCGCAGACCCAGACCACTCCACACCCCTGTGCTCTAAGAAAGTCTTCATCTCACTTAAGCCTCCATATCGAGGGCTTAGATCCTGTCTCCGCAGCACTTAATTCCTTCATTTCAAAAGCACTTTTGATTTCCTTTAAAACCAAAGCTTTTCTGATTTTACAGACAACATATGCTGATTATAGAAAATATGAGGAACATCAATAAACATAAAGAAAAAAGAAGCATAAAGTACACACAATCCCAGCTCATAAAAATAATACCTTTATCGGTATGTTTATTTCTCTCCAGTCCTTTTTTCTGTGCACATGTAGCTATGGATTTTATGTGTGGGTTTGTAATCAGATTTTCCTGCTTAACTGAGATCTTAGAATTTATACAGTGCTAAATACTTTCTGATTGATCAAAGTAAAGACGGATCCTCCCCTCATTTTAAAGATAACACTTTGCCTTTCTTTTCTGAGCTCATGACCACACCACATCCTCTGTTTGGACTGGAGTGGTGACGGCGTCATGAAGGTTTTTGTGACCGTTGCAATTTCTTTGATGTCTCAATCCTTCAGATGAGAGATGTCCCGCGTCAAGTACAAATCAGATGAGCTTTCCCAGGACATGGTCTCTGGCGCTTTGGAGGAGAATTATAAGGATGTGAACAACACTTACGTATTTTTCCCCCTGCTGTTTCCTTTAAAAAATTTTTATTGGGGTATAGCTGATTTACAATGTTGTGTTTCAAGTGAACATCAAAGTGATTGAGTTATACACATACGTATATTCTTTTTTTTTTAGATTCTTGTCTCATATAAGTTATCACAGAATATCGAGTAGAGTTTCCTGTGCTGTACCGCAGGTCCTTACTGGTTACCTATCTTATCTAAAGTGTTGTGTAATGTTCATCCCAAGCTCCTGATTTACGTTTTTATGGTGCTTTGAGCTCTACGACCCTCTTTCACACAGAAATATAACTGTCATTCCTGTGGGAAAGGGGAGGCAAAGTGGTAGACATATCAATCCGTACTCCTGAGTTGGATAGCCAGAAGTTAAATCTCTACCTCAAAATTCTGAAAGCCTGAGTCTCCCCATCATTAAATTGGGGGTAATGAAATGACTCATATGATTATGAAGTGGCAATTAAAAGACCGGACACATAAAGCACTCAACGGTTCCTGGCACCTCACAAGTATTGATACACGTTACTACTGTTATTGCTGTAGCCTTGGCGGTGGTGGTGATGAGGATGATGACAATAATAGCATAGGAGATATTTTTAATCCACTTTGGGGTATCATTAATATGCAATAAAAGGGTGTATTAATATACAGGGTATAACATAAAGGGTATTATTAATACACAGTAAAATGGATTCATTCTAAGTCTCCACGAGTTTGGACAAATAGATACATTCAAGTACCCAGGTGTAGATTACTGTTGCTGGTTTTGTTGTTTAGTCGCCAAGTCCTGTCCGACTCTTTTGCAACTCCGTGAACTGCAGCCCTGGGAACCCTAGCCCAGAGTCTGTCTGGGGGATTTCCCAGGAAAGAGTACTGGAGTGGGCTGCCGTCTTCTCCTCCAGGGGATCTTCCCGACCCAGAGACTGGACCGTGTCTCCTGCCTGGCAAGCAGATTCTTTATGACTGAGGCACCGGGGAAGTCCGTAGACTATTTATCATCCCCCAAAGTTCCCTGAGACCCACTTTCAGTCTATACCGAATTCTACCACCGTGCATGTGAGAAACTTATTTTCATTTCTCCTGACCCAGTCTTTACACCATGGTTTCATACATTTAACATACACATATGTCATACATCCCAAAATACATTGTGACAACTTTTGTTCAAACGGTCAGCTCTCCTTCAAGGCGATAGAAATAAGAAGACTGCAGGCCACCAGGCTCCTCTGTCCATGGGATTTTCCAGGCAAGAACACTGGAGTGGGTTGCCATTTCCTTCTCCAGTGCATGAAAGTGAGAAGTGAAAGTGAAGTCGCTCAGTCGTGTCCGACTCTTAGCGACCCCATGGACTGCAGCCTACCAGGCTCCTCTGCCCACGGGATTTTCCAGGCAAGAGTACGGGAGTGGGGTGCCATTGCCTTCTCCAGACAAGAATACTAGAGTGAAGAAAAAAAAAGAATACTAGAGTGGGTAACAATTTCCTTCTCCAGGGGACCTTCCTCACCCAGGGACTGAACCCAGGTCTCCTGCGTTGCAGGCAGATTCTTCACCATCTGAGCCACGAGGGAAGCCTGTGCTGGATGGTTTCTATTGCTATGTCTTCAAGCTGCTTAACCTTTTCTTCTGCAATCTAATCTCCTATTAATCCAATCCAGTGTACTTTTTTCTGTCTTATTTTTTAAATTATGAAAGTATGATAACACATTTATAGGAGACTTTGAAAATACAGAACAAAGTTACATATAGTTCTATTATATATTACAATTATTTTTAAGCAGATAATTAAGATGTTTGGTTGGAGTTTCAATATCAAACTCTCAAAAATTAATAGACTGAATAGACAGAAAAGTAGAAGGATATGGTAGACCTCAATAGTACTATGAACCAATTCAACATAATTAACACAATTTTCACACAACAGCAGGATACAAATTCTATTCAGTTCCCATAGACTATAAACAAGGAAACACTGGAATACATCCAAGGACGTAAAACAAGGTGAAAAAAAATTTCATGGCAATGCACCCCACTCCAGTACTCTTACCTGGAAAATCCCATGGATGGAGGAGCCTGGTGGGCTGCAGTCCATGGGGTTGCTAAGAGTCGGACACGACTGAGCGACTTCACTTTCACTTCTCACTTTCATGCATTGGAGAAGGAAATGGCAACCCACTCCAGTGTTCTTGCCTGGAGAATCCCAGGGACAGGGGAGCCTGGTGGGCTGCCATCTATGGGGCTGCACAGGGTTGGACACGACTGAAGCGACTTAGCAGCAAAGGTATTGAAATCATAGAGTCTGTACTCTTATCACTTGGAATTAGGTTAGAAATTAATATCAAAAGATTATTTGAAAATAACCCACATACTTTCAAATGCAATGTGACATTTACCCAGAAAGATCTTTGACTTCGCCATTGAAAGCCTCAGTAAAGTTAAATGACTGAAAAAACACAGAGGGTGACTGCAGAGAAGAAAGCATTTAAATGAGAAATTAACATGAAAGATACTTTTAAAAACCCCATGTATTTGGAAATTAAATGTACACTTTTAAATGATGGGTGTATCTAAGAATCCATGACAAGGAAAATTAGAAAATACCTGTAAGAGAATAAAAATGAAAAAAGAATTTATCAAATTTGTTGCATGCAGCTGAAGCCTCTCAATGCAACTAAATACAATGTGGAATCTTGAATAAGGCATGAAAACAAATAATGATCACTAGCATAAAATTTTATGAAATTTGAATAAAATCTGTAGTTAATAATGCTGTACCACATGCTAATTTCCTGGGTTTCTTTTCTTTTTTTTTTTTTTACAACATAGTATTTCTTTATATTCTCAGAATTGAACTAGAAGTTTCAAGCCTCATTCAAAATTTTTTAAATCACTAAGATAATAAACTTTCTACACTTTTAGCAGTAATATTAGATGCTAGAATAAATGGAACTCTATCAAAGTCTTGAGTGAATATAAATTAGAAATCTAGCATTCTATTCATACTTAGTCAAACAAACAGGACCAAAATGTGATAATTTTTTTAGCTAGGCAAAATTAATAAGTTTTCTAAAATATAAATATACATAATAAATATTATTTATGTATATATGTATGCAGACAAAAGCTTTTCTACTCTATGATAGAGGCTTGAGACAGGACAACAGAAAGTGAGACAGAGAACTTGGAAAACATAAATTAAAAGGGGGCACTGAATATGAAATAGAAAAGGTAGAACAAGCCAGAGAAAAGATTATCATGCAGTGCAATTGTTTTTAAACACAGCTGCTTATGAGAATCAAATCTGGAGCTCTGCAGAGAAAAATAATGCCTGGGCATTTGTATTTTTCAAAAAGTTCCAAGATAACTTTAATGCTCATTTGGATTTTAAAAAAGTGATTATAGACTTTTCTATTAAATGGTAGTTTTAGTGACAGAGAATTCTCTTTTCTGTTCACCGATCATGATACAATGATGTCAAATGAATAACAGTTACACAATCACAACAGTGAGCTCCCCAGGGGGCACTAGTGGTAAAGAACTCGCCTGCCGATGCAGGAGACACAGGAGAGTCTGGTTCCGTCCTTGGGTGGGGAAGATGCCCTGGAGGAGGGCATGGCAACCCGCTCCAGTGTTCTCTCCTGGAGAATCCCCCGACAGAGGAGCCTGGCGGGCTACAATCTATAGAGCCACAGAGAGTCGGACATGACTGAAGCGACTTAGCACACCCACAAGCAGTCACAACAGTAAGAGATGTTTATCAACGTTCACAGTCAATAGCCAGACAAAAAATAAAAGCTAATTACAATTACAAGCCATAATAGGAACATGAGTCACCTAACTGTATAAAATAGTTACATACAGTCTGGGGGGTTGAGTAGAGAGATGTGGTCAGTGGAAGTGCATACCTATGCATGTTTTTATCCACTCAGTGGGTCCATGTCTTTTGGCCGATGCATTTAATACGTCTACGTTTAAGGTAATTATTGATATGTATGATCCTGTTACCATTTTCTTAATTGCTCTCGGTTTAGTTTTTGTAGGTCTTTTCCTTGTCTTGTGTGTCCTGCTAGAAAGTTCCTTTAGCACTTGTTGTAAAGCTGGTTTGGTGGTGCTGAATTCTCTTAACTTTTGCTTGTCTGTAAAGCTTTTGATTTTTCTGTCAAATCTGAATGAGACTCCTTCTGGGTAGAGTAAGCTTGGTGGTAGGTTCTCCCTTTTTATCACTTTAAATACATTGTGCTGTTCCCCTCTGGCCTGTAGAGTTTCTGTTGAGAAATCAGCTGATAACCTTATGGGAGTTCCCTTGTACACTATTTGTTGCTTTTCCCTTGTCGCTTGTAATATTTCCTCTTTGTCTTTAATTTTTGTTAGTTTGACTACTGTGTGTCTCAATGTTTTTAATCCTGCCTGGGACTCTCTGCACTTCTGCGCTTGGTTGACTCTTTCCTTTCCCATAGGGAAGTTTTCAGCTGTTGTCTTTTCAAATATTTTCTCTTGTTGGAGGGTCTCCTGTGGAGGCAGTGGGTTGCCTCAGGGATGGGTGCACTGGCAGTGGCAGCCCTTGTGTGGGGCGGTTGGGGGGTGATGCGCCCCTTGCTGTGACCCCTCTTGGAGGTCACCATTAACCCTATCAAAGAGCCTGTAGCCTCCAAGGCTGGGTTGCTTCAGGTCAAACAACTAACAGGGAGGGCGCACAGCCCCACCCACCAACAGATAACTGGATTACAGTTTTATTGAGCACTGCCCTGTAAAAGAGCAGAGAAAGACCCAGTTTTTCCCATCTCCAGTTCCCCCCACCCCCAATCACGAAGCTTACAAAAGCCTCTTAGCCTCATCCACCAGAGGGCAGACAGAAGAAGCAAGAACCACAATACCAGCCACCAGAATGAAAAACACACACCACAGAAAGCTAATCAAAATGAAAAGACAGAAAATTGTGTTCCAGATGAGGGGACGAAACCCCAGAAAAATAGCTAAATGAAGCGGGGATAGGCAACCTTCCAGAAAGAGTATTCAAAACAATGACAGTGAAGAGGATCCGGGGTTGGGAAAAGAGTGGAAAAGATGCAAGAACTGCTTAACAAAGACCTAGGAGAACTAAAGAACAGAGATAAGCGAGACACTACAAGGACTCGTAGCAGAATAACTGAGGCAGAAGAACAGGGAAGTGATCTGGAAGGCAGAATGGTGGAAATCACTGCCACAAATGGAACAGAGAAAAGAGAATGAAAAAAAAGAAACTGAAGACAGCCTAAGAGACCTCCGGGACAACATTAAACACACCGGCATTCACATTACGGGGGTCCCAGAAGGAGGAGACAGAGAGAAAGGACCCAGCAATGCAGTGTACGTTTCATCCCACACACTGCGGCATTCATCTCTATAAAGTTCATTCAGGTCATTTTGATATGTTCCAGGTCTCTACTTAAACTTTTTTTTTTTTAACATGCAGAATATAGTTATAGAAACACCTTAATGTCCTTATCTGCTAAATCTAACACTGGCGCTGGTCTGAGTTGATTTTGATTGGTTGATTGACTGATTGTTCTCATAATGGGTTGCATTCTCATAATGGGTTGCATTTTCGTGCTTCTCTGCACATCTGATAATCTGGAATTCAGTGCCAGACATTGCAAATTCTACCTTGTCAGGTGCTGGACTTTTGTATTTCTATTACTAATCTTGCACTTTCTTGGCATAACTAGAGGATGACATTCAGTTACCTGGAAAAAGTTGATTTGCAGGTCTTGTTTTCATGATTTATTAGGTGAGTCTGGAACAGAGCTCAGTCTAAGTTTAATTACTCCCCACTAGGAAGACAAGACCATCCACAGAATGCTACCCATACCGCTGAGTTATGAGTTGTCCAGTCTGGCTGATGGGAGCAGGCACTATTTCTGGTCCTCCATGCTTGCCTTTTAGAGGCATTTCCCCAGCTTCAAGTAATTTCCTTCCATGCATGCGAGGATCATGTTGCTAAGCGCTTCAGGAGGAACTCCTGTAGTTCTCCGGACTTTGCTGTCTAGTACCTGCTCTCCAGTGCTCTGCCCTGCAAACTTCAGCTACCTCAGTCTCCCCAGACTTTCAGCTCCTTGCCCTCAGCTCGGCAAGTCACCCAGGGTTCCATGTTCTTATGCAGCAGCCCAGAAATATTGTCAAAGTAGTAAGTAAGCTGGGGCAATCCTAGGGCTCACTCAATCACTAAACACTTCTCAGGGATCTATATGTCCTTTGTGGGATAATTCCTCAGTGCCCTGAAAACTATTGTTTTATATGTCCTGTCTGGTTTTTAGTTTTTAGTTTCAGGTATGAGGATAAATGAAATCCCTTGGGACTCTATCTTGAGTGGAAGCAGAAGAATCAAAGGAACTATTTGTATCCATTTGGCGGAAATAAGGGGCTTCCCTAGTAGTTCAGCTCGTAAAGAATCCACCTGCAATGCAGGAGACCCTGGTTTGATTCCTGGGTCAGGAAGATCCTCTGGAGAAGGGATAGGCTCCCCACTCCAGGATTCTTGGGCTTCCCTAGTGGCTCAGCTGGTAAAGAATCCGCCTGCGATGCGGGGAAACCAGGGTTCCATCCTGGCAGGCTACAGTCCATGGGGTCTCAAAGAGTCAGACACAACTGAGCGACTAACACATACATTATATATACAATGGATAAACAACAAACTGTATAACACAGGGAGCTATATTCAATATCCTCGCTTCCCTGGTGGCTCAGAGGTTAAAGCGTCTGCCTTTGATGCGGGAGACCCGGGTTCGATCCCTGGGTAGGGTAGATCCCCTGGAGAAGGAAATGGCAATCCACTCCAGTATTCTTGCCTGGAGAATCCCATGGACAGAGAAGCCTAGTAGGTTACAGTCCATGGGGTTGCAAAGAGTCGGACACGAATGAGTGACTTCACCAGACCACCACCACCACCAGATGATAAAACATAATGGAATACGAAAAAGAATGTATATACATGTATAACTGAATCACTTTGCTTTGATAGCAGAAATTAACACAACATTGTAAATCAACTATACTTCAATTTTTAAAAAACCTAATGTAAGAAATTCATTTCTATTTCACCTAAGTTGTAGATGTATGGCCTGAAGTTGTTCATTGTGTTGCCTTGTAAACCTTTTAATGACTGCAGGATTTGCAGTGATTTCCCCTCTTTCACTCTTAATGTTAGTAATTTGTGCTTTTACTCTTTTTCAATTTTATTCAATGTTTATTAATTGCATTGATCTTTACAAAGAAGCAGCTTTTGTTTATGTGGATATTCTTGTATTTTTCTCACCTCTCTTTCATTTACATCTGCTTTTACCTATCTCGGGACTTCCCTGCTGGCTCAGTGGGTAAAGAATCCGCCTGCAGTGCAAGAGACACAAGAGACATGGGTTTGATCCCTGGGCCCGGAAGATCCCCTGGAGAAGGGAAAGGCAACCCACTTCAGTATTCTTGCCTGGGAAATTCCTTGGACAGAAGAGCCTGGTGGGCTACAGTCTGTGGGGTCACAAAGAGTCAGACACGACTGAGCAGATGGCACATTGGCATCACCTATCTTATTTTCTTTTTTCTACTTATTTTGACTTCAATTTTCTCTTTTCCCCTTCTAGTTTAAAATAATATTTAGGATCTTTCTTCCCTTCTAGTATAAATATTTAAAGTGATACATGTTCTCCTCAATCAGTGTTTTACTATATTTCACTCATTATAATACACTGTGGTCAGGCTTTCACTCAGCTCAAAAAAATTGTTTTAATTGTCCCTAAGATATCTTTTTTGTCCCATGGATTATTTAGAAGTGCGGACTGTGTTTAAAATGCTGACATTTCAGAGATTTTGAAGATTTCTTTCTGTTACTGACACAATTTCATCTCCAAACCGCTTAGTTCAGCTTTCAAGGCCCGACATGATCAAGCCCCATCTAGTCTATGGTGTATTTGTTGCCACGTCTCCAGGATCCCATGCAGACCAATCCTGTTTCTCTACACAAACTATGTCCTCTATGTGCTGCTACATTCGGCTGAGACCTGGTGTAACTTCTCTGCTTTCCAGAGAACTCAGGAGCTCATCCCACGCCTCCAGGATGGACCACAAGCAGTCAGCACACACCTCCAGCTCAGCCCTGCTGCACTGAGTCATAAGGACTGGTTTACCATCTGGCTCTACGGGAATACGTGTTGTAGGGAGGCAGGAACCAGGTCTTCTCAACGTGCAGAGCCTCAGCCTGCAGCCGGGCAGGAAGAGGTGATTGGTGAACGTGGGAGGGAAAGGGGGCAAACAGGAGGTGCTACGGACTGAGTGTTTGAGTCTCCCAGCCCCCAGGTGATGGTGTCTGGAGGCGGGGTCTTTGGGAGCAAATTAAATAAGGTCATGAGGGTGGGGCTTCCGAGATGGGACGGGTACCCTGCTAAGGAGGATGAAAAGACCAGAGCTCTCTCTCCACCATGTGACAGCACAGCAAGAAGGTGACCAGGAACTGGGTCCTCCCCAGACATCAGATCTATGAGACGTAAATGTTTGTTTATAAGCCACACGGTCTATGCTATTTTGTCAACTTGAAGTGATAACGACGGGACGAGAATGCCATTCAGTATGAGGGGCTAACGGGAAAACCCATCAGGAGATGGGGTGGGATGGGGCACATCTGAGTGAAAGTGAAGTGAGAGTGTCAATCGCTCAGTCGTGTCCGACTTTGCGACCCCATAGACCATATAGCCCGCCAGGCTCCTCTGTCCCTGGGATTCTCCAGGCAAGGATACTGGAATGAGTTGCCATTCCTTTCTCCAGGGGATCTTCCTGACCCAGCAATCGAACCCAGGGCTCCCACATTGGAGGCAGACTCCTTACCATTTGAGCTACTCAGGAAGCCCTACAACTAAGTACAGTATTCCAAGATTCTTGGGAACAACCTGAAAGCTCTTGGCTCACCTTTTCTCATGCTCAAGCTCATCGGATATTGATTAAGGTCCATCAGTTACAAGACTGGGCTCATAGAGACGATCTGTCTCCAGTCCCCACCAGCGGGGTGGGAATCCCCAGCCCAGGTGGCTCAGCAACTTGGAAAGAGCCAAACAGACAACCGTGGGCAGAGACCCCACTCCAAATCAAGACAAGGCGTTGAAAAAAGACATCCAGAAAAAAAAAAAAAACCAAAACATTATATAATACATGGAAAGCAGCCCAGGAGATAGGCTACGGTCTCAGCACCACAGGAGCTAAGGTTCAGCACCAGCCTGGGAACCAGTTAATCCATCTACTGTAGGCACTGAGATGCAGTAAAACATAAGCCAGGATTTCCAGGGGGCTTCAGTTGTCACTTTAAACAAACAGCTCCTAGTTTAAAAACAAAAAAATGATCTTCTGTTTCACACTATCTTTCTTGTTCAAGGGTCTAGCCGTATCTTTAAAAGACGAAAATCGCAAAAACTGAAATGATTTAAATGCTGGTGTGAAAAGACTGGTAAAATAATCCAACTCCTGAGGGAGACAGAGTCTTTCTCCAGGGCCCCTTTCGCATGCAATCAGTTCCCGACCAGGCTTCGTACAGAGACACCTGGTTTGGTGGGAGGAAATGAGGAGGATTTTCTAAATGTCGGAGAATCGACAAACACAGAGTTCCTGAACTAGAAGGAAACTTGGGAGGAAAAAGCATCCCAACTTTTTAAAGTCTGGGCTCAGAGGTGGAGAGATGCTTAAAAAATGTGTGATGACAAGGAGGACATTCTTGGACGTGGGTACTAATGAAAATACGAACTACTGAGTCGCTCTCTGATGCTCTCAGCCCTTGGGGTCACTGGTGAACCGCTCCCGTCTTCACAGCACTCCTTAAAAGGGGGGTGGGGTGAATCTGAAAATCCCATTTGGCCAAAATGTGGCATGGGATGACTTGTCAGACCGCCCCAGACACAGGACAGACCTTTCTAGGATGTATGTAGCCAAAGACGCTGGCCTGTCAAAGATATGTTATATGTGGACAGAAGAGCTTCTGCCTGCTTTTGCAGCTCTCATGTGGTTTCAGTAGACATTCTGTATTGTTTTAACATGCTTTTTAAATGCGTGTAAGAGAGAAAACTTACATAAGCCTTTGGACCAGTTCCCTAAGGAAGGAAGAAACCTTAAATGTCAACTTGCAGCTAATAAGGAGCAGATACTTTTTCAACAGGGCTGCCTTTCCCCAGCTGGACGTGGGACCGTGATGTCCGAGCGGCAGGATGATTATTCACTGTAAAGGGTGTTGTCTCCCCAGTAAACAAACTACAGGAACTCTTTGGGAACCAACTTTCTACTGTTCTGACGTTCAGCGCATCCATCGATTACCAGGAAGAGTTATGCCTCAGGTGAACCAAGCCAGGATTTTCCACAAACTATGTTTAATACTCTTTACTTATGTCTCAGCCTACACTGTGCTATTTTTGCAACTTCTCGTGAGCTTTAGACTACTTCAGAATTTTAAAACTGTATACAAGAACTTTGGTTATGATATCCCCATCTTTTCAAATATGGGCACCATGTATTACTATCATGGAAGGCAGGGGGTTTGCCCAAGGTATGCTGACCCCGTGTATCAGTCAGGACAAGGCTGCCGATGCTGCAGAAGGACAATCCCCAACCTTGGGGACATACATCACTATTTGTTTTCCCTCACACGATGTGGCCACTGAGGGTGGGCTGGGAGCTTGGTTCTGAATCAGGGTCCTCCCTGATCGGGAGGACTGATCCAGGACAGAGGGTAGACCCCACTCAGAGTGCTGGGGGCACCATGGCAGAGAGGGGGCATGGCCAGAGGTGCCCTGGCTCTTTGAGCTGCCACCTGGAAATGACTGACATAACCCCCATTCACAGTCCACTGGGCATAGCCCACCAGCTGGTAGTGGGCAGAGAAAGTCTACCCTACTTGCAGAGACGAGGGAGAGATGGAGAGACGGGGCCAGGACTCCATACTAGAGAGCAGATGTCTTTGAGTCCGAATGGCACCTGACACCCTTTGATCACACAGCCTGTGTCCTTTCCTCTAAACTCTGCAGTTGCATTACTGTTTTTAGTAAAAAGAAAAAGTTGAAATATTATGTACTTCAGCCTCTCTTTCAAAAGTTAAAAGATGGAGGTGTAAAACCTAAGCATCTCTTAAACTACCCCTAACTTTAAATGACATCTCCTCTGTTCCTCGGAGAAGCATTAGCAGATAATATACTTGATAATTAGCGAAATTTGAATACTGGATAAAGAAGCAGAAGTTTTATCTGAGTGTGTCCCAAATACTGCATAGGGCCTACTGATTCTAATAAATTATTTATTACTTATCTGAAATCCAAGTTTAACTGGGCATTCTCCTTGAGGTGGGGTGGGTTATTTTTATTTCATTTTGTCTTGTTGCTAAAGCTGTCCACCTCTCTCATAGGTGGGGGCTACCGTCCTACCAAAAACGTATGAAATGATGAGAACTGGAAAATTAAAATAATGGGAAAATATATAAGGTCAAGAGCACTGATACGTGCAGAGGAGCCAGGAACTGCTCCTCAGATAAAACCGTAAGTTCAGAGGGTGACCCACTGGGAAGATGTCTGTGCTCCCTACAGCTCTTTTCTCCCCATTAACCCTCAGAGAACACTTGTTCCATGGGTCCACTGCTTCCGAATCAAACTCCAGCTGTGATACAGCCCTGATTCTACATCACATGGCCTTTCAGAACCCAAGGAGTGAGGCCTGTTTTGACCTTACTTCCCAACAAGCAGCACATGACCTGGTACCGTTAACAAACCAAACTCGGGTTTGCTCATCCTCAAGAGGTAAAGCCCATCTACTGACACCAGCTTGTGGTGCAGGAAAGTGAAGCTTTTATTGCAGGTGCCAAGCAAGGAGTCCAGGTAGCTGGTGCTCAAAAAACTCCAATTCCCCAGTGGCTTTCAGGGAAAGGTTTTCAAAGCCAGGGTAAGAGAAAGAGCTGCAGAGTGTGTGATCAACTCGTGGACACTCTTCTGATTGGCTGCCGGTGAGGTAATCAGGAGTCAACCTCATCAGCCTTCTGGTTCCAACCAGTCTGGGGTCTATGTGCTGTGGGTACCATCTAGTCAACTTCTTCCACATGGCGGGGATTTCATTATCTGCAAAACAGCTCAAGGACTTGACCCAGAATATTATCTATAGCCCTTGAGGAGGAACTAAAGGTCCTTGACCTTGTGTAATGTACTAAAGTATTATTTCGTCTTTCTTGCCTGGTTTCCTTTGTTTCTGCATTTTCTCATGTCTCTGGTTAAACTCATTCTTTGGAACTCGGGGAAAGCCTAGGAGGCTAAGTTTTTCTGCAAATAACAGGCAGATGAAGGATGTGGTGGAGGGTCTGTCCCAGGAAGGCCCCAAAGGGTCCTGCAAAGTTACAGGGCAAAGAGGACCTGGATAAATGTTCACTGGACAGAATGGAATTGGAAAGAAAAAAGAAGGGAAGAAAGGAAGGCAGGCAGGCAGGGAGGAAGGGAAGGAAACACACACACACTCTAATTGCTGGGTGTGAACGCCACATAAGGTAACAATTGCACTACAGTAGTATCTGAGTGCAGCTAATCCAGTTAAATATTTTCCAGATGGAGTTAATGGAATATCCATTTTCTCATTTATCTTCGCTTTTTTTAACTATCTTCCTATGTTTTTGGAACTGCTTAAAAACTATTTACTGAGAAAGACACATGCACCCAAGTGCTCACTGCAGCACCACTTACAATAGCCAGGACGTGGAAGCAACCTAGATGTCCATCAGCAGAGGAGCGGAGAAAGCAGGTGCGGTGCATACGGACAGTGGGCTACCAGTCAACTATAAAAAGGAACGAAACGGGGCCGTTTGTAAAGAGGTGGATGGACCTAGAGACTGTCATACAGAGTGAAGAAAGTCAAAAAGAGAAAAACAAATACCATATGTTAACGTATATATGTGGAATCTGAAACAACTGGCACAGACAATCTTATTATAAAGCAGAAATAGAGACAAAGATATAGAGAACAAAGGCATGGATACCAAGTAGGGTGGGAGATTGGGATCGACAAATATATACTATGCATGAGAGCGAAAGTCACTCAGTCGTGTCCAACTCTGTGCGGCCCTATGGAATAGTCCATGGGATTCTCCAGGCAAGACTACTGGAGTGGGTAGCCGTTCCCTTCTCCAGAGGATCTTCCCAAGCCAGGGATCGAACCCAGGTCTCCTACATTGCAGGCGGATTCTTTACCAGCTGAGCCACCAGGGAAGCTCATACACCACTGATACTACGTAGAGAATAGATAATGAGAACCTACTGTGGAGCCCAGGGGATTCTGCCTAATGCTGTGTGGTGACCTAAGTGGGAAGCAAATCCAAAAGAGAGGGGATATAAGCACACATATAGCTGATTCACCTGCTGTACAGCAGAAATGAACAGAACATTGTAAATCAACTCTACTTCCATTAAAAAAAAAAAACTTTTAAATGTCTCTCAACAAACTAAAAAATAAAATGATTTAATGAAACCAAAAAAATTAAAAAAAAAAAAGACGTTACTGTGTTCCGTATAATGAAATGAGGAGGATTGTAACTGAGTCTGACACTTATTCTTTAGTTAATTCAATTGCGCCTAATTATCTTGTTGCTTTGCAATCCAGCCTTCTCCCAACCAACACCAGCCCTGGGAACACTCCTCATAATTGCAGAGCAGCGTGAGGCGATCTCTTAAATATAAGATGAGCAACCGTCTGCACCCTAACTTCTCTGCCATGTCCCCGAATGCCTCTGAGCATGTGGAAGAGGAAGCTTCCAGCTTCTTCTCTGCGGTGTGTGAGGAATCTGTGACTGTGTTTCCCATAATGTATCCCCCTGCACACCAGTTGACACTCTCTGTCCATTTGGAAATTGATGGGCCATTTTAGAAGAATCACCGAAAACCAGTCTGAGACAAGATGAACCACCTTAAATGAATTAACTCCAACATTTCCACAGAAGATAAAACACATCAAGACACAGATCTGCCTTGAGCAACTCCTGGCTTTGGGGCTGCGATTTGATTGCTCGATTTCTCTAGCCAGTTAGTCCAAGTTTTTACACATTTTCCTCTGTGTCTATGCCGTTTACTGTAATTAGAAAAAAATTTCAAATACTCCCAAACTCTTCTAAACTTCAAAATTATACCCTGAAGTCAAGTTTTCAACAAAAGCGGGACTTCTCTGGTTTACCTTCACTGTAATGTGGTTTGGGAAAATGTGGTTTTCAGCCATGGCAAAGAAAAATGGTCTTCAGAACTCAAGCTGTCTTTGGTGAAATGTTATTTTTCACCGAATATGTGTTTCCATGAGAAATGTTCTCTAGCAGCTGGAGGGTCAGCCAGCTGAGCTCTGCACTGAAACACACCCAAGCCTAGAGTAAATTCTTAGGATGCTCACCTCTAGGTCCTGAGAATGGTCTGGTCTTTCCTTCCAAGGAAAGATATGGCCTGATGAGCAAGTAAAAGGAGTGAAGTGTTCCTTTCCCAGACGCTAGAAGATGAGCAAAGGGATAAGATGGCAATGAATGAGAGTTCTGTTACGGAAACACATGGTAACAAGGAAAGAGAAGGGGAAAAAAGGCACTTAATCTAAAAGATTAAAAATCAGATTGAGTTAACCCAAAAGCTGAGGTGGAATATTCTGAAGTAGCGCCGATAGGCGTGTACCTCCTCCCTTTCTCTGACATCACTAAATCCAGAATTTTCTATCACTGGATGGGAAAGTGGTTCAAAACTCAGAGGAATCATGGGACAAAGCAGATACCAGCCTTCCTGCAAACCTGACCTAAAGCTTGGTGGTGCAGATGCACTGTGGTGGACACACTGGGTTGAAGAGGGCAGCTTCTAAGCCAGGTGCCCTGCCTTTGGATTCCAGTTCCGCCGTTTAAGAGCTGTGTGACACTGAGCCACGACTTAATCCCTCTGTGCTTCAGTTTCCTCTTCTGTAAAATGGAGCAGATGAGGACATTCTGCTAACTCTGTTTTGAGGACCAAATGCGTTAGTCAACATAAAGTGCTGGGAAGAATGGCCAGTATATAGAAAACACTCATTGATGTTCAAGAATCCAGACAACTTCAGGTGAAGTCCCAATGAAATTCACAGCCTCTGGGAGGATCTCAGTTCTTTTGTTGACCGAGAACTCTTTCATCCAGGCATAAACACCCCTGCTCCACAGCTCACATTTGGGAACATTGCTTGAGAGCTTTCCCCACGACACTTCTGAGAAGCAGAGTTATGACTCCCAGGTCAAATAAAAGCAAACGGAGGCATGAAGGTGTTAAGTAATTTGCCTCCAGTCAGAGAGCAGCAGAGCGGAGATGAGCCCAGCTGACAGAGACCACCTTCCACCACCAGGCTGCCGCTAGTGCACTGGACACACGGACCCTGCATGGGCACCAAGGGAGCTGGAGCAGGCTGGTTCTTCACATAAGGGGGCTTCACAGGGCTTCTGACACTCAGGAAGTTGCTGGATGAGAGCAATAATGTGCACAAATAATTTAGCCACGTGCATCTAGAAGTATTTTTTTTTCTTTTTCATTCCTAAAGAGATGGGGATAACAGACCCCCTTAACTGTCTCCTGAGAAACCTGTATGTGGGTCAAGAAGCAACAGTTAGAACCAGACATGGAACAATGAGCTGGTTTAAAACTGGGAAAGGGATATGTCAAGGCTATATACTGTCACCCTGCTTATTTACCTTCTATGCAGAGTACATCATATGAAATGCCAGGCTGGATGAATCACAACCCGGGGTCAGGATTGCTGGGGGAAATAACAACCACCTCAGCTATGCAGATACCAGTCTAATGACAGAAAGCAGAGTGGAACTAAAGAGCCTCTTGATGAGGGTGAAAGAAGAGAGGGAAAAAAGTTGGCTTAAAACTCAACATTCTAAGATCATGGCATTCAGTCCCACCACTTCATGGCAAATAAATGGGGAAAAAAGTGGAAACGGTGATAGACTTTATTTTCTTGGGCTCTAAAATCACTGCAGACAGTCACTGCAGCCATCAAATTAAAAGATGCTGGCTCCTTGGAAGGAAAGCTATGACAAAACAAGACAGTGTATTAAAAAGCAGAGACATTATTTTACCAACAAAAGTCCATATAATCAAAGCTATGGTTTTTCCAGTAGTCATGTATGGATGTGAGAGTTGGACCACAAAGAAGGCTGAGAGTCAAAGAATTGACCCTTTCGAGTTGTGGTGCTGGAGAAGACTCTTGAGAGTCCCTTGGACTGCAAGGAGATCCAACCAGTCAATTCTAAAGGAAATCAAATCTGAATAGTCACTGGAATATTCAATGATGTTAAAGCTTAAGCTCCAATACTTCGCCACCAGATGTGAAGAGCCGACTCATTAGAAAAGACCCTGATGCTGGGAAAGATTGAGGGCAGAAGGAGAAGTGCGTGACAGAGGATGAGATGGTTGGATAACATCACCGACTCAATGGATATGAGTTTGAGAAAACCCTGGGAGAGTGAAGGACAGGGAAGCCTGGCAGGCTGCAGTCCATTGGGTTGCAAAGAGTCAGACCTGACAGAGCGCCTGAACAACAATCTGAATGTTCCTTCCATGGAAACCCCAGATGGCCTCTGCCCTGCTGCTGCTCACTCTGCAGGTTCCCAGGACCACATCCCTAGAGTAGCAAATCTGTCTGGGCACTTGGGACTTGAGTCCAGTCTTCTGGTTCTGGGGATAACAACGCTGGAGCCCAGAGACAGCAGAGGGTAACACATCCAAGAACACCAGCTGATACAGGAGGTGGTTAGAACTTGGCTTCCCAGAAGAAGGGCAGAAAAGCAAAGCCTCTGAGTCAGGACCCTGAAGAGGTTTGTGTCACTGGAGAGGAAAGGCTGTGACGGGAGTGGGAAAGGTGGAGACTGGGAAATTCCTGCAACGGGTCCATCCAGGCGCGAGACAGGGGACATTCAGTGATGCTCCAAGTCTCAGGGGAAGGAAAGCAGAAAGCAGAAACATGCTCTCTGCTCTGCTCTCCTTCCAACACATTGTATTTAAACTATAAAATGTTTTAGCCAGTCTGCAGAAAATAAATCCTTTTCACAGGGGGTGAAATCTGGCGCTCTCTCCTAGCAGAAGGCCCATGGCTCCCACAGAAAACGCAGGCTAGCTTTCTGCAGCTTTTCTGCCCTCCACCCTATATCTGCAATTTACATAATCACTGGCAAATAAGATGATAAAAGCATCCTCTTTCATAACAGGCATATTGTTACTATTATTATTCTTAAGGCAAATTATCTTCTGATTATAGAGATTAGTCAAAACCATGATTCTGTTGATTGTGAGGTGGGGACTGATTTTTTTTTTTTCCTAGCCAGGAGAAGAGCTGTTGTTTCCATGTTAGAAAATTACATAAAATGCACTTGGAGGGAAATAAAGTTTCTGAGATTCATTTAATTATCAGTTCTCTCGGAAGACTTCCAGCCTTTCACTTGCTTGTCTAGTCAAATATTGTTCCCCAAAGTTAATTCACTTTTTTTTTTTATTGCAGATCAACTTCTTCCTTTTAAAAGTATCTCCAATTTTTCAAAACTCTATTTTTTCAAAGCAGGGAGAAGAGGGAGGAAGGAATAAATTGGGAGATTGGGACTGATATATACACACTACTCTACATAAAATAGATAACTAATAAGAACCTTCTGTATAGCACAGGGAACTCTTCTCGATATTCCATAATGACCTAGATGGGAAAAGAATCCAAGAAAGATTGGATATACGTTTACATATAACTGATTCACTTTGCTGCACGCCTGAAACTAACACAATATTGTAAATCAACTATACTCCACTAAAAAAATTTTTAATAAAAATTCTGTTTTTTAGGTATCAGTGTGTATTTATTGGGGTTTATCCATCATATAAGGAACACACACCTCAAAATAAAGAATATTTGAGAACAATGGCTTTGAACTGAAGAAATGCTTGTCCTTCCCAGAGCTCTGGTTGGAGAGGCAACTGAGAGGAACAGCCTCCTCCCCTGGCAGAGAGTGAGGTGGGGCTCAGGCCAGGTGAGAGTTCCATCAAGACCTCACCACTCACAGGACTCCAGGTCCAGAGCAGAGCAGACTACAGAGCTTCTGGCTCCTCCCCACAGCACCAGTTTTCAGAGGCAGGTGCACTCACTCACCTGGAAAAGAGCATCCACCTGGCCTCTCCCTGTGGGGACGTCTGGCAACACATGCAGACAGCTTGGGGCTTCCAAGGTGGTGCTAGTGGTAAAGAACCCAGCTGCCAATGCAGGAGATGTCAGAGATGCGGGTTCCATTCCTGGGTCAGGACGACCCCCTGAAGGAGGGCATGGCAACCCATTCCAGTATTCATGCCCAGAGAATCCCGTGGGCAGAGGGCCTGGGAGTCTGATGGGCTATGGTCCATATGGTCACAGAGAGTCGGACAAGACTGAAGCAACTTAGCATGCACGAACGCAGACAGCTTGGGATATGACAACCGGGGCAGGTGGCGAAGGTCATGTTCACTACTGGCCTCTAACGGATGGGGCCCAGGGCTGCTGATAAAAATCTTAGAAGGTACAGGACAGTGTTTCCCCCTCCCACAAACAAAGAGTCATCTGATCCCAAATGTCAACGGTGCTGCAGCTGAGAAACCCTGGTCCAGTTGATTAGAAATCACGTGAGACATTTTTTTAAACAGAAAACTATGGGGAGTGGCTTCCCATGTGGCACCAGTGGTAAAGAACTCACCTGCTAATGCAGGAGACACAAGAGACGTGGGTTCAATCCCTGGGTGGGGAAGATCCCCCGGAGGAGGAATGGTAACCCACTCCAGTGTTCTTGCCTGGGAAATCCCATGGACAGAGGAGCCTGGCTGGCTACTGTCCATGGGGTCGCAAAGAGTCGGACACAACTGAGCACAAAGGCACACATGGTGGGTGGAGAGGCTCTATTTGAACCCTCTCTGCTCTTGAAAGCCCATCCTTAAGTGATGTCATTTTGGGTAGAATTACAAAAGAACAGAGCCAAAACTGTATAACTGATTATACCTTGGTAGGAAGAATTTCAAACAAAAAGATCCCTCCCCCAAAATACAAATATATAAACTTTTAGGGATGCAGATAAAATTGCCAAAGATCTGTCAATATGCTAACTTCACTATAGGTCTATATTTGAGCTGTTAGGTTGGGAGAAATCTGATGGAATACTTCACTCGCTTCCTTTAAGATCTTCTCTTATGTTTTGCTAATATGCTGATTGATACTCATTAAAATATTGGTAATTATAAGACAGTATTTCATGACCCCTACAGAGCATATAACAGTAAATAGGTTTTCCTCCTTTTAGCATGCTAAAACTAAAAAACACTAATTATGCATCCCAGTCCTCAAAGAATTAAAACATTTCAGCATCTCTTACGACAGAATGTTGGCAACATTTTCTGCCAAGGATCAGATAGTAAATATTTTTGGCTTTTCAGCCCCCATGGTCTCTGTTGCAAGGACTGGACTCTGCCATGGAACACCGAGGCAGCCACAGGCAATATCGAAATGAACGGGCCTGGCGGACTGCCAATAAAACTTTATTTACAAGAACAGGCTGAGGGAGGGGTTTGGCCCCAAGACTGTAATTGCAGAGTCCTGTCTTACAACATAGATTTCCTGAAAATAATGTGTTTAGGAGAGAAGAAGAGGGGAAAGTTAAGTTCTGAGTCAGCCATTTAAAATATTGGCAATGGTTCTCACCATCTCACAAAAGCAGCCTGTGTACAACTCACAGCCAATCCGAGGGGACCAAGGCACAGGCAGGAACAGGATTTAAAGGTTACACAGAAATCTGGAGGAAAAGAGACACTGCAGTCACATGGGTCAATAATCCAGGGTGACTTTCATTTCTGTAGTAAGTTTCTCTTTCAGTTTAAAGCCTTGCTCTTCTTATTAGTTATCTATTTTATGTATAGCATCAATAATGGATAGGTCTACTCAATACTCTGTAGTGACCTAACGAAGGAAATCCAAAAAAAGAGGGCACATATGTATATGTATAGCTGATTCACTTTGCTGCGCCGGAGAAACTGATACAACATTATAAAGCAGCCAAATGCCAATAAAAAATTTTTAAAGAAAGAATAAAAGTGAAAACAGGTTTTTAAAAATAGAATAAAAAAAAATTCTAGTAACTCACTTTAAAAAATGAAACAATAAAATTGTAGTATTAATATATTTTGATCCAGCATACCTCAAATACTATTGCTTTATGTCAATAATAAAACAATTAATGATAATCCGTGATAATAAATTATTAAGGCTTTCCTGGTAGCTCAGACGGTAAAGAATCTGCCTGCAATGAAAGAGGCTCTGGTTCGATCCCTGGGTTGGGAAGATCCCCTGGAGAAGGAAATGGCAACCCACTCCAGTATTCCTGCCTAGAGAATTCCATGGACAGAGGAGCCTGGTGGGGTCCATGGGGTTGCAGGGTCGGACACGACTAAGCGATTAACACTTGCACTTTTCAATGAGAAAAATAAATAAAGCCTTGCTTTTAACTCAGAAACAACCCTTCCCTCCTTGTGGGAAGGGAGGAGGTCAGCTGGCCTGGAAGGGCTGAGAGGCCTGGGCGACCCCTGTGACGGGGCCTGGTCTGCAGTCACAGAGGCTGTTCTTACGAGGGAAGATGCACTTGGGACTCCCTAGCATGGAGACTTTCCCTTCTCACGTTCATGCACTGGAGAAGGAAATGGCAGCCCACTCCAGTGTTCTTGCCTGGAGAATCCCAGGGACGGGGGAGCCTGGTGGGCTGCCGTCTATGGGGTCGCACAGAGTCAGACACGACTGAAGCGACTTAGCAGCAGCAGCAGCAGCAGCAGCACGGAGACAAGAGACCATCAGCTCCCTGCTGGGGACAGACATGCCCTTTCCAAAACCTAGCAGGTGCTACTCCTTAGACCAGCTGCTTCCCAGTAACCAGGCATCTTCTCCCGACTGCAAGTCCACAAGGCCGGGGCCAGGAAGGGTCTCTCCCACGGGTGAGGAATCGGAGGGAGGGTGTTTCCGAGGCATCAGGAAGCCAAGACTTGCACTTGGGCTGTGGGCGCTGAGGCTGAGTCCCTAACCCCCGACTCGACCTAGTCATTAACTCTTTTTGTGTTTTCTGTTTGTTTTTAGTTAGAGCAACAGCGCCGCTTTTATTGAGCACTTAAAACTTTTTTTCTTTTTTCTTAATTTAATTTGTATTATATATTGGAGTACAGTCAATTTACAATGTTTTATTAATTTCAGAGGGCTTCCCACGTGGCTCAGGAGTAAATAATCTGCCTGCAATACAGCAGACATGGGTTGGATCCCTGGGTTGGGAAGAGCCCCTGGAGGAGGGCATGGCAACCCACTCCAGTATTCTTGCCTGGAGAATCCCATGGACAGAGGAACCTGGCGGGCTACAGTCCATGGTGTCACAAAGAGTCAGAAATGACTGATGTGACTTAACACGCATGCACGCATTAGTTTCAAATGTACAGGAAAGAGATTCAGTTTTATCTATACATGCATCCATTCCTTTTCAGAGTATTTTCCCATACAGATTATAACAGAATATTGAGTAGAGGTCCCTGTGCTATACAGCAGGTCTTTGCCGATTATCTATTAGTAGTGTGTCATTTTGTTTTATGATGGTAACATATACCAAATATAAAATTTACCATTTTAACTATTTTTCAGACTTGTCCAATTGACTCCCAACCTTTGGTGCCTGAGGGTCTCTGGACTTCCCTGGTGGCTCAGATGTAAAGTGTCTGCCTGCAGCGTGGGAGATCTGGGTTCTATCCCTGGGTCGGGAAGATCCCCTGGAGAAGGAAATGGCAACCCACTCCAGTACTCTTGCCTGGAAAATTTCATGGATGGAGGAGCCTGGTAGGCTACAGTCCATGGGGTTGCAAAGAGTCAGACACGACTGAGCGACAACTTGCATAGCCAGAAAAGGTGGTCAGGCTAAAAGACCCAGGAGGCGGTCACTGTACCCAGCAGGTGACCACTGGGGTGGATGTGGGATATGGGCAAGGTGCCCACAGCATCCACTGTCCCTGTCGTGGGTGGGTTTGTGGCTGATCGCTCATGGGGCCTGCCTGTCTCAAAGGGCTCTGAGCCCCTGTAAAGTAGAGTCCACCACCAGTTCATATCTGGACCACCAATCCAGGGTGGGTTGGAGGGTCCAGGAGACGTGGCAAATGAGTGCTCAGATGTCTCTGTGAGGAGACACGGGCTAGGTCTTTGGAGGGGGAGGGGGCCAGAGGGGACTTGGGAAGGCAGGAGAAGACGGGCAGGGACGGGGTGTGGAGGGCAGCTAGGGTCCTGCCTCCCGTCCTCCCCGTGGCCTCTGCAGCGTCCCCTCCCACGGCCGCCTGGCCCCCTGCCAGCAGCGCTCCTATCGTCTCCCACGCCTTCTCTGCAGGAAACCATGCCGTACCTAGCAACAGCTGCTACAGGGAGCCGACTCTCCTGAGAGCCCAACAACAGAGTACATGGCTGACTGCGACTCCCAGAAAGGACTGAAAGGAAAGGCACGTTTATTTCAAGGCCAGGCTGGGACGGGATCTGGGTTTCCAGCAGTGGAGTCACGGCGCCTTCTATGGCCGGCCCGACGGGGCGCTGAGCGGCTCGCCGGAGGGCACCGTCCAGAGAAGGAGCAGATTCACCCTCTCTGGTCGGCGATGGTCCTTGTTCCTGAGATTCCTGTTGCTCCTTGTTCCCATTCAGCTGGGTCAACATGTGCCTGTAAATTTCTCCCAAAAGGGAGATCATAGCAGCATCAGCAGCCCCAGAAATGACAAACAACTCAAGTATGGGAAGGCAGCTGCCAAGTATTCAACAGGACTCATGTTGCACTAGAAAAAAAATATCAGATAAGAAAAATAAACCGAGTTGTGTGCATATTTCCCTAAATATGTATCCATGTTGTGGTTCCTTCCCGTCTTCGGTGTAATGAATACATCCATTTGTCAGGGGTCATGGAGCGGCAGTCCTACGAAGGCTGCCTCGTGTCGGTGAACTCAGTCTCCTGGTCCGCTCCCTTCTCAGGGCAGAGAGCGATGCAAAGACTTCAGCACACAGAGCCACTGACATTAATTTTCCTGCCAGCCTACTGGCTAAGGAACTCTACAGCTGTGGCCGCCCGTTTGCCCGGGGCTCAGGCTCTACTGCGATAAATCGAGTTGGCAATCTATATTGGCAAAATGCTTTGTCATCGTTGACTGGAAGATCCCGGGGTCCCTTTGGTACGGCAGAGGGTCTGGAAGGTGGAGGGTGGTCATGGTCACCCACCCCTCACCTTTGTTGACACAACTAGATGCCAGGATCCAAGAGCAGAGCAATCAGAAGACAGGGTTGGCCCTGGGAAGCCAGGAGCCAAGATCCGGGCGATGGGTAATGAGTGGAGGACTCGTATGAGGTTTTGGAGGCTACATGTTGCCCAACAACACGGAGCTGGCCAGGACACGAGGGTGTCTGCCAGCCTCCAGAGGCCACGCTTGGCACAGCCATGAAACCCACAGCCACAAACACTGACAAGGCAAGAATAAAATAGGGTGAGAAACCAGCTTCCCTTTGCTTCTCAGACTCTTTGGAAGATTCTGGAAGGGCATTTGCTTACCCCCTGGAGCAAGAGCCCAGATTCCTCTGTGGTTCGGTCAGGAAGTGCAATGAAGCATCCACCGTGCCCAGGGCCTGTGCCACGACACCCGGCCCCTGCCTTCAAGGAGCTCACACTTGGATGACTTAAACCAAGAGTGATGCCACAGAGGGGTCCACACGTGACCCTCTGAGGTCAAGGTGGTCTAGTCCCCGGCAAGGGCCCCCAGAGGGGTGGGGCTGAATCCAACCAAGAATCAACAACCGAGGACAAGAGGGCCTCATCAACGAGAAAGCCACCTCTCTGCTGTCTCCTACCACATGTGCTTCCCAAGAGATGAGAGCCACGATGCTTAGATGCTAACTGGCTACAGTGGTACGAAAATGTTTAATATGCCATGGACGGCCAGGGGTCCAATGTGACGTCCCTGCCCCAAGGAAAGTATCAGGCACGCTTTCTGCTTAAAGAGGAACAAGCTTCCCATGGACGAATCCTGCTCGTGAGACAAGAAGAGAGCCTCCTTCCTGGCCTGACAGGACCTCAGAGCCGCAGATACAGGGCCACCCGGGCCGCCAGAAGCGGTGTCTTCTGCTCCAGAGGCAGAACAAATATTTCCGTGGAGCGGCAACTTTAAGCTCCCCCGGAGGGAGGATGTGAGTTGTGAGAGCCCAGTGAGTCAAGGGCAAGGTCAGAAGAGCTCTGGGTGCGGTCCCTCTGTCTTGCCCTTGCAAAAGTGTTCGTGAAGCGGGTGAATTTCCCCATCGCCTTTGCTTCTCGGGCCCCTTCATTAACTGTGCTTTCTGGCCTCCTTTTATTTCTAATTGTTTTCTTAAGCTTCTAAAAGGAAACACTGCTTTCTTTTTAGACCTGCTTACATTTAAATCCACTTAACTTTTTGTCTGGGGCCCGTCTCTTCCGGAAAGGGCGCTGGGCTCCCTGCGGAGTGAGCGTGCTTGTTACAGAGTCGGAGGGGATCAGGCGACCTCGGGAGGCTGCCGCGTGCTCATTCTGCAAGACCGTTTGTGGGGATTTCTTTCTGTGGGTTTGCTTCCTTCGTCCGGCCGGATGCATTCTCATCCAGTCAGTCGAGTATGTGACCGTGTGTTTTCAGAATCTGAAATTTTGGGCAGGGTGTTGTTGTTGTTTAGTCAGCAACTCATGTCTGACTCTTTCTGTGACTCCATGGACTGCAGCCCGCCAGGCTCCTCTGTCCATGGGATTTCCCAAGCAAGAATACTGGAGTGGGGAGTCATTTCCTTCCCCGGGAGTATCTTCCTGACCCAGGGATGCACCCCACATGCATTGGCAGGAGGATGCTTTACCACTGAGCTACCAGGGAAGCCCATTTTGTACTAAATAAGGACAGGCATTCAGGGTGGTTGCAATTTTGTTGGTAACAATAGTCCAAAAGGTCACCTTGTATAAAGCATGTGCCTGCAACCCAATGTGTCAGCTGGCTTCATTCAGTCCTCCTCCAGATACTGCCGGCCTCGTGTTATCACCCCATTTCACAGATCACAAAACTGAGGCATAGGGTGTATAGCCACTGGCCCAAGTCACATGCAGTGACAGAACTAAGGTTCTAACACAGGTCTGATCCCTAATCATCCCACAATTTCAAGCTGTCCCAGTGAAAGCCCAACACCTTCTGTTTGACTTTAGAACATATATCCTTCTTTCAAAATGCAGATACAGGAAGTCCCCTACATAAGGATCTTCAAGTTACATGCTTTCAGAGATGCATTCTCCATGTCCAATCACATAAATTGGTTTACGGGTCTGGTGTGCATGCATCTCTTACAGGTCTCCTCCTGACAAACCATCTCCCACCTCCTTTCCCTCCTCCAGTCAATCACTCTTCTTGGCTGTTCACTGAGTATCAGCCCCTGTATGCCAGCTGTTGTACTGTACTACTGTACTGTTCCAGGTTGGTGTTCGTCGCTAAGTCGTGCCCAACTTTGCAGCCCCATGGACAGCAGCACAGCAGGCTTCCCTGTCCTTCACCATCTCCCGGAGTCTGCTCAATCTCATGACCATTGAGTCAGTGATGCCGCCCAACCATCTCATCCTCTGTCACTCCCTTCTCTCCTGCCCTCGGTCTTCTTCAGCATCAGGGTCTTTTCCAACGAGTCGACTCATCACCTCAGGTAGACAAAGTATTGGAGTTTCAGCTTCAGCATCAGTCCTTCCAATGAATATTCAGGACTGATCTCCTTTAGGATGGACTGGTTGGATCTCCTTACAGTCCAAGGGATTCTCAAGTCTTCTGCAGCACCACAGCTGGAAAGCATCAATTCTTTGGTGCTCAGCCTTAAGTTCTTTAGAGTCCAACTCTCACATCCATACATGACTACTGAAAAAATCATAGCATTGACTATACAGACCTTTGTCAGCAAAGTGATATCTCTGCTTTTTAATATACTGTCTAGGTTTGTCATAGCTATTCTCTAATTTCGTGGCT
Organism: Oryx dammah; assembly: GCF_014754425.2. Taxonomy (NCBI): domain Eukaryota; kingdom Metazoa; phylum Chordata; class Mammalia; order Artiodactyla; family Bovidae; genus Oryx; species Oryx dammah. The sequence continues at coordinate 3,649,368 of NW_024070200.1, read as the reverse complement.
GCAGTCACCATCCACAGTGATTTTGGAGCCCAAGAATACTATTCAAGGTACTATACTATAAGATTAAAATTGTTTTATTTTTATGTTTCTTTTTATGTATTATTTGTATGCAAAATATTATAAACCTATTACAGCACAGTACTATATAGCTGACTGTGTTATTTAGGTACTTAGGCTAACTTGGTTGGATTTACAAACAAATTGGACTTATGAATGTGCTCTCAAAACAGAATTTGTTCATATGTAGGGGACTTACTGTATTTTATAAATAAATTTTAAAAACTAATGTTGCAAGCCCCTTTGATTCGACTTTGATTCAAAAACACACCAAGATGTCACTCAAACAAAAGACGGTCAGGAAGGCCAGTTCTAGCAAAGTGATGGGACCCCCTCTTGGGGAAAGTTTTCCTGGGAGAGGAGACTACCACCCACAGCTCACAGTCTGATACAGTGGGCAGGGCCGGGAGGGAGGGTCTGGGGTTCAACACGAGCCCACAAGCTGCCCTGCCAAAGGGCGACAGGACAGGGAACGTGACGATCCAGCACAAGTGCCAGCCACGCCCCGGCCCCAGTGCCATGAGTTGCAGAGAAAACAAATTAAAGAAGTGGTTTTTGAAACTGCCGTCAAGCCAGGGCAGAGTGGAAGCCAGCCGGCCTACAAGTGAATGCCCTCTGGCCACCGCTGTCCCCACAGCCTCACCAGTCTGCTGCGCGTTTTACAGCAACTCACCTCCAAAGGCAACATGTTTTAAAGCCATCACTGGCTTATTTGTCACAGTTTGCCTGTGACACTCAACCCCACGGGATGTTATTTTTCGCGGTTAGGAGGGCCAGGATGGCCAGCTCGCGCGGACTGGCATCTTTGGGGCCAGCCTCTCTGTGCTGAAGGCAGGCGCTGTGCAGAGATCCCCGGGGTCAGGCCCAGACAGCAGCCTGCTCCAGCTGCTGCCCGGGGTCACCTATCTGCACGCTCTAAATCAGGTGTCTGAATCAGATCAGAAAAGCCTTTTACTGGAGCCAAACTGAGGACTCGATTTTGAGAGAGAGCTCAGGTGAGTGAGACTTGTCGGCAGCCCCTAGATCCTCAGAGGAGCTGCTCTGGAGAAGCATGGTTTTCAGCTCAGCTCTATTCTTGTCAGAACAAAGAACGTGAAACAAGTCAGGGATACATGCCTTCAAGGTTTCAAAACACAAAACTGGATCAGCCCATGCACAGAGAGTCAGCATGGCCTTGCCACTGGGAAGAGAGTCATCACTGAAGGAGGACCAGCATTAGCATCTTCATTTTTAACACGCACGTTCTTCACGTCTGGTCAACACACTCTCTTCTTCAAGGATTAAAGCGGATGTACAGCGAACATCTGATAGGCCAAACACTGACTGTTTTAGCTAGCAGAAAATTCGAGTTTTGTCCTTGTTCAGTCGCTAAGTCGTGTCTTACTCTTTGTGACCCTATGAACTGCAGCGCATCCGGCTTCCCTGTCCTTCACTATCTCCAGGAGTTTTCTCACACTCATGTCCATTGAGTCGATGACACCATCCGACCATCTCATCCTCTGTCACCCTCTTCTACTCCTGCCCTCAGTCTCTCCCAGCATCAGGGTCTTTTCCAATGAGTCAGTCCTTCCCATCAGGGGGCCAAAGTACTGGAGTTTCAGCTTCAGCATCAGTCCTTCCAATGAATATTCAGGACTGATCTCTTTTAGGATGGACTGGTTGGATCTCCTTGCAGTCCAAGGGACTCTCAAGAGTCTTCTCCAACACCACGGTTCGAAAGCATCAATTCTTTGGCACTCAGCCTTCTATATGGTCCAACTCTCATATCCATACATGACTACTGGAAAAACCATAGCTTTGACTGTAAGTTCAAGTTAAATCATGCACAAACCAGAATGACTTCCCTGGACCTCAACATGTCAAAGTGTCTTTCATAACTTTGAGCTGGGTGGAATCAGCCAAATTCAAACCCACTCATGTTTGCGTGTGTTTTCTCACCACTCTGTGTGAGCGTGTCTAGAGGCGTGTGCACATGCATGCGTGATGAACTTGATGCTCTGTTGACAGCCCCAAAGAGTCAAGAAGTCATATCTTAGACATGTAAAGCTGTTTCTCCAGTCCAGTACATAAGTCTCTGACAAACTCACTGAACAAAGAGCAACATAAATACTTTTTTTTCTGTAGTTTTATTACATATTGAAAGTGAAAGTGCTCTCACTCTGTTGAATCTGACCCTTTGTAGCCTCACAGACTGTAGCCTGCCAGACTCCTCTGTCCGTGGAATTCTCCGGCTAAGAATACCGGAGTGGGTTGCCATTCCCTTCTCCAGGGGATCTTCTCAACCCAGGGATCAAATCCAGGTCTCCTGCATTGCAGGCAGATTCCCCACTGTTTCGGCACTGCCAGGGAAGCCCCAGGGGCTAATTATTTCTCTATGGAGTGAACAGGTGCTTGCTCCAGGTCCCTGAGGGGCACAGAAAAAGAGCTCTCTAGCCCTGCCATGATATGATTCTTAAATGGGAGGGCAATGTGGAACTCCACAATAAGTTGTGGCATATTAGGTATTTATGGTTACTCTTAATAAGGTACATTGAATAGAGAGCTGAACAGTACCAAGAAGAGGCACATGGTCCATGACAACAGCATCTCCATCCTCCCCAGGCAAATGGCCATCAAATGCCTTGTCAGGTACTGAACACAAAACCAATCCCCCCAGTTCGCTAGCATCACACATTTAGTAGACGACCTAATGCCATCATCTGGTGAGTCTTTGAGAATTTGATTTTGTGGCACTTCCTAGGGAAGAAATTGTTGATTTCCTTCAGTTTTTGCCTAAGGACTCAGTTGAATACAAGTTAGATACAACTGTAATCTTTTTACAGGAGACTAAATTGAGACAGAAAGGCTAGGATTTTTTCTTCAAGTGGAAATGGAGATTTATTATTTACAAAATTGCCTAAATGTTGCTATTGAGGTTTTATAGACTCACAGAGTTTTGTTTCTTTCAAAAAGCTAGTCCAATAATTGGATTCTGTACCAATTATCGTGTTTATCCTGGGTAAATTACCCATCTATGAGTCATTTCTGTCTATATCACCCTGCCCAGGGTTAAGAGAAGCATCACAAATAAGAAGGATCTGGAAAAAGCTTCTGAAGGTACTCATGACGGGGGGCAAGGGGCAAGTTTCAGTGACAACGTCAGAGGGAAATTCACCACTTCTGATAACCAAATCCTTTCTGTCAATTCTAAAATGAAAATAAGGACTTGTTAAAAAATGTTATATACCCTGACTAGCAAGATCAGCTGAAGATGGAAATAACAGTCCTCTCTCGGTATGTGGGGTAGGGGGCAGGAGATGGTTCCAAGAACCCCCCTCCCCACCCCAGATGCCACCAACCACAGATGCTCCAGTCCTTCTCATAAACTGGCCCAGCACACTCAGCCTCTACATCCGTAGGTTTGGCATCCATGGACTCAACCAATTGTGGATGCAAAATCTGACCTACAGTTGGTTGAACCCACAGATACAGAAGCCAGGGAATGCAGACAGCTAGGTATTTATTGAAGAAAATCTGCGTAGAAGTGAACTCTTGATTTCAAACCTGTGCTGTTCAGGGATCAAGTGTGACTGGTAGCTGGTCTTCTCAACAGAAAGCAAGAATATAAGGAAACAATGGTGCTACTGCGGGCAGGTATTTCCTTCCAAGTTAGTTGTGGGGGGGTCGGAATATACAATTTTGACCTATTAATGTCCTTTAAGGAATCAAATTGTCAGATTTTCAATGACTGTACTTTACTGTACTTTCAAATTGTCATCAAGGTTTCATGATACAAAAATAAAGGAAATGTTTGACTAAAATAATGATCTCAAAACAAAACTCCAAATGTTAGTTGCTTCAATACATAACGTCTCCAGAACCAAATCTGAAGAGAAGGCAAATAGCTCTTTGATGCTTTAAAAGGTGCTGTAAATTTCTTTTGTCAGTATACAGAAGAAGATCAGAACTGTTTGTTTTTGTTTTTTTTTCTCCAAAAATCCCCCATTGGGAACAGGCTACCTTTTCCACAGACTTCTGTGGGCACTTAACACATCTTGCACACACAAGCTGAGCCTGTGGGCTCTGTGTCTTCTTGAACATGTCAAAGGGACCCAGACACAGAAACAGATCTTTCTGCATTTTAGTTATACACCTACTAGGACTAGATGCCTTTTTTTCCTGGTGGGGGAAGGTGTATTTAAGAAATTTAAAGATATATTTTTAAGATATCAGATCCAGAAAGCATAGAATTTCATGTTTGCCATCCCCAGAGATTCATGCAATTCTTAAGAATATAATGTTGCTTACTTTTCAGCTTGTACTGGGTTTGATAGTGTTGCCTGCCTCCCCTGGCCAAGCCCATGTCTATCTGGAACCTCAGAATGTGAACTTATTTGGAAGTAAGGTCTATGCGCACATGATTAGTTAAGATGGATTAGATTGGGTTCTTACGAACAGAGCAATGGATAGAAAAAAACTCACTTCTCCCCCATGTGTGTTCCTCCTCTTTTCATACCTTTATCCCACTAACAACACTTCTGACACCAGATGTGTGGGGTCTTTCCCCCACACCAAGCAATTCTGAGACACCAGCCGGGTATCCAACAATTCAATGCTGAGCTAACTGTTAGGAGACAAAGCAGACCCCAGGCTTCCCAGGGGGCTCAGCGGTAAAGAACCCACCTGCTGCTGCAGAAGACACAGGAGACCCAGCTTCCATCCCTGGGTCGGGAAGGTCCCCTGGAGGAGGAAAGGGGACCCCACTCCAGAATTCTTGCCTGGAGAATTCTTCATGGACAGAGGAGCCTGGGGGGATACAGTCCATGGGGTTGCAAAGAGTCAGGCACGGCTGAGCATGAGTGCAGACCCCACAAGTTAAAGGCTCAGTCCCATGGGAGGGTCCCCCACCTCGGATGCCAACCAAATGTCACAGGTCTCCAGGTTCCTACAGTGTCTGTCTGATCGAAGGTTCCCATGACCTTTGGATTCAATTATTTGCTAGAACGGCTCTTAGGACTCAGGAAAACACTTATTTATGTTCACCAGTTTACTGTATAATAAAAGATATGACAAACGATACAGATGAACCATCAGATGATGAGATACACAGGCGAAGTCCGGGAGGGTCCCAGCACAGGTGCCCTGTTCCCACAGAACAGCGGCACCTCGCCTTCCTGGTATGTGGACAAGCTCATGCCTACGTGAGGAAGCCTCCAAAAAAATCCCAACCCCGTGGGGTCTGGACAGCTTCCAGGTTGGTGAACCAGCCTCCATCCAGGAGCCCACCCAGAGCTGCCTCATTAGAACAAAAGGCACTCCTATCTGTCAGGAAATTCCAAGGGTTTTAGGAGTCCTGTGTCCGGGGCGGGTCAAAGACCAACTATCTAAACAAAAGATGCTCCTGGTACTTTAACCACTTGGGAAATTTACGGGTTTTAGGAGCTCTGTGCCGGGAACCAGGGGGCAGAGTACATACTTTCTATTCTTTCAGGAGCAGGCAGATACAAAGAAACACAAGAAACAGATACACAAGGAGAAGAAGGCCAATACACAAGGAGAAGAAGGCCATGTGATGACTGAGACAGAGACTGGCATGAGCCGCCTACAAGCCAAGGAGCTCCAAGGACTGATGCAACCAGCTGAAGCCAGAGGGGGCAGAGAAGAGTTCTTTCCAGAACCTTCAGAGGGAGCGTGTCCCTGCTGACACTAACTTCAGCCTTCCAGACTCCAGAATCCCAAGACTACACATTTCTGTTGTTTGAAGCCACCCAGTTTGTGGTGATTTGTCACGGCAGCCCCCGGAAACCCATACACTGTTGAAACACGTCTTTCAGGGATGTGATTTATCCCTATTCCCATATTTGGACAAAGAAATTAAATCCTATGGTATGACTGAAACCATCTGAATCTTTTGCAGTGGGTGGCATCCTTGGTTACATATTAGAATCCCCTGGGAGCTTTTAAGGGAAAAAAAAAAAAGAGGCCCCACCGCTCAAGCTGTACCTCGGACCAATGAAATCAGAAACTCTGGATGTGGGGCAGAAACATCGCGCCTTTTTAACCCTCGTGGGTAATTCCGATGTGCAGCTGAGGCCACAGGAATCGCTGATCCAGGTGGTTCCACCCCTGCATGAGTTTCTAACAAAGCCACAGGCTGCTGAGCCAGTTGGGTCTTGGTTTGATTTCTGGCTCTGCCACTTACTAGCTGTGTCGTTAGGCAAGTCATTTAATTTACCTGGTGTTTGGGCTTTCCTGGTGGCTCAGACAGTAAAGAATCTGCCTGCAACGTAGGCACCCTGGGTTTGATCCCTGGATTGGGAAGACCCCCTAGAGGAGGGCACGGCAACCCACTCCAGTATTCCTCCCTGGAGAATCCCACAGACCGAGGAGCCTGGTGGGCTGCAGTCCATGGGTCGCAAAAAGTTGGACAGGATTGAGCAACTAACACTTACTCTTTCAAAGTGAAAATGGAATTGTGAAGATTCAGCTTTTTAAGAGTGTAAAACATCTAAAAATGCCAGGCTCATATTAGACACATAATAAACACTACTTTCCTTTTATTCTTGCAACATATAGAGAGGCAATTTATCAGGATATGTGAGAACCCAGGCTCTGGAGTAAGAATGTAGGCGACCAGATTCCAATTTCACCACTGACTGGTTAGAAGCCCTCCGGCAGTTCTCCACACTCAGTTTCCTAATCTAAAAAATGGGGCCTCGGAGAGTCATCATGAAGTTTACGTGGGAGAGATAATAAGATAATTTGATCCAGCTAAAGCACTTAAAACAGTATCTGGCACAGTTAAGCATTCAATAAATGTTAGCTCATACTATAGACATTATCTGATAACACCCTGCACAGTCCCCCTTGATAACATGAAACTCTGCGGGATAAATTTCTGCACGCTTCCCTTCCCCATCAGATCGATGTTACATATGTGAAAGAGCTGGATTAGACCAGGTGTCAGCATACTCGAGCTCTGAGCTCAGTGGAGCTTCAAGACCTACATCAAGTCATTTCTCCCTATCCCCCATTTCAGGATGCAACTTGTAAAAGAAGGTTTGAATAAGCTGACCCCTAGGGTACCTTCTAGCACAAAAAAAGGGGATTGTCTGAATACTGTAACATGATAGATGAAATTTTGAGTGTGTTTGGCCACCAATCTCAATGCTTTTATGGCATTTAAGGTTAAGATTCATGAAAACCTGGCATTAATAGACAAGGATCAAGTTCCTTTTTTTTTTTTTGTCATAGCAAAGGACAGTCCTGAGACATTTTTCAAGATATTTCGAGCTACAGGTACTCAAGTCCAAAACATGACAGCTGACGGAGGTGGAGGAAGACAGCAGCCTCACTGCGCTACAGTCTCAAACTTCAGAAAGAACCCTCTGTGGTAACAGAAGTGGATCAATCTCCCTAATGGGCAAGTAGGTAAATACATAACAATAGTAAAAACAAAAAAACACACACAAGTAATGAATGACATTTTTAGGAACCTACCTGAGGAACCACAATTCAAATCTGCTTTTCTTATGCTTTGGGGACCAGCAGTGTAGATGATCCGAACCGCTGAAAAGGCAGGTAAACAGGGAAACCATTAACAATGGCAAAAGTACACTATAAAGATCACTGCTGCTAAGTCGCTTCAGTCGTGTCCGACTCTGTGCGACCCCATAGATGGCAGCCTACCAGGCTCCCCTGTCCCTGGTATTCTCCAGGCAAGAACACTGGAGTGGGGTGCCATTTCCTTCTCCAGTGCATGAAAGTGAAAAGTGAAAGTGAAGTCGCTCAGTCGTGTCCGACCCTCAGCGACCCCATGGACTGCAGCCCTCTAGGCTCCTCCATCCATGGGATTTTCCAGGCAAGAGTACTGGAGTGGGGTGCAGTCTGTCATAATCTAAAATGTGGACTCGTTCACCAATTTTATGACAAAGAACCAAGGCCTTTCTCTCAGGGTCTGATCCCTGATGAGAATTCTGCAGCATCTTTCTTGCATAAGCCACACCTAAATGATTTGTGCTCTTAACAAAGTTTGGGGCAGGATTGCCCTGGTGGTCCAGCAGTTAAGAATCTATGTGCCAATGCAGGGGACACAGCTTCAATCCCTGATGTGGGAAGATTCCAGACACTGTGGAGCAACTAAGTAAGGCACGGCTACTGAGCCTGTGCTCTAGAGCCCGGGGACTGTAACTCCTGAGCCCCCTGCTGCAGCTACTGAAGCCGGAGCACCCTAGAGCGCACGCTCTGCAACGAGAGGCGCCCCTGCAAGGCAAAGCTGCACACCACATTCAGAGAACGGCGCCTGCGCACCACAGCCAGAGAGCGGCCCTGCTCACCACAACTAGAGAGCAGCCCCTGCGCACCACAACCAGAGAACAGCCCCTGCTCACTACAACTAGAGAACGACCCCTGCTCACCACAGCCAGAGAGCGGCCCCTGCTCACCACAACTAGAGAATGACCCCTGCGCACCACAACTAGAGGAAGCCCGTGCCGCAGCGAAGGCCCAGTGCAGACAAAACAAATTAAAATACATTTTAAACAAAACATGAAAAAATACATTAAAATTATTTTAATTTAAGAAATAAATAAAATACAGTTGGGAGCACAAACATCAAGATATCTGGGCGTCAGTATGGAAGTAGGCACTTTTCTTAGTTTCCAGTCCTTTTTCTCAGACTGTTTACACTTGCCTTGCCCATAACCTTATTTCATTGCAACCGTATTGTTCCTTTATTTTATTGAGTCTCCCCAAAACATTCAGGTCTGTTTTTATGGTTTTTCTAGAAACAGCTCTCCTTTCGTTTTTCACTCATATTTTGTAGGTTAGTTTTCCAATCAACTAAGTCATAGTAACAACTGGCATAAACAGGCTTGGGAATAAACACAATTAGCTCTTGGTAAGCATACATCCCGAATAATGGGAGTAGGAAAAAACCAAAAGTTCTCTGTACAGTCAGCACTGGAGGTTTGAGAGTGTTAGTCGCTCAGTTGTGTAAGACTCTTTGTGACCCCATGGACTGTAGCCCGTCAGGCTCCTCGGTCCATGGAATTTTCCAGGCAAGAATACTGGAGTGGGTTGCCATTCCCTTCTCCAGGAGATCTCAACCTAGGGATCAAACCTGGGTCTCCTGCCTTGTAGGCAGATTCTTTACCATCTGAGCCACCTGGAAAACCCCTGCAGAAGGTATAGGAAAACGTAACTGACTGCAGAAGGTGTAGAAAATGTCAACTGAATCCAGTCAGTCAAATGTCAATTAAATAGAGGAGTGGTTAAGACATTTCAGTCAGATATTTTATCAAAGGTTTATGTAGAAAGATGTTCAGAATAGTAATCAATACAGGCAAAAAACATGGAAACAGGAAACACATCCATAAGACAAATATATATAATATATATGTGTATACACACACACACATTGAAATGGTATATACTAAAGCTATATTTTTAAACTATTTTATGATATGTAAACTGTTGATAACATTATCATAATGCTTATTCATTCAATAAAGATTTATTAAGCAATAGAACATTTTGTAAATTTTGAAACAAAATTAGTATTTAGTATCTTTCTTATAAACTCAAAAGTGAGCCAGAATTTAGACAAATGGAATTGATGTCATCTTGAGCCCTTCATTTATTTTTACCTTGATTTATTTGGAGCTTAAGCATTGCTTTTAAGAAAAAATATATGTCACATAGTTTCTCTGCAAATAAAATGCATTTAACCTCCATGAAAGGAAGAAGGAGTTTTCCTCCCAGTATGACCAAGAGAGTTTCCTACAGACTCAACTCTTCCGCAGATAACAACAAGCAATGCTGTATAAAAATATAAAACATAGCTTTTGTTCACTGGAGGATGAAGAAAAGGCAGGCAGACTCTTAAGGAAGTTGATATTTGGAAGGAAAAAAATGGCAAGAGATGAAACTCCCATTTTTATAGCTTTTAGCCTACGGGCAATTCAAAATTGTCACCACAGAAGTGGCTAAATCTTTAAAGGAAAACCTACAGTTTTTCTGGCCTGAAGAACAAAAGGACAGAGTTCAGGGCAACCAGAGTCACTGGAAAATCGGGATAATTCTGAAAAGGATAGAGTCAGAAGAAGGGCACCCCAGATTCTCTATATAACACCTGAACCATGTATGTGAGAGGTGGATTTCAAAGCAGTAAGTGAATGACAAGGAACAGAGCTAAGATCTGAGCTATTGGAAGAGAAAGAGTTCACAGTTTGAGTCCAGTGAAATTTATAGTCTGCTATAAAAAAAAAAAATAACATTCTTCAAAGAAATATAACAGAATCCAGATGGCATTCACAATGGCCAGGATACAATCCAAAATTACACAACAGAGAAGAAGCAAGAAAATGTGACTTATCTTCAAGGGAAAAAACAATAGATGGAGACCAACTCCAAGATGACTAAAATTATAAGACTGAAATTATAAGACAAGGATTTAAAAACAAGGACAGATATAAAAATACACTCTCTGTGCATGTAAAGACAGGAAATGTCAGCACATAAATGGAAACTATATTTTTTTAATGTTAAAAGGAAATTCTAGAGCATCAGTATACAATATATGAAATTAAAAATTCTTTGTATATGTTTAACAGCATAATGGGTGTGACAGAGGAACAAGTTGGTGAACTTGAAGACAGGCCAACAGAAATAATCTAATCTGCGAAATATAAAGAGAAAACTAGGAAAAGTTAACAGAACCTTAGGAACCTAGCATACAGTATCCATCATAAGTGCAATTGGCATGAGGAGGAAAAAGAGAATATGGTAAAGAACATTTGAAAAACAAGGGCAAACATTTTCCCAAATGTGATCAAATACATTTTCCAATAAGAAAATCAGAAAACCTCAAGAAGAAAAGCTTCAACGAAAAGCCCACCCAGACTCCCAGAGTCAAAGAGTTCCAAAGAAAAGATAAAGTGAAAAATTTGAAATCAGAGGAAAATCAAACACTATGTATAGAAGAACAAGTCAAACGACCTCTGGTTTATCACAACAGAAGCCAAAACACACTAGAACAGCATCTTTAAAGTTCTAAATTAAAAAGACTTTAAAACCCGTCAACTCAGAATTTTGTGTGCAGTGACAGTGAATATAGCCTTTCAGAATCAAGACAAAATAAGAACACTTTCAGGTAAAAGATAACTGAAAATTCACTGACATCAAATCTGTACCAGAAAAAATGCTACAGGAAGCTCTTCATTCTGAAGGGAAATAATACCACATGAAAAATTCAGATCTTCTGGGAAAAAAAATGGAAACTATTTAGAAATGACGAATCTGTGAAATAGCTGGATGATAATAAAAAATATTTTCTTAATTTATTTAAAAATATAACTAAGAGAAAATTAATCATTGTATGCATGGCTTTATAATATAGACATAATATAATAACTATAGGGCAAAAGGAAAATAGAGGTAAATAAATGTATGCAGTTTCAAAGTTTTTACATTTTACATAGTGAGCTACAATATTAACAGTGAATAGACTGTGATAGATGGAAGATCTATATTGCAATGTGTAGAAAAATCACTAAAAGATTCAAAGAAAAACAAAAATATATATATGGAATAAATAGGAAACCAGTCATAAAATGGCAGACCTAAATCCAATTATATCAAAAATATATTAACTGTTAATTGACTAAATACTCTGACTGAAAGGCAGAGATCATAAGACTGGATTATAAAACAAAAAAGCAGGGTCTAACTACGTTACAAAGGAAGCAAATTTTAAATATAAAGATATAAATAGGTTGAAAATGAGCATAAATATTTATATCATGAAATAGTAAATATGAGAAGACTTGAGTGAACATATTAATATCAAGGTAAAATAGACTTCAACAGTGGAGTACTGATAGAGATAAGAAGGGCTATTTCATAATGATTACAAGCATAAACCCATCACAACCAGTGCTGCTGCTGCTGAGTTGCTTCAGTCGTGTCCGACTCTATGCGACCCCATAGACGGCAGCCCACCAGGCTCCCCCGTTCCTGGGATTCTCCAAGCAAGAACACTGGAGTGGGTTGCCAATACCTTCTCCAATGCATGAAAGTGAAAAGTGAAAACGAAGCTGCTCAGTCATGTCTGACTTGGAGCGACCCCAGGGACTGCAGCCTAAGGGGTTCCTCTGTCCATGGGATTTTTCAGCCAAGAGTACTGGAGTGGGTTGCCGTTGCCTTCTCTGATCACAATGAGTAACACCCATAAATGTATAAGCATGTAACAGCAGATCTTCAAGTACGTGAAGCAAATATTGACAGAATTAGAGGGAAACAGATAATTCTACAGTCATAGTTAGAGATTTTAAGTCTCCTTCACTAAATTACTAATAGATCAACTAAACAAACAAGCAAACAAAATCCGTAAATCTATAAATGATCTGAACAATACTATCAACCAACTTTACCTAACTGATCCCTACAGAATACTACATCCAATACCTCCAGAATATTCTTTCTATTCAAATGTGCATTAAACATTAATCAAAAGATAAAACAGCCTCACTTGAATCATACAAGGTATAATCTTTGACCACAACAAAATTAGAAATCAGTTATAATAAAATATTTAGAAAATCCCAAATATTTCAAAATTAAACAACACAATTCTAAAAAAATCCATGGGTTAAGGAATAAATCACAAGAGAAATCAGAAAGTATTTGAACTGAATGATATTAGAACTACATATCAAAATTTGTGGGACTGACCTAGAGCAGAGCTTAGAAGGAAATTAATAGCTTTACATGCTTATAATATTTGATAGGAAGAGAGACCTAAAATAAAAGATCTAAGGTTTCAACTTAAGAAATTAGGAAAAAAGGAGCAAAGGAAACCCAAAGTAAGTAGACAGAAGAGAATAGTAAATGTAAGGGCATAAATCGGTGCAATATAAAACAAAAAAAGTACAGAGCAGTCAATGTAACCAAAAGCTTGTTCTCTGACAGCTAAATGTGACTGATACATGTCTAGCTATTCTGATCAAGACAATAAAGAAAGGCACAAATTAACCTCAAGAGCAAGACAAGGGACATCATTACAGATCCTACAGATAATACAGAGATAATGCCAACTTTAACAAATCTGACAATTTAAATGAAATGGACAAATCCTTTATAACAGAATATCTTGTCACATATTCATAAAAGGCATTTTTTTCTTTATGACGTACATACCCCTCAAAGAAAGTTGCTGACCCAGACACCTTCACTGGTTAATTATGTCAGCATTTAAGGAAGTAATAGTATCAATCACTTACAAACTTTCTTAAAATAGAGGAGGAAACACTTTCTAGTTTGTTGTATGAGGCCACTGAAATCCTAAAATCACAGTCTGACAGAGATATTACAGAATATAATTATGGATCAATATCACTTACCTTGTAATGTTTAGAGAAATCACTAAAAAAATTCAGAGGAACACAAAAAAATATATATGCAGCAAGTAGAAAACCAGTCATAAAATGGTAGGTGGAAAAAGAGATACAAAAATTCTTAATAAGAAACAGAATACAGAAAAGTATTAAAAAGGATAGCATATCATGGCCAAGTAGGGGTTATCCCAGAAATTTAAGTTTGAATTAACATTCAAAAAACCAAGCAAGGTAATTCACAGTATTAACAGACTAAAGGAGATATGTGATCATTTTAATACATGCATAAAAAGCATTCAGAGCTCCCCAGGAGCTCCCACTGCAGCATTTTTGCCTGGAGAATCCCACTGACAGAGAAGCCTAGTGGGCTACAGTTCAGAAGGTCTCAAAGAGTCAGACATGAGTGAAGCGACTTCGCATGCACGCACACAAAAAGCATTTAATAAAACCCTAATTCATTCATGATAAAAACAAAACATCAGACATAAAAAATGACATCAGATATATAACCAATATAATATTTAATGATGAAAGACTGAAAATGTCCCCACTAAGGTTGGGGACAAGGGGAGAATGGACATTCTTATGCAACACTTCACTGGGGGTTCCAGCCAGTGCAATAAGCCAATAAAAATAAACAAAATATAATAAACAGATGCTATCCAGGTTGGAAAGGAAGAGGTAAAAAATGCCTCATTTTCAGATGTCATAATTGTTTAAACAGAAAATCCAAAGGAATCAACAAAACAACTACCAAAACAAATTAGTGAATTTAGCAAGGTCAAAGGATAGAAGATAAACTTACAAAAGTCAATTGCAGCAAACAGCAAAAAAAAAAAAAAAAGTTTAAGCATTTCACTTACATAATTGAAAAGTATGCTTAGTTGTGTCTGACTGTTTCTGACCCCATGGACTATAGCCCACCAGGCTCCTCCATCTATGGAATTCTCCAGGCAAGAATATTGGAGTGGGTAGCCATGCCCGTCTCCAGGGGATCTTCTTGACCCAGGGATCAAACGTAGGGCTCCTTCACTGCAAGCAGATTCTTTACTGTCTGAGCTACCAGGGAAGCCCTGTGAAATATTTAGGCATCAGTTCAGTTCAGTCGCTCAGTCGTGTCTGACTCTTTGCGACCCCATGAACCGCAGCACGCCAGGCCTCCCTGTCCACCACCAACTCCCGGAGTTCACTCATACTCACGTCCATTGAGTCAGTGATGCCATCCAGCCATCTCATCCTCGGTCGTCCCCTTCTCCTCCTGCCCCCAATCCCTCCCAGCATCAGGGTCTTTTCCAATGAGTCAACTCTTCACATGAGGTGGCCAAAGTACTGGAGTTTCAGCTTCAGCATCATTCCTTCCAAAGAAATCCCAGGGTTGATCTCCTTCAGAATGGACTGGTTGGATCTCCTTGCAGTCCAAGGGACTCTCAAGAGTCTTCTCCAACACCACAGTTCAAAAGCATCAATTCTTTGGCGCTCAGCCTTCTTCACAGTCCAACTCTCACATCCATACATGACCACAGGAAAAACCACAGCCTTGACTAGATGGACCTTAGTCGGCAAAGTAATGTCTCTGCTTTTTAATATGCTATCTAGGTTATTACCTGACTTCAAAACTTACTATAAACTTTTTGTTGTTCGAGTTTCCCTGGTAGCTCAGCTGGTAAAGAATCCCCCTGCAACACAGGAGACCCCAGATCCATCCCTGGGTGGGGAAGATCCCCTGGAGAAGGGATAGGTTACCCACTTCAGTATTCTTGGGCTTCCCTGCTGGCTCAGATGGTAAGGGATCTGCCTGTCATGCAGAAGACCTGGGCTTGACCTGGGTTAGGAAGATCCCCTGAAGAAGAGACAGCTACGCACTCTAATATTTGTTTTCAGTCTCTAAGTCGTGTCTGACTCTGCAACCTCAAAAATTGCGGTACGCCAGACTTCGCTGTCCCTCATTATCTCCCAAAGTGTGCTCAAACTCATGTCCATTGGGTCGCTAATGCCATCCAATCATCTCATTCTCTGTTGCCCCCTTCCCTGCCTCAGTCTTTCCCAGCATCAGGGTCTTTTCCAATGAGTTGAGTTTTCACATTAGGTGGTCAAAGTATTGGAGCTTCAGCTTCAACATCAGTCCTTCCAATGAATATTCAGTGTTAATTTCCTTTAGGATTGACTGGTTTGATTTTCTCTCTGTCCCAGGGGCTCTCAAGAGTCTTCTCCAACACCACAGTTCAAAACCATCAATTCTCTGGCACTCAGCCTTCATGTTCAACCCTCACATCCATTCATGACTCCTGGAAACACCATAACTTTGATTATATGGACCTTTGTCGGCAAAGTGATGTCTCTGTTTTTGAATATGCTGTCTAGGTTGGTCATAGCTTTTCTTCCAAGGAGCAAGCGTCTTAACTTCATGGCTTCAGTTATCATCCTCAACGATTCTGGAGCCCAAGAAAACGAAATCTGTGACTGTTTCCACTTTTTCCCCTCTGTTTGCTATGATGATGGGACTGGATGCCATAATCTTAGTTTTTTGAATGCTGAGGGTTTTCTGTTTGTTTGTTTGTTTGTTTTTAATTTATTTTAATTGAAGACTAATTACTTTATAATATTGTGGTGGTTTTTGCCATACACTCACATGAATCACTCATGGGTGTACATGTTTTCAATCTCCTTTTTACCATCAACAAGAGGCTCTTTAGTTCCTCTTCACTTTCTGCCATTAGAATGGCATCATCTTCATAACTGAGGTTGTTGATATTTCTCCCAGAAATCTTGATTCCAGCTTGTGTTTCTTCTGGTCCAGCATTTCCCATGATGTACTCTGCATATAAGCTAAATAAGCAGGGTGACAATATACAGTTTTGACTATAGTAATCCAGAAATTGTGGTATTTGCATTGAAAAATACAGTAGAATATACTCATAGCTTAAGGATAAGCAAAGATTTAAAAAAAAAAAACAAGTCACATAATGCAATAACCATAAAAAATGAAAATTGTGTGTCTACTCATCAAAAGCTCAGCAGTGGCCACAGGACTGGAAAAGGTCAGTTTTCATTCCAATCCCAAAGAAAGGCAATGCAAAAGAATGCTCAAACTACTGCACAATTGCACTCATCTCACATGCTAATAAATTGATGCTTAAAATTCTCCAAGCCAGGCTTCAGCAATACATGAACCTCCAGATGTTCAAGTTGGTTTTAGAAAAGGCAGAGGAACCAGAGATCAAATTGCCAACATCCACTGGATCATCGAAAAAGCAAGAGAGTTCCAGAAAAACATTTATTTCTGCTTTATTGACTATGCCAAAGCCTTTGACTCTGTGGATCACAATAAACTGTGGAAAATTCTGAAATAGATGGGCATACCAGACCACTTGACCTGCCTCTTGAGAAACCTGTATACAGGTCAGGAAGCAATAGTTAGAACTGGACATGGAACAACAGACTGGTTCCAAATAGAAAAAGGAGTGCATCAAGGCTGTATATTGTCACCCTGCTCATTTAACTTCTATGCAGAGTACATCATGAGAAACGCTGGGCTGGAGGAAGCACAAGCTGGAATCAAGATTGCCAGGAGAAATATCAATAACCTCAGATATGCAGATGACACCACCTTTCTGGCAGAAAGTGAAGAAGAACTAAAGAGCCTCTTGAAAGTGAAAGAGGAGAGTGAAAAAGTTGGCTTAAAGCTCAACATTCAGAAAACTAAGATCATGGCATCTGGTCCCATCACCTCCTGGCAAATAGATGGGGCAACAGTGGAAACAGTGGCTGACTTTATATTTCTGGGCTCCAAAATCACTGCAGATGGTGACTGCAGGCATGAAATTAAAAGATGCTTACTCCTTGGAAGGAAAGTTATGACCAAGCTAGACAGCATATTCAAAAGCAGAGACATTACTTTGCCAACAAAGGTCCGTCTAGTCAAGACTATGGTTTTTCCAGTGGTCATGTATGGGATGTGAGACTTGGACTGTGAAGAAAGCTGATCGCTGAGGAATTGATGCTTTTGAACTATGGTGTTGGAGAAGACTCTTGAGAGTCCCTTGGACTGCAAGGAGATCCAACCAGTCCATTCTAAAGGAGATCAGTCCTGGGTGTTCATTGTAAGGACTGACGTTGAAGCTGAAATTCCAGTACTTTGG
This sequence comes from Oryx dammah, assembly GCF_014754425.2. Taxonomy (NCBI): domain Eukaryota; kingdom Metazoa; phylum Chordata; class Mammalia; order Artiodactyla; family Bovidae; genus Oryx; species Oryx dammah. The sequence continues at coordinate 3,631,799 of NW_024070200.1, read as the reverse complement.
CCACCTCATGCGAAGAGCTGACTGATTTGAAAAGACCCTGATGCTGGGAGGGATAGGGGGCAGGAGAAGGGAACGACAGAGGATGAGATGGTTGGATGGCATCACCGACTCGGACATGGGTTTGAGTGGACTCCGGAAGTTGGTGATGGACAGGGAGGCCTGGCATGCTTCAGTTCATGGGGTCGCAAAGAGTCGGACACAACTGAGCGAGTGAACTGAACTGAACTGATTCATCAAAAGGTATCAATAACCAAGCTACCACATGAGAGACAACATGTGCAAAACAAACATCATACACAGGACTATATCCAGAGTATGTAAAGAATACCTATGACTCAGCATTGCCGGCAGAAATATCAACAACCTCAGATATGCACTTGGATACCACTTAGAGTGGTATTGGCAGAAAGTAAAGAGCCTCTCAACAAGCGTAAAAAAGGAGAGTGAAAAACCTGGCTTAAAACTCAACGTTCGAAAGACTATCATGGCATCCGGTCCCATTACTTCATGGCAAATATAAGAGGAAAAAGTGGAAACAGTGACAAGTTTTATTTTCTTGGGCTCCCAAATCACTGTGGGTGGTGACTGTAAGCATGAAATTAAAAGACGCTTGCTCCTTGGAAGAAAAGCTGACAAAACTAGACAGCACATTCAAAAGTAGAGCTATCACTTTGCTAACAAAGGTCCATATAGTAAAAGCTATGGTGTTTCCAGCAATCAGGTATGAATGTGAGAGTTGGCCCATAAAGAAGACTGAGTGCCAAAAAACTGATGTTTTTGAACTGTGCTGCTGGAGAAGACTGAGAGTCCCTTGGACAGCAAGGAGATCAAACCAGTCAATCCAAAAGGAAATAAAACTCTGAATATTCATTGAAAGGACTAATGCTGAAGATGAAGCTTCAATACTTTGGCCACCTGATGTGATGAACTGACTCACTGGAAAAGACTCTGATACCGGGAAAGACTGAAGGCAAAAGGAAAAGGGGGCACAGAGGACGAGATGGTCAGACAGCATCACTGACTCAGTGGATATGAATTTGAGCAAACTCTAGGAGATAGTGAAGGACAGGGGAGCCTGGCGTGCTGCAATTCACGGAGTCACAAAGAGTTGGATATGACTTAGCGACTAAACAACAACAATAACTCAGCAAATATAATAAAAGCACACACTTCCCTCCTCAAAAAGGGAGCGGGGTGGGGGGCAAATGATTTAAAAAGAGACCTTTCAAAAGGAGACTTGATGTCTAAAAAGCACAAGAAAAAATATGCAACGTTATTAGAAACCAGGAAAACATAAGTTAAAACCACAATGATAAAGCACTACACATCTCTAAGAATAGTGAAAATCAAAAAGAATGAAAACGCCAAGTGCTGTTGAGGGTGCAAGGCTACAGGAGTTCTCATACATGTTGTGAATGAGCAATGAGACAGCCATTTGGGAAAAAGACCTCGAAGTGTCTTAGAAGACTGATCATATGCCTATCCTATGACTTAGTAATTTCACAACTGGGTATTTACGCAAGGGAAACAGAAACATGTTCATTCACAAAACGAAAATTATTCAAAAAGTGTTTACAGCATAATCACCTAAAACCAGCAACTGCCCCCGTGTCCATCGAAAGAAAAATGGTTTAAAAAAATTGTGATATAGTCACAGAACAGAATAATATGCAGCCACAAAAAGGACCAACCACTGACCCACACAACAATGCAGGATAAATTGCAAAAAAATATTAACATTGTGTTGAGAGAAAGAAGTCAAACAGAAAAAGACCACACAGTAGGATTCTACTTACATGAAATTGCAGGACAGACAAAATTAATCTGTAGTGTAAAAAGCATCACAAGAGTTTTTGCCTGGGAGGGGAGTAGCTTGAGGTTAGGGACTGACCAGGATATGGAATGTGGAAATTTTCTAGGGTGATGGTAATGTTCCCTATCTGGGTGGAAGTTTGAATTGCAGAGTAGGAACTTGTCAAAACTCAGTGTGTTTTCTACTGAGTCATAAGAACTGACCATAAGCTGGAGGATTAGAACCACATGTGTGTGATCTCATAGTTTTTGTTAGAAGTCCACAGGAGACTCGACAGGGTTCTCTTCTCAGGATCTCATGAGGTTGCAGTGTGACAGCCAGGCTGTGTTCTCATCTGAAAGTCCAGCTGGGAATCTCCTTCCAAGCTCATGGGGGTCATGACCAGAATTCAATAGCCCAAGAGCCCCAGCGTTTTCTGGCTATCACCTGGAGACTGCCTTCACAGTCCCTAGGGTGCTCTGGACCCCTTGTCACGTGGATTCTCCAACGAGGCCACTTACTGCGCCATGCTCATGGGAAGAGTCTCTGGTTCTCTCTGCTAGGAAGATGCAGACACTGAGGGCCAGTGAGCTTACCCCTTCTAGACATCCTCTGGTTTGGTGGAGAGGATCTGTGAGGCATATTCTTTTCAAAAAGCCCTTCACTGGACTGGATTATCTGAGTTTTAGCCAAAGGTTATGCAATCGCAACCTGAGATTTCTCTCCATATCACACTGCCTTAATCTGAGCTCCTATTGTCCTCTGGAGAAGCTCAGAGTTTTCAAAAGTCACCCAGTCCTGCTTGCTTCTTGTTTAACAGTTCTTCTATCAGTTAATCCCTCTCCTCTCACATCTTACGATAAGCACCCAGAAGAAACTCGGGAATGCCTTCAATTCTCCTCTTGGGATTGTCCTTAGCTGCATAACCGAGTTCATCATCTACAAAGTTAGCTTTCCACTCAGCACAGGAGACAGCACTTAACTCTCCGCCCCTCCAGGCCAAGGACTCTCCCTTCCTCCAGTTTCCAGAAACACATTTCCGACTTCCTTGTGAGCTCTCACCAGCAGCATCCCTAAAGCCCAGACTTCTACTATTAAGTCTTTTCGGGAAGACTTGGGTTTCTCTCTCAGGCTCCTCTGCCAGCTGCTGAGTTCCAAAACCAATGCACATTTTTAGGTATTTGTTACAACAGCACCCCACTACCAGCTAATAATACCTGCATTCATCTCGCTGCTCCAAACAAATCCCAACAAACTCAGCCACTTAAAACAACACGCATAAATTATCTCATAGTTTCTGTAGGTCAGAAGTCTGGGCGTGTCTTAGCTGAGTCCTCTGTTCAGGGTCCTATAGGACTGTTGTTTTCATCTGGAGGTTCAACAAGGGAAGAATCTGCTTCTAAGTTCACTCTCACAGTTGTTCCAGAATTATTTCCTTGCCGTGTGGCTGAGGACCCAAGCTTTTTGCTGGCTCTCAGATCCTAGATGCCATACACAGTTCCTTGTCACTTGAGCTTCTCCAATATGATCACTCACTTCACTGATACCACAATAAGTCTCTAGGTCCAGACTACTAGAAATAAGGAGTCTAAGATCATATAACATAACCACCGGAGTGACATCTTAACATCTTTGTCACTTACCACTGGATATAAGCTGCCTTAAAACTCAGCATTAGAAAACTAAGATCATGGCATCCAGTCCCATCACTTCATTGAAAGGACTGATGCTGAAGCTGGAGCTCCAATACTTCGGCCACCTGATGTGAAGAACTGACTCACTGGAAAAGACCCTGATACTGGGAAAGACTGAAGGCAGGAAGAAAAGGGGGCACAGAGGACTAGATGGTCAGACAGCATCACTGACTCAGCAGATATGAATCTGAGCAAACTCTAGGAGATAGTGAAGGACAGGGGAGTCTGTCCTTCATGGCAAATAGATGGAGAAACAGTGGAAACAGTGACAGACCTTTTTCTTCTGCTCCAAAGTCACTGCAGATGGTGACTGCAGCCATGAAATTAAAAGACACTTGCTCCTTGGAAGAAAAACTATGACAAACCTAGACAGCATATTAAAAAGCAGAGACATCACTTTGCCAACAAAGGTCCTAGTCAAAGCTATGGTCTTTCCAGTAGTCATGAGAACTGGACTATAAAGAAAACTGAGCACCAAAGAATTGATGCCTTTGAACTTTGGTGTAGGAGAAGGCTCTTGAGAGTCCCTTGGACTGCAAGGAGATTCAACCAGTCCATCCTAAAGGAAATCAGTCCTGAATGTTCACTGGAAGGACTGCTGCTGAAGCTGAAGTGCCAATACTTTGGCCACCTGATGTGAAGAGCCAACTCATAAGAAAAGACCCTGATGTTGGGAAGGACTGAAGGCAGGAGGAGAAGAGGACGACAGAGGATGAGGTGGTTGGACGGCATCAGCAATCCAATGGACATGAGTTTGAGCAAACTCTGGGAGATGGTGAAGGACACGGAAGCCTGGCGTGCTGCAGCCCATGGGGTCAAAAAGAGTCAGACACAACTGAGGAACAACAACAAATAAGCAAATAACAGGGGCTTATGCAGGGTGTGAATACCAGGTGAGGATCATCAGGGGTCACCTCAGTGTATACCCACCACACTCAGCGAACAAACAGTTAAGATTTGCGGCTTTTACATCGAAAGGAAACACAGACTGAACTCAAGATATCATGCATGCTAAGCTGCTGAAACGTCAGTGAGACAAGACGGATTGATGGGAGAGAGGAGTAAGTAAATGGATAAACACGTGGTCAAGCCAGTATAGGAAAATGTTAATAGCATAATCTAGGTGTGGGTATATGAGTGTGCCTGAAAAAGCTGGCCATACATTTGAAATTTGCATAGTAACATACTAAAAAAATTAATGTACACTTAACAAAAAAGAGCATGGAGACAGTGATCGTCAGTGAGTAATGAGAATAAATGTTACCTCTTTCTTTATAGCTTTCAGCATTTTTTTCACTTTACTATGAAAGGATGAATTTTGTGTATAATCAGAAGTTGGGAAATCCTTTTAATTTATAAATAACTAATGTATTAAGCCATGCTCTCTCCATCCCAGCAATTGGTCTCTTAACAGCATTACCGCTGTCCCAGACATGAGTCTCTCCACCAAACCTTCAACTTCCCTAAAAGTCAGCTATGGAAGGATCATTCATGAATTCATCCAGACCCTCTGAAGCCTCATGTTTTCAGAACGCATCTTGCTTTGAGTCTAACAGTCGCATAACACCATCACAAGTTCGATACAATTGTTCTTCTTTTTCTGTGTCCTAAAGCTATCTCAGTTCTCTCTGGTTCTATCTAATATTTGTGAGTTTGGTAAATAAATCTAAGTCAATCTAATCTTAGTGGTTCTGATTCTGCCATAAAAACAAATACTCTGTAAGGCTAGAGTGCTTGCTATTGGAGGGACCTTCAGTCGTGTCCGACTCTGTGCGACCCCATAGACGGCAGCCCACCAAGCTCCCCCGTCCCTGGGATTCTCCAGGCAAGAACACTGGAGTGGGGTGCCACTGCCTTCTCCAGAGTGCTTAGGGCTACGTAAACAAATTCCCCCCGGTAGTACCTATTAGTGTCATGCTCTGTAGGTAAATTAATTAGTCAGTATTATTTAAACCATGTCATACCACGGCCAAAAGAAACAACAGATGTTTGAGGAATGAAGTGACTGCAGCATACAGGCCTAGACATTACCTTTTTCATTTTCTTTTTTTACAAGAGGAAATGGTTCTGTCCAGCCAAGCACATGATTAAGGCTTTCATACTTAATAAGTGGGTTCTGACAAACGGAGAAAAGTCCGCAAGGCTACTGATTCGCTGTCCATGGGCTCTCTATGCCTTCCCCCAAAGTATTTGATCTCCAAGAATTAGTCACTTCCTCTGTGTTAAGTCTGTGCTAGAGGCAAGAATATAGCAAAGGAGAGAGAGTAAAGACACAAAATCATTAACAAATAATATAATACAGTACGCAACGTGCTAAAATAGCTCAGCATTTATGAAGCTAGACCCTGGAAGCACAAAGATACTACTCTTGTCTTAAAGAGACTCTTGTCTCATGGTGCTCAGTAACTGTTTGCTAAACTGAATCAGACCTAGAAAACTCACTGAGTTTACGGAGATGGTAAAAACTAGTGGGCAGGAAAGCGAAGATCCTTAAATGATAGGTTGGGTTTGGATTGGCATAAATAAAACAAAAGGAACAGCACTAGATATCATCTTTAATTTGGAAGTAAAACAACAGCAACAACAATGGTATTGTCTGAGGTTTTAACAGTAACCTGGCTGCCCCTGGGATGGAGAATAAATTCACACTATAGCATGAGACTCGGGGGGGATAATGTCTCTTAGGATGCGGCAGCTATGTTGAGCACACAGGATAAGTAAACCAGCAACGATTTCTGCACTCTCAACCAATGTTCTCAGGGAAAGTCTGGGGGGATGTTGTGGAAAGGGGATACAATTTTGCAAACAATGTTGCTTGCGAGGAGCTATCTGAATTTTTAACAATCCTATTGATATAAAATAGACACACAATAAACTGCACAATTTGCCATACACACACACAACCCCGTGAAACCAGCACCACAAAAAAAGATAATAAAAATATTCATCGCCGCCCCCAGCAAAGTTTCCTTTGGTCCCTATGCAACGCCTGTGTCCCCCCTCTCTCCCACCATCTTTAGGCAACCATTAATCTGCTTTCTGCTGCTGTAGATTAGTTTGTATTTTCTAGAACTTCATGTAAATGAACTCATGCTATAGGTACTCTGCCTGGCTTCTTCCACTCAGTAATTAATCTGAAACTCATCTGTGCGGCAGCACGTCTTAATAGTCCATTTCTGTTTACTGATGAGCAGTACTGCATTGTATGGATATACCCGAGTCCATCCGTTGCACCAAGAAGAGACATTTCGGTTGCTTCTGTACACAGGCAAATCATGAATAAAGCTGCTATAAATATTTGCGTACAAGGCTTTGTGTACATCCATACACGTGCCTTTTCTTTTGGGTGGAGCGGAATGGCTGTCAAACTGTTTGCTTTCCCGAGTATCTTCTTCATTTTGCATTTCCCACTTGCAGTGTATGAAGAGGTCTAGACATTCCACCTCCTGGCCAACACTTCCTACGGTCAGTCTTTACTTTTTCCATCTTAACAGGTGTGTAGTGATAGCTCACTGGGGTTTTATTTTTATTTGGGCTGTACTAGGCCTTCGTTCCTGTGCGGCCCTTCCTTAGCCGTGGCAATCAGGGGCCACTCCTTAGCTGCAATAGCTTGTCTTGTTGTAGAGCACAGGTTCGAGGCACAGGAGCTTCTGCAGTCACAGCACGTGGGCTCGGTAGCAACGGCTCCCAGGTTCCAGAGCACAGGCTCAGGCGCGGTGGCACACGGGCTCAGCTGCTCCGCAGCATGTGCGATCTTCCTGGATCAGGGATTGCATACGTGTCTCTGGCATTGGCAGGCAGACTCTTTACCCCTGAGCCACCAGGAATCCCTCACTGTTCTTTCGATTCATAGTTCCCTAATGACGAATGATGTTGAGCACCTTTTCATGCCCTCATTTGCTATCCACATATCTTCTTTAGTGAAGTATCTGTTCCAGTGTCTGCCTAATTTTTAATTAGGTTATTTGATTTTTTTTTTTACTTTATTGAAGCATAGCTGATTCAGTTTTATATGTATCTATATTCTTTTTAATATTCTTTTCCACTATGGTTTATCTCAGGATATTGAATATAGTTCCCTGTGCTATACAGTAGGACCTGCTGTTCCCCCATTCCATACGCAATAGTTTGCATCTGCCAATCCCAGACTCCCAGCCCCGCCTCTGCCCTCCTGGCAGCCACAGTCTGTGCTCCACGTCTGCACGTCCGTTGCTGTTGTGGTGGATAAGTTCATTTGCATCATATTTTAGATTCTACATATAAGTGATATCACATGGTATTTATCTTTCTCTTTCTGACTTCACTTAGTATGATCATCTCAGGGCCACTCGTATTGCTGCAAGTGTTATTATTTCACTCTTTTTTATGACTGAGTAATACATTCAGAAAACGAAGATCATGGCATCCGGTCCCATCACTTCATGGGAAATAGATGGGGAAACAGTGGAAACAGTGTCAGACTTTATTTTTTGGGCTCCAAAATCACTGCAGATGGTGACTGCAGCCATGAAATTAAAAGACACTTACTCCTTGGAAGGAAAGTTATGACCAACCTAGATAGGATATTCAAAAGCAGAGACATTACTTTGCCAACAAAGGTCTATCTAGTCAAGGTGATGGTTTTTCCAGTGGTCATGTATGGATGTGAGAGTTGGACTGTGAAGAAGGCTGAGTGCCGAAGAATTGATGCTTTTGAACTGTGGTGTTGGAGAAGACTCTTGAGAGTCCCTTGGACTGCAAGCAGATCCAACCAGTCCATTCTAAAGGAGATCAGACCTGGGTGTTCCTTGGAAGGAATGATGCTGAAGCTGAAACTCCAGTACTTTGGCCACCTCATGTGAAGAGCTGACTCATTGGAAAAGACTCTGATGCTGGGAGGGGTTGGAGGCAGGAGGAGAAGGGGACAACAGAGGATGAGATGGCTGGATGGAATCACCGACTCAATGGACGTGAGTTTGAGTGAACTCTGGGAGTTGGTGATGGACAGGGAGGCCTGGCATGCTGCGATTCATGGGGTCGCAAAGAGTCAGACATGACTGAGCGGCTGAACTGAACTGAATACTCCACTGCATACATGTACCACATCTCCTATGAACATAAAGGTTCATGTTCCTTTTTGAGTCATAGTTTTGTCTAGAAATACGCCCAGGAGTGGGATTGCCGGATCACATGTCAACTGTTTTCAGTTTTCTGAGGACTTCCATACTGTTTTCCACAGTAGCCACAATTTACATTCCCACCAACAGTGAAGGAAGGTTCCCTTTTCTTTACATCCTGTCCAGCATCTGTTATTTATAGACAATTTAACAATGGCCATTCTGACAGACTGTTTTCTAATCACTGAATTTTAAAGCTCTCTACATGTTCTGGATACTTCTTTTATCAGATAGATAATTTATAAATACTTTCTCCAGCTTTCTCATTCTCCTGAAAACATCTTTGGAAGAGCAGAAGTGTTTAATTTTGACAAAATCCAATTTTTCCATTTGTCTTTGACAGGTCATGCTTTTGTTGTTGGATCTAAGAAATCTTTGTCTAATTCATGGTGACAAACGTCTTCTCCTACTTTTCGTCTACAAATTCTACAGCTCTGGTTTTGATTAGGGCCAGGATGCACTTTGAGTTAATTTTTCGTACATGTTTGTACCAAAGTCCTGCACCAAATGCTGAAAAGATTATCCTTTCATCACTAACAGGTCTTTGAACCTCCATGGAGTTTTTCATGTATGTGTGGGTTCATTTCTAAACTTTATTCAGTTCCACGGATGTATTTGTCTATTTTTAAGCCAATACTGCACTATCTTCATTGCTGTCATTTTATTACGTCTTGAAAACTAATGATGTTTATCTTCATTACCAAAGTTGTTCTGGTTATTCTAGGTCCTTTACATTTCATAGGAATCTTTGAATCCACATGTCAAGTGCTACAAAAGAACCTCTATTTAATCCACAGGGCAATTTGGGGAGAATTCACAGATGAACGGGGGCTTTCCTGATGGCTAATATGGTAAAGAATCTGCCTGCAATGCAGGAGCCGTGGGTTCGATCCCTGGGTCTAGGAAGATCCCGTGGAGAAGGGAATGGATAATCCACTCTAGTATTCTTGCCTGCAGAATCCCATGGCCAGAGGAGCCTGGCTACAGTCCACAGAGTCACAAAGAATCAGACCTGACTGAGCGACTAACAGTTTCACTTGCACAGGTGAACAATACAGACTCTTCTGACCCATGGACAGCACGTGTCTCCATTCCTTCAGGTTTCCCTGGTGGCTCCCAGCAGGGCCGCAGTTTTGGTGTACAGAATCTACAGTCTTTTGTCAAACTTCAGTTCAGTTCAGTCGCTCAGCTGTGTCCGACTCTTTGCGACCCCGTGGACTGCAGCACTCCAGGCTTCCCTGCCCATCACCAACTCCCAGAGCTTGGTCAAACTCATGTCCATCGAGTCGGTGATGCCATCCAACCATCTCATCCAACTTACCTTTAACGTATTTCATATGTTTGATGCTACTATAAAAATAATTCTAAATTTTGACTTGTATGTTTTCATTGTTAATATGTAGAAATGCAATTGATTGTTATGGCTTTTGTTTGCTTTGGGCTGAGCTGCACAGCATGTGGGATCTTAGTTCCCCGACCAAGGATCAAACCCATGCTCCTTGCATTGGAAGCATAGCACACCAGGGAAGTTCTTTTTATGTACTTATTTTGTATCCTTACAACCTTACAAAATTAACTTATTAGTTCTAGGAGCTTTTTTGTAAATCTCATCAGATTTTTAACAGAGACAATCACATCATTTGCCAATAAGTTCACTTTTACTTCTTTTCCAAACTGCTGCTGCTGCTAAGTCGCTCCAGTCGTGTCTGACTCTGTGCGACCCCATAGATGGCAGCCCACCAGGCTCCCCCGTCCCTGGGATTTTCCAGGCAAGAACACCAGAGTGGGTTGCCATGTCCTTCTCCAATGCATGAAAGTCAAACGTGAAAGTGAAGAGTCGTGTCCGACTCTGTGCGACCCCATGGACTGCAGCCCACCAGGCTCCTCCGCCCGTGGGATTTCGCGGGCAAGAGTACTGGAGTGGGGTGCCACTGCCTTCTCCTAGCTGCCTTTTACTTCTGTTTCTTCTCTGACTGCCCTAGCTAGAGCCCCCGGACAAGAATGAATAGAAGTGGTAAATAGAACCCATCCTTGTCTTACTTCTTGTCTTGGAGTAAAAGCGCTCAGTCTTTGAAGCTGAAGGGTTTCTGCAGAAGCCCCATATAACATTGAGGGGCTTCCCTGGTGGCTCAGTTGGTAAAGAATCTGCCTGAAAGGCCGGAGACTGCCTGCAATACAGGAGACCCAGTTTGATCCCAGGGTCAGAAAGATCCCCTGGAGAAGGAAATGGCAACCCTCTCCAGTATTCTTGCCTGGAGAATTCCATGGACAGAGAAGCCTGATGGGCTACAGTCCATAGAGTCACAAGAGTCAGACATGACTTAGCAACTAAACCACCAGCAGCTGTATAACCTTGGGGAAATCCCTTCAATTCCTAGATAGCTGAGAATTTTTATTTAAAAAAATGGATATTGAACTTTGTTAAATGCTTTTTGAAAAGAGAGGAAGAGGGCCTCTATTGAAATGACCATATGTGTTTTCTTTCTTATTTTGTTAAAATAATGTATTACATTGATTGGTTTTCTAATATTTAAATTAAACAACATATTCCTGGGATAAAACACATGGTAGTCATGATGTATGAGGAGGGCATGGCAACCCACCCCAGTATTCTTGCCTGGAGAACTCCATGAACAGAGGAGGTTGTCGGGCTAGAGTCCATGGGGTCACAAAAAAAAAAAAAAAAAGTGTAAAACTGGTATTATTTCTTCTTTAAATGTTTGGTAAAATTTACCAGTAAAGCCATTTCAGCTTAACATTTTCTTCGTGAAAAGATATTTAACTACAAATTCAGTTTCTATAATAACAGATCTTGCATGCTGCTGCTGCTGCTGCTGCTAAGTCACTCCAGTCGTGTCTGACTCTGTGCAACCCCATAGATGGCAGCCCACCAGGCTCCCCCGTCCCTGGGATTCTCCAGGCAAGAACACTGGAGTGGGTTGCCATTTCCTTCTCCAATGCATGAAAGTGAAAAGTGAAAGTGAAGTCGCTCAGTCGTGTCCAACTCTTCTCGACCCCACGGACTGCAGCCCCCCAGGCTCCTCCGTCCATGGGATTTTCCAGGTAAGAGTACCAGAGTGGGGTGCCATTGCCTTCTCCGCATGCTAAGTCGCTTCAATTATGTCCGACTCTTTGCAACCCCATGGACTCTAGCCCACCAGGCTCCTCTGTCCACGGGATTCTCCAGGCAAGCATACCAGAGCGGGGTGCCATGCTCTCCTCCAAGGGATCTTCCCCACCCAGGGATCAAACCCGCATCTCTTATGTCTCCTGCACTGGCAGGTGGGTTCTTTTCTGCTGGGTCACTGGGGAAGACCAATAATAGATTACAGGTTTATTTAATTAATTAGTGAATATTGGTACTTGGTGTCTTTAGGATTATTTATTTATTTCATCCAGTTGCAAATCTATTGGTGTAAAGCTTTTCATATTAGTCCCTTATATTTCAAGTGACCGTACAATCTGTAGTGATGTCATCTCGCTTATTATTTTTTTAATATTTTTAATGAATTTGGCTGCACCGAGTCTCAGTTGTGGCACTCAGTATCTGCGACTTACCCTGTGGCACGTGGGATCCTCTAGTTTCGGCAATCCAGACCTAGTTCCCTGACCAGGGATTGAACCCAGGCCCCCTGCATTGGGAGCACAGAGTCTTAGCCAGTGGACCAACAGGGAAGTCCCTCACCTCACTTATTTCTGATATAGGTTATTTGTGTCTTCTCTCTTTCTTGACTCATCAGTCTGCATAGTAACTCATCAGTTTTACTGACCTATTCAAAGAATGCTGGGAACAGACTGAAGGCAAAAGGAGAAGGGGGCGGCAGGGGATGAGATGGTTAGATAGACTCACGCTCAATGGACATGAGTTCCAACAAACTCTGGAGACAGTGAAGGTCAGGCAAGCCTGATGTGCTGCAGTCCATGGGGTCACAGAGAGTCAGATACGACCCAGCAACTGAACAACAACAAAGAATTAGCTTTTGGTTTCACTGATTTTCTCTATTGTCTTTCAGGGACCTTTATTTTTTTAACTGATTTCCATTCTTTTTAATTTCCTTCTTTCTACTTAATTTCACCATTCCTTTTCACGAGTCTTAAGGCAAGAACTGAGGTTACTGGTTTGAGACCTTCCTTCTTCCCCAATATAGGGGGTTGGGGTTTCATGCAACGTTTCCCCTCTACTATTTGATCAACAGTGTTCCTGCAAATTCTGACGTGTACTGCTTTCACTTTACTCCAGTGCAAAATATTTTCTAAGTTCCACTTTTATTTTTCCTTTGGCTCATGGGTTATTCACAAGTGTACTATTTAGTTTCCAAATATGTGGGCATTACCCAGGTGTCTTTCTGTAGTTGATTTCTAACACTCTTCATTAACTTGAAACTTCTTCAATTTATTGAGACTTGTTTGTGGCCCAGAACCTGATCTACCTTGGTAAAGACATCCAGTTCAAACAATGTGCATTCTTGCCTTGTGAGATGGAATGTTCTATAAATGTCAATGAGGTCAAGTTGTCCAGGTCTTATCAATTATTGAGAGAGGTATACTGAAACCCTTGACCATAATTATGGGTTTTCTGTTTCTCCAGGTGGGTCTATCAGACGTTGCTTCATTTGTTTTGAAGTTCTGTTATTAGGTACATAAATCGTTAAGAAGTCCTTTTGCTGAACTGACTTCAATATCACTGCGAAATGACCTTCTTTATACAGGGTAGTATTCTTTACTCTGAAATGTACTTTATCTGATATTAATATAGCCACTATGATTTTTTATCATTATTATCACGGTAAATCTTTTCCTATCTCTCTGTGTCTTCATATTTAAGGTGTTAGTGCTCAATCGCTAAGTCGTGTCTGACTCTTTGGGACCCCATGGACTGCAGCATGCCAGACTTTCCTGTCCTTCACTATCTCCTGGAGTTTGGTCAAATTCATGCCCATGGAGTTGGTGATGCCATCCAACCAACTCATCCTCTGCCGCCCTCATCTCCTCTTGCCCTCAATCTTTCCCAGCATCAGAGTCTTTTCCAATGAGTCGGCTCTTCGCATCAGGTGGCCAGAGTATTGGAGCTTCAGCTTCAGCATCAGGCCTTCCAATGAATATTCAGGGTTGATTTCCTTTAGGATTGATTGGATTGATCTCCTTGCAGTCCAAGGGACTCTCAAGTCTTCTCCAGCACCACAATTCAAAAGTATCCATTCTTCAATGTTCAACCTTCTTTACGGTCCAATTTTGTTATATTTTTTGTAGGTAACACACAGTATTGCTTTTTCAATCCAATGTAACAATCTCTACCTTTTAATTGGGACATTATCTTTACATTTTGTGTGATTATTGGTATAGCTATTTAAATCTATAAATGTGTTCTATTCATTTCATTTCTTCTTTGTTCTTTTTTCTCTCATTTTGAATTAACTGTATTTTTGTAATTCTATTTTATCTCTTCTGTTAGCTTATGTCTTTATTTTTCTATTTAGCAATGGCTTTGGGACTCAGTACACATTTTTTACTTAATCACTGTCTACCTTCAGCACCCATTATATGACTCTGTAGAGAGAAAATGAACTTTAAAATAATAAACTTCCATTTTCCCCTCTTGTGTTAGTCACTCAGTCGTGTCAGACTCTTTGTGACCCCGTGGACTGTCGCCCGCCAGGCTCCTCTGTCCGTGGGATTCTCCACGCGAGGATACCTGGAGTGAGTAGCCATCTCCTTCCCCTTCCCCTTCCCCTTCGGACCTTTATGCTATTGTTGTCATTCACGTTATTTTTATGTATGTCATAAAACTCACACTACATTATTATTTTTTAAAGTCAGCTATCTTTCAGGAAGATCTAAATAATAAGACAATTATCTTAAATATTTGCGCATGTGGTTAGCATTTCCAGTGCTATACATTCCCATATGTAATCCATATTTCTGCATGGTATCAATATTCTTTTGCCTAAAGGACTTTTTATAACCTTTTTTATGATGCAGGTCTATTGGCAATGAATTCTTTCAGCTTCTGAATGTGTTTATCTGACTCTAGAATATAACTAGACATGTACCCAGGCAAAACTATAATTTGATACCTATGTACCCCTGTTCATCGCAGAACTATTTACAATAGCCAAGACATGGAAACAAGCCAAATGTCCATCAACAGATGACTGGATAGAGACAATGTGGTATATATATGGTGTATATACATACGCTAAGTCGCTTCAGTTGTGTCCGACTCTGTGCAACCCCATAGACGGCAGCCCACCAGGCTCCCCCGTCCCTGGGATTCTCCAGGCAAGAACACTGGAGTGGGTTGCCATTTCCTTCTCCAATGCATGAAAGTGAAAGGGGAAAGTGAAGTCTCTCAGTTGTGTCCAACTCAGCAACCCCACGGACTGCAGCCTACTAGGCTCCTCCGTCCATGGGATTTTCCAGGCAAGAGTACTGGAGTGGGGTGCCATTGCCTTCTCTGGTATATACATATAATGGAATGTTACTCAGCCATAAAAAAGGAATGAAATAATGCCATTTGTAGCAACCATGGATGGATCTAGAGGTTATCAGACAGAGAAAGGCAAATACCATGATATCACATATATATGGAATCTAAAATAAAGCACAAAGGAACATAGATACAAAACAGAAAGATTCACAGACACAAAGAACAGAATTGGGGTTGCCAAGAGGGAAGGGACGTAGGCGAGGGATGGATGGAGAGTTTAGGATTAGTGGGTGCGAGCTAGCATACACAGAATGGATAATCAACGAGGTCAGAGATACAATATCCTGTAATAAATCAGAAAATAATATAAAAAAGAATTTTTGCATCCGTGCTCGGTCATGTCCAACTCTTTCCGACCCCATGGACTACAGCCCATCAGGTTCCTCTGTCCATGGAATTCTCCAGGCAAGAATACTGCAGTGCATTGCCATGCCGTCCCTCTGAGATCTTCTCGACCCAAGAATTGAACCTGTATCTCCCGTGTCTGCTGCACTGGCAGGCAGATTTCTTACCACTCAGCATTCAAAAAACGAAGATCATGGCATCCAGTCCCATCACTTCATGGCAAATAGATGGGGAAACAATGGAGACAGTGACAGACTTCATTTTCTTGGGCTCCAAAATCACTGCAGATGGTGACTACAGCCATGAAATTAAAAGACGCTTGCTCCTTGAAAGAAAAGTTATGACAAACTTAGACAGCATATTAAAAAGCAGAGACATTACTTTGCCTACAAAGGTCCATCTAGTCAAAGCTATGGTTTTTTCAGTAGTCACGTATAGATGTGAGAGTTGGACCACAAAGAAAGTTGAGCACTGAAAAATTGATGCTTTTGAAATGTGGTGTTGGAGAAGACTCTTGAGGGTCCCTTGGACAGCAAAGAGATTAAACCAGCCTATTTCCTAAAGGAAATCAGTCCTGAATATTCACTGGAAGGACTGATGCTGAAGCTGATGCTTCAATACTTTGGCCACCTAATCCGAAGAATGACTCTTTCCCTGGGGAAAGATTGAAGGTAGGAGGAGAAGGGGGCAACAGAGGATGAGATAATTGGATGGCGTCACTTACTCAATGACCGTGAGTTTGAGCAAGCACTGGGAGTTGGTGATGAACAGGGAAGCCTGGCATGTTATAGTCCATGGGATGGCAAAGAGCTGGACACAACTGAGCAACTGAACTGAACTGAACTGAGTCACCTGGAAAGCCCATGAAAAAGAACATATATACATACATGTGTTAGTCACTCAGTCGTGTTCAACTTTTTGTGACCCCATGGACCGCAGCCCACCAGGTTCCTCTGTCCGTGGAATTCTCCAGGCAAGAATACTGGAGTGGGTTGCCATTCACTTATATAAAACTGAATCACTTTGCTATACAGTAGAAATTAACACAACATCGTAAATCAACTATAAGTTAATAAAATGTTTTAAATATAAAACTATTCTAAGCAAAAAAATATTAAAATAAAAAAGAATGCAACTAGAACTCACACTTTAAAATTACATGCATACACAAAGGGTTTGAGGGGTACAGTTTTAATGTAAAATTAATGTGCTAAGAATCTCACCGCCATGCCCATAGAGGTAAAGTATTATTTTTTGTTTGCTGAACTCAGCCAAGAATTGATCACCAATTCAGAAAACGACATCACAATGGCGGGCCCTCGGGTTATGTGACTCAGCCCCACAGTAGCAGCTTGCGCTTGAAACAGTGTGGCGAGTTCAGCTACCTTCTACGCTTCTCCACTTCAAGCGTAGCCGACCCTGAGGACTCGCACATCACTGATTTACCTTCCTATTTTTCCTTTTGCATTACACTCAAGGTGTTACATCTTTCTTTTTAATTTCATGTGTAGTAGTTCATAGAACCTATGGCTTTCAAAGAAAATAAATAATGAAGATTAGTTTTCGACTGGGGCATAAAAACTACCCCACATTTAGTGACTTTAGACAATCATATCTTGCTCACGATTCTGTGGGCTGGCACTTGGGCAGGACCCAGCTGGAACGGCTTCCCTTTGCTCTACAGCACACTGGCAGATCTCTGGTTCTTCTGCCTTTTCTAAATCCAGCTTGTACATCTGGAAGTTCTCAATTCACATACTGTTGAAATCTAGCTTGAAGGATCTGGGGCAGTACCTTGCTAGCACGTGTAATGAGCACAATTGTACAGCAGCTTCAGCATGCTGTGGCACCGGGAAGCCTGGGGTCGCAGAGAGTCCGACAGGGCTCAGTGACCGCACACCACCACTGCTGGCAGAGTACACGCTGCCTTTGAGACTAGTTGGCCCATTAGCCTGGGACTGGCTGGGTGTGATGGCCACGGGTCTGGCAGTTGGCTGGGACCTAGCCCGAGCACCTCGCTCTCCTTCCAGCCTCTCCAGGTGGCTAGCTCAGGCTTCCTGACACGGGGACTTGGTTCCAAGACAGAGAAGGAAGATGCTACAAAGACTTTTGAAGCCTTGGCTCTGAAGCCACCCAGCATCAAGTCCCTGGCATTCTAAAGGTCGTGGTCAATCACAAGAGTAGCCAGGATGCCAGGGGTACAGTTACAGACACAGCCTCTTTTTGTTTTCTCTTTTCTGGCCACACCACACAGCACGTGGAATCTTCCCCGACCAGAGACCAAACCCACACCCCCTGCACAGGGAGCTCGGAGTCTTAACCACTGGACCACCAGGGACGTTCCCCAGACACAGCTTCTTGATGAGAGGAGCAACACCACCACATCACTAATGCAGAGCATTCATGGATGGAGGGAATTTGAGCTGTATTTTGTAACTTACCACAGAGAATTACAAAATATGTGTATAAAAGGGACCTCAGAGCTGTTACCATTGACAACCACTGCTGCAAACAGCACTTTCTCCAATTCACCCCTCACCTGGCCCCCCCAAAGGACGCACACCCTTTCTCAATTTCTCACGCAAACAAATAAGAATTCTCTGTGTCTTTGGAAGAGCCTCACCTCCATAGATGATGGCAATGATCTGCTAAGGAACAGGGCAAGATTTGTCTGCAACAGTCAGCGTTCTGCACTGAGCCTTTCTTAAACCGTCAGAAAGACACAAAGTTCAATGGGGATTAGGTCATTACCTTTTCCTCGCTTTGTTTTTCTAGAAATAGATGAACCAGGGCACTGTTAGCCTATAGCGAATCTTCACATAAGGGGTCTTCGTTACTAGATAGCTGGAAAATTAATGTGATGAACTGACACATTAATTCTGGGCTTCCCAGGTGGCACCAGTGGTAAGGAACCTGCCTGCCAATGCAGGAGCCCTAAGAGACGTGGGTTCAAACCCTGGGTCAGGAAGAAACCCTGGAGGAGGGCGCAGCAGCCCACTCCAGTACTCTTGCCTGGAGAATCCCATGGACAGAGGAGCCTGGCGGGCTACAGTCCACAGGGTCATGAGGAGTCAGACACGACTGAAGCAACTGAGGACGCACCACATATTCATTAAAGGACCGTGATTGGGTTCCACTGAGTCTCATGCAGACTTGCCCCTGACATTCAACCAGTGAGTGGCATCCCACACATCCTTTCCTGCACTAGGGACAGCCAGAGAGTGGCACCCAGGGCATCAAAGAGCCTGGTCAATGAACATGTCCATGCATGACCCAGGGACAGGATCAACCAGTGTGGCCTGGGGAAGTTCGGGACACTGTGTGCCACGCTACAAACAGCTGCAGAACTTTGAACTCTTACAAAAGGACAAACTGTCCAGACCCAGATTCTCCCAGCCTGGCCTTTCCTAATATACTTTCCTTCCAACCGTGGGTGAAGCACACACAGGCAGGATGAGCACGGACTACAGTGAAAATCAACAGACGCTATGCTCGGAGGGCAAGAAGTCTCAATGCTTTTAATGACTTACACCCAGGTTGGGAGGGCTGGTACATCAGGGTATTCTCTCTTCATTCAGAAAAGTTCCTCTCCTGCTACTGTGATACCAACGGTCCTATCTGTCCACATGCACTCTCGGGAAACCTTTGCTCAAATGCCACTACCTCCAGACTGGTCCCAGAGAGGCAAAAGGACTTCACACCCACACGCAGCCTGCAAAACACTGAACAGAGGCCAGTTCAGGATCCACAGTAACGTCGGTGTTCCTGACAACACCTGCTGGCCAAGCAAGCATGCCAACCAAATGCAGCCGTGGGGACAGTCTTCCTGAACACCACTGGGATGTCCCAGAAGACTACGCCGTCCCATTTGGCTGAAATAGGGCACAACCTATTCCAGGAAATAAGTGTGAAAGCCTGCCAGGCCACAGACAACAGATATGCATTCTTGCCAGATTCCACATAAAAGGGGACGTTCGAGTGACACTGGGCTTCCCAGGTGTCACTAGTGGTAAAGAACCCACCTACCAATGCAGGAGACCCAGGTTCAGTCCCCGAGGCAGGAAGATCCCTGGAGGAGGGCATGGCAACTCACACCAGCATTCCTGCCTGGAGAATCCCATTGAAAAAGGAGTCTACGGGGCTACAGCCCATAGGGTCATAAAGAGTCAGACATGACTGAAGCAGCTTAGCACTCAGTACTCATGATCTGTAAAAAGCAGAAATGATGGCAGCATATAATTATATAAAAAGAGGTAGAGACCACCCATAGGAAAGCTATGACAAACCTAGACAGCATATTAAAAAGCAGAGACGTTACTTTGCCTACAAAGTTCCCTGTAGTCAAAGCTACGGCTTTTCCAGTAGTCATGTAAGGATGTGAGAGCTGGACAATAAAAAAGGCTGAGCGCCAAAGAACTGATGCTTCAAATTGTGATATTGGAGAAGACTCTTGAGAGTCCTTTGGACTACAAGGAGATCAAACCAGTCCATCCTAAAGGATATCAACCCTGAATATTCACTGATGCTGAGGTTGAAGCTCCAATCCTTTGGCCACCTGATGCAGGGAGCTGACTCATTGGAAAAGACCCTGATACTGGGAAAGACTGAAAGCAGGAGGAGAAGGGGATGACAGAGCATGAGAGGGTTGGATGGCATCACCGACTCAATGGACATGAGTTTGAGCAACCTCCAGGAAATAATGAAGGACAGGGAAGCCTGGCATGCTGCAGTCCATGGGGTCGCCAAGAGTCAGACGCGACTGAGCAACTGAACAACAACAATGAGACCACCCCTCCCCCCCAAAAATAACACACTCCAAATCAAATCCTTGGATCTTACGTTGCAATTAACTTGGGGAACAATTAGGTTTCATTTCACCCTCCAAGAGCGGGGACCTCTATTAGGAAACCTGATCTCCATGCATCAGACTTGGCTGGTGACCAGCCTAGAGGCCTTCACCAGGTCAGCGAGCTGAGTGTTGGGTGCTCCTAGCTGCCTCCTCCAGAGGGTTTCCTCCCCCATTCCCAGGAGCCATGCCTCTGAGAACCAATGCCCCTCCCACGGGCAGTCCAAAACCAGAGGATTCAAGAGCCCTCCCTCCTGCCTCCAGATAAGACCAACTCTGGGTGACCTGTGCTCACTGCTGAGGGATGCTCCCCCAGGTGCTAAACAGCACCACTCAGCTGCCCTCCTGCTGTCAGCTTTCATGCAGCACAGCCGGTGTGTTGACCATCCCGCTCAATCGTGGCTTTAATGGCAAGAGCACCCTAACATTTAATGTTTGCTGGACATTCCCCACAGCAGGAACCTTCCACTTTTTGTTACACTGTTTTTGTTTTACAATAATCTAAAGAGCTTCCCTGGTGTCTCAGACAGTAAAGAATCTGTCTGGAAAGTGGGAGACCCCGGTTCAATCCCAGGGTCAGGAAGATCCCCTGGAGAAGGAAATGGCAACCCACTGCAGTATTCTTGCCTGGGAAATCCCATGGACAGAGGAGCCTGGTGAGCTACAGTCCATGGGGTCGCAAAGAGTTGGACAAGACTGAGAGACTTACACACACACACACACACTGCAATCTAGTACATACATGCATGTGGGGGGTATATGTGTGTATTCATCTGAGACATACATTCACAATACAGTATTTACCTTTACTACTAATGTTGGCATTGTTTTCAATGTCATTTTTTTAAATTATTCATTTACTATTTTGGGCTGCACTGGGTCTTTGCTGCTTTGCATTCCCTGATAGCTCAGTTGGTAAAGAATCCACCTGCAATGCAGGAGACCTGAGTTCAATCCCTGGGTCGGGAAGATCCCCTGGAGAAGGGAAAGGCTACCTACTCCAGGATCCTTGCCTGGAGAATCCCATGGACAGAGGAGCCGGGTGGGCTACAGAAAATAGAATAACAAAGAGTCTCACATGACTGAGCAACTAACATTTCATTTTCAGTTATGAACTTAGGCAGCAAATCTTAATATAACATATCAGCAGTTTTTGTGACTTTACCATTAAGTAGAAATCACAGATATTTTTTTATGACATAAAAGTTGTTCCAAGTGTTTCAAATAACATTTACGCTCATTACTATTCCAAAATTCTAGGAGCTGTTCAATTTAGTGGATCTTATTTAAAATATTAATAAAGTTGTTGCTTTAATAGAGTTACTGCTTCATGACAAGGTTGGCTTTTAACATATTGCAGCTTTATTTCAACAGAAGGGGTTTCCTCTGTAAGCCTATGTATTTTAATGTATTGACTTAAACACATTAGTCTGAGAAATGGACCACAGAGTTCACCAGACCACCAGATATGGACACCAAACTAGCCCATGGCACAGAAAAGATCTTTAATGAAGGCCTCTGCATTCCAGGCAGTCTGCAACACATTTCTTCTCATTTTCAATCACTTTGTTTTTTCATTTTTAAACACAGGGCCGTAGTCTCAAATTACAAAAATAATTTAAGCTTATTATAACAAGTGAAACAATGCAAGAAAAGATTATACAAAGGTGATTATACTCACCTCTTAAAGAAACCTACCACACCCTTCTGTAAACAGGCTGATTTATTGCTTGCTTTTACCAAAATGGATTCATTCTACACACATTATTCTGTAATTTATATCTGCCACTTGGCAACTGACACTGTAACACAGATATTCCTACAAGTCTGTGGCTGTATATTTTTCTGGTTTCTTTATGCACATTTATATAAAATTCATGTGAATGAAATCATATCATGCACTCTCTGGTTTTTTAGTGCAGACTTTTACTTTTTGTCTGCCTTCTCACCTCCCTAATTTGTATTAGTTATCACAACATAACAAAGCAACACAGAACTTAGCTTAGAACAATAATGAATGTTTATTATCTTAGAGATACTGCTGATCAGGAATTTGGGAGTGCTTAGTTGTGTGATTCTGGGCAGAGGGTCTCTCCTTAGAGGGCAGTCAAGAGGTCAGGTGGGGCTACCATCATCTGCAGGCTTGACTGGGGCTGGAAGCTCTGATTCCAAGATGGTGCCTCACGTGGCTGGCAGGTTGGTGTGGGCTGTTGGCAGGAGGCTTGTATTCCTCACCACATGAGGGTTCCTGGAGTGTCCTCACAGCAAGGCAGCTGGCTTCTCCCAGAGCAAAAACCGAGAGAGCACGGTGGGACCTGCAATGTCATTTATAAGCTAGCCTCAAAAAGGTCACCCTTCTTCATTCTGTCATATCCTACTGGTTACCCAGGCCAGCCCTATTCATGGTGGGTAGCAACTACATAAACACATGAACCCCAGGAGCCAAGGTTTCCTAGATGCTGGCCACCATAGCCCTCAAGGGGCTGTCCTGCAAGGGACACCTCTCCCAGATAACCTATGCTAACAGCCTGGCGTGTTCCATGCTTATATGAACATAATCAAGTCACACTATACAAAAATCTACACAGACTACAATCATCTTATGAGTTAGGTATTATCAAAATTAAATAATTAATGTAACTCTCTATAAAAATTCAATAAATTTTAAAATAAATATTTTCAACACTTAAAAACAAACTGAAACTCTAGTCCAAGCTCCTGTGGAGTAGTTGGAAGCACAGTTCACAATAACCAAGACATGGAAGCCATGTAAATGTCCATCAACAGATGGATGGATAAAGAAGTTTGGTACATATATATATATATACACAACGGAATGTTACTCAGCCATAAATAAAGAACAAAATACTGCCATCTGCAAGAGCATGGATGCAACCAGAGGTGATCATACTAAGTGAAGTAAATTAGAAAGACAAATCACATAAGTCAGAAAGAGAAAGACAAATACCATACCGCTTATACGTGCAATCCAAAGTGTGGCACAAGCGAACCAACTATGAAACAGAAGCAGACTCACAGATATAAAGAACAGAGCCGTGGCTGCCAAGGTGTAGGGGTCGGGGGACAGGGATGGACCAGGAGTCTGGTGTTAGCAGATGCAGATGCAGAACGGAGGTCCTGCCGCACAGCACAGGGAACTATACCCAATCTCCCGAGATAAGCCATACTGGAAAAACAAAAAAGAATGCATATTTGTGGATACCTGAGTCACTTTGCTGTGCAGCAGAAATTAACACAACATTGTAAAGCAACTATACTTCAATTTAAAAAAAAAAAAGGCAGAGCTGCTGGAATTCAGAGCCAAGACCACCAGACTCCAAAGCCCACGCTCTTCCCACGATGCTAAGCAACGGACATCACACCGTCTCGCCAGCCTCCTCTTGGTGACAGCCCTCAGTCTCCTCAGAGAGGATGGTCACTCTCCTATTTCTTGTGGCAGTGAAAATTCAAGCCTTTTCTTCCAAGCCCTATACTCTCTGTTCAAAGCCCCAAACACGGGATGCTCCCGACTCAGCCTTGCCAGGTAACTGAATCTCTATCTGCTTTGAACCTCCATCCATTCCTAATAGTTTTACAATAAAAAAAATTTTATGGTTTTATTCTTACAACTGCAGAGAGAGGTAAAGAGTCCTCTAAAGGTACGTGTTTTCCGCTGAGAAAATGAAATGCAGGAAGAGAAAGCAATTGAACAGAACTAGCTCCACAGATCCTTCTCATCATCTTCCCTGCTTCTAACCCTCTGCTCTGTTAGCAGATCCGAAGTGCGTGTGTGTCCTTCCATGAACCACCCTGGGACTAGCTTTCAACATACAGCAAATCCTCTACAGGTAAAAGAGCTCTGTTCCAAGAGCACGTTCATAAGTCCAGTTTGCTCGTAAGTCCAGCAAAGTTAGCCTAGGTATCCAACTAACAGAATGGGCTATATAGTGCTATACTGTACTAGGTTATAATACTTTCCATGGCAACCCACTCCAGCACTCTTGCCGGGAAAATTCCGTGGACAGAGGAGCTTGGTAAGCTACAGTACATGGGATGGCAAAGAGTCGCACACAGCTGAGCAGCCTCACTTCTCATGAATCAGGCTGCTTACCACACAAGTAATACACAAAAAACAAGAAAGCACAAAAATTAAGCATTTTTAACCTTATAACACAGTACCCTGAAAAGCACACTAGTAGCAGCTACATCACTGCAGCTTTTACGCTTGCTTCCGGACATTCTGGGTTTGAAATAAAGATATTGCACTATGGTAGTCTATACAGTACTATACAGTAACGTATACAAAAGCACAGTCACTCGTAGAGGGTGCACTCAAGTGACAATGTACACCAGACACGTGAACTAACTCAAGTGACTGGACGTGCGAATGCACGTACGCATCTTTGAAAGTGCGCAACTTGAAGGTTGCTAAGTAGGGGACCTACTGTATAGTAATTGAATGCTCCCATACTTGCAGCAGGCACGCTGGGGATACAAAGATGATACAGGAAAAGTGTTTGTCCTCAAGGCGCATGCAGTCTTTCCTGAAAGCTGGATACACGTGTCACAAGAGTCTGAGAACACCGCCGATGTCAATAAAGAACCACAGAGCAAGCGTAGACAAGGACAGGCAGGGAAGATCAGTTGCTAGTGGGCAGTGTTTCTGCTGGAGGTGAAGTAAGCAGTACTTCCCCTTGGATGGGAGCAGGTGCCCTGTGAAAAAGGACTCTGGTCACACCAGATTAAAGTGCTGGGTTAAGCCAAGGCAAACAGCATTCTCTTAACAAGCTACAGAGCATTGTGAATCTCCAGAGAAGGGGAAATTATATGGAAGGTTTCTGAAACCGAGCTGGCCATGAAATCTTTCCTCCCTCCTCCCCAGGAAATATCTTATATTCCCCGGAACATGGTTTGGGAGTTGCTGAAACAGGGTAATCTAAGTTTTGTTCTGACCTCAGCAATGTGAAACATGCAGCCAACAAAGGCAGCATCTTTCCTTTTCTCCTTAAGTCAGTAACAAGATACGAGGGTTTTGGGGGTGTTTTTTTTTGCCAGAATTTTTTATTTATTTACATTAAAAAAGAAAAAGAAAAAAATATATATATATATAAAACCACCAACAAAGGTTTCACTCTCCTTTGTGTTAATAGACTTCAGACTCAGCTTTTACCTTGCTGGAGGGAGAACTTAATTACTTACAGGTTTTTCTAGAAGAGTCCTCAGTTCAACCCTACCACAGTTTACACTGCAGCCCACATTACAGAACTCCACTGGCATTTGGCTCCTCGGTGTCCCTCTTTAGAGTGGTAACGCTGTGCTTCCAACGATATACACAGAAAAGTTTAGGAAATACCAGCTGCTCCAGACGGCATGGATCAGAGAATGAGCCCCTCTGCCCTGAAATTTACACAAAGCATTTTACCCCCTGCCCACCCGGGAAGGGTGGCAGGAGGGGAGATTTCCTGGCACTCAAACCAGTTGTGTGCGTCCCCTCTCGGGTATGAGTGGCCAAAAGGCCAGCGCTTGTAAGTGAATTCCTCTGGAAAATGGGGGCCTCTGGAAGGGGCCCTGGGGTGTGAAAGAAAGTGCAGAAGAGCAGGCTGATTCTCACTCCCATAAGGAAAACGTCAGGAAAGAAGCACATTTCTTTTCAAAATTGCTTATAAATGGTTAGCCAACAAATTCCGGCTTGCTCATGGTTTATAAGTGAGCCCGCCAAGTCCAGAAATGACAGGCTTCTCCAGGGAACCTTTCCCCACGCACAAATAATTGGTACCTGAAGCCCGCCGCCCACTTCAGAGGCTGGCTCTGCAACCGCGCATGCGCGGCCTAAACGCCAGTGGCCCCAAGGCTGATGCTTCTGATGGGCTTAGGTAAGATGAGACCCAGCGCCCCCTCCCCTTGCTCCGTCCCTCCGGGCAAAGAGGCTCTCCACTCCCAACCAGAGCTCCATCAAGGCCAGGCTGTGCCCTCAAAGTGGACAACGGTCTTTCCCTTCCCTGGATGGGCCTCAAAAGCAGCGTTTCTAAAACATACTAGAAATGGCGACACCTCCCCCGCAGTAAAAACACTTTTATGGATGACTAATCAGCAATAAAGCTGCAGATGACCTGTCTGCAAAATCTTCAGTGCCTGAAGATCTAAATTACTCTCATCTTTCTCCCCCCAAAGTTAGGTATAATATAATTTCAAGCAATGCAAGAGCAATTTCTCCCTTCATTGGATATCAAGCTCAAGATGTTACAGAAAAAAGAAATAGCTTTTACCGCTGATATGAGAAATTTAAAAGAGAGACAAGTGTGAGCAAACAAAAGCTGTCACATCAAATACTGTGGGGGGAAAAAAAAATCTAGAAAAAATGCCAGAAATGCTCAAGTCTAAATAAAGTCATTTATTTGTTATTTTAACCCCTTCACCGTCAGAGTTGCTGGCAGGCTAGTTAATTCTCTGCAGGTGGGACTGACTGGAGACAGCTCTCTTGTGCTTATAAAAAAAAAAATCATTGTATTGTGGCATGTTTCTCTTAGTTCTCTGAAATCGTGAAGGGTTTCCAAACAGAAACAGGATGGCACCGCTGCTCCTCTGTGGTATCATTTCTTCAGAGAATTCAATCTCCTCCAGTTCCCACCACATTAAGCAAAGGATCTAGACCATGAGGTCTCAAAGGGCAGCAGCCACACATGCTGCATGCTTCTGGTAGGCGGTAGGTATTTGGTAGAATGTGATGGCAATTATTTCTCAAATTTTGTATTTTAAACGTGCAACTCAAATATAAGATGCTTTCTGTATGGGTGGGGGGACTCAATGAAGTCCCCCCACCCAGAAGAAAAGTGGAGAAAACACAGACTGGATAGACTTGGGGTCCATCCCTTGCTTCTTTTTGGCCACGTTCATAAGCCTATATCCTTATTCTAGATTATGGGCTTTCATTAAAATTGAGAAAGATAAAGTTGGAAGAATACTGCTACTGAAACTCTGCGGACATAGAGTATTTCCAATTAACTGGGGACTCCCTTTGTGCACTACAGTGGACCCAGGGAGGAGTAAGTCATAGCTGCCATCCTCAAAAAATCTACCCCACTTGAAAAAGAAAAATATATATATAATGTTATATTTAAAACAATGTAAAAAAAAATTAAGATATTCACATTTAAAACTCTACCTTCCTCCACAACCCACTCACTCCCCTGCCCAACATGGTAAAGTTTCTGTCTCCAGTAAATTCCTTTGGCACTGGTTTCCAGGACCCCCAAATGAGAGGACCCCCCAACTGAGAGACACAGATCCAGCTCCTACTATGGCCAGACCTAGACCCTCAGCACAGCACACAAAACCCCCCAAAGTCACCAGGTCCCCCCACCTCTGCAGCCCTGCCCCCCGAGGCCTCCCCTTCACCAAACACCATCCTGGTTTCCCACCCTTGCAGCCCACGCCCACCCCACAGTCCAGGGCTCACCCGCCTCCTGACCATTGTGCCCCCCTACCAGTCCACCCCTGGTGGTTTCCGCACCTGACCGCCCTGCTAGTGACATAAACACCTTGCGGGCAGGAACCCAGCTACTTTGCCTTGGAAGCCCCAGGGCCTCGTACTGAGCGTGAGGCAGGGCAGATCCTCAAAATGGGGCTGAGTGAGTGATGCTTCATTTATCCACCAAAGGTGTTTAACAGGTGATATTAGCTTTCAAGGGGCTTTCCCGGTGGCTCTGAGGTAAAGAATGTGCCTGCTGTGAAAGAGAGGGCGGGTTCGATCCCGGGTTCAGGAAGATCTCCTGGACGAGGGCATGGCAACCCACTCCAGAATTATTGCCTGGAGAATTCTGTGGACAGAGGAGGCTGGTGGGCTCACAAAGAATCAGACAGGACTGAGCGACTGGAGCATGCAGGCACATAAGCTTTCGAAGTGAACCTGGATTAATGTGGTGCTATTGACGCTTTTGAACTGTGGTGTTGGAGAAGACTCTTGAACTGTGGTGTTGGAGAGTCTCTTGGACTGCAAGGAGATCAAACTAGCCTATCCTAGAGGAAATCAGTCCTGAATTTTCATTGGAAGGACTGATGTTGAAACTGAAACTCCAATACTTTGGCCACCTGATTTGAAGAACTGACTCACTTGAAAAGACCCTGATGCTGGGTCTTTTGATTGAAGGCAGGAGGAGAAGGGGAGGACAAAGGATGAGATGGTTGGATGGCATCACCAACTAGATGGACATGTGTTTGAGTAAGCTCCAGGAGTTGGTAATGGACAGGGAAGCCTGGCATGCTGCAGCCCATGGGGTCTCAAAGAGTCCGACACGACTGAGTGACTGAACTGAATTGATGATTTTCAAAGTTATTCACAAACATGGAGAGTGCACAGTGCCCCTAGGGCGCCCCCCCTCAACCCCCACCCCCCCCCACCCGCAAGAAAAAGACTCCTTGGGCCCATGTGACCATTTCTCCATACTTCCACCCCACCCCACCCCCCACCTCTGTCCCATCGTTCTGTGCCTTTATTCAAGGACTTTCTAGGCTGTTCCTTACCTCCTGCAGAGGTTCCTCCAGGGTCCCAAGGGCCTTGTGATGACCACTTGCTTCTCCAACATGCTCCGTCTTGAGATCCCTAGGCATCGAGAAGGAGCCCGGCGTAGGGACCCTCCTGTGCTCAATGGGGCCCTCCTGTGCACGATGGGACCCTCCTGTGCACGATGGGACCCTCCTGTGCTTGGTCAAGGACCCTCCTGTGCGCGGAAGGACTCGGGGGAAGCGAGGGCAGCGCGGCCACGTGCTCGCCGTGCACACATTCTGCTGTGGGTTTCTGCGTAGGAGGTCGAACGAGGCACGCGCTCTCTGAAAGTCTAGAATTTGTGGTTTGTGTTATCTCACAACTTCATATTTGGAAGAGGTATTTTAATTTCTTATGAGTTGTGAATAATTATGTAATTCTGCCACCTTCTTAAAGCTAAGACGTTTCAAACTGACTCCTGTCCTCCGGGGCTGACAGCCTCAAGGGAACTTGGCTTTTTTCCCTTGGGTTCTGAGCAAGTGTGTGCCAAACAAATTCTTTAGTCCGTTAAAACAACGGTTCATGATGGAGAGCCATCCTACACACAGGAGTAAAGTCCCTCTTCCCTCTCAAAATTAATCCTCAGAAATCACCACTGAGAAGCAAACACGGCTTGCACTCACCGCGGAGGCCGCTTTCCGAATTGTTTCCCATCTACTGCAGTCTTTGGAGCCGCTGAGTTTCTCAGCGTTTTGTTTCGCCCTTGTTTGTAAATTAGCCGTGCGATCTTCGAAATTTGCCTGTGGGTCTTCTTGATTTTTCTGCAGCTGTTAAAGAACCTAGGGAAAGGTGAAAGAAGATTGCATTAGCAGACTGTGACGGTCTCCGTGGTCCACCGATGTATTTTTTAATCCGTACCTAAATGGCACTTCTCTGTCGAATACCTCCTGTTCTAGACTCATCTCTGTCAATCACTCGGTCCCTTGGCCATCAATAGTTGGAGCATCTACACCACCCCACACTCTGTTCTGAGCACTGGAAAGGCAGAGCGAGCAGGCAGATGAAGTCAGGCACCCCGAAAGACCATGTGAAGTTTATACTGCAGTATCACCCATAGCTGACTTCCAGACACTCACACCAGAAGGTGAACACTTCATTAAATACAGACAAGGGATTGTTAGTCGTTAGGATGCGCTTATCTTTTTTCCCCCAGGGCTTTTTTTTTTCACTCGTATGTATTTCATATTCCTAGCTGGAGGAATATCAAAAGAATCTGAATATCACCATCTGGAAGTTATGCCATGGACTCCAGTGGGCAGGATGAGAGCTGAGTTTCCCTTCTTCCTCTAAAAGTGTATTTCTTCTGCTGTGAAATGAGCACAAACATATCTGATTCCCTAATGAGACCAACCCAGAGACTAAAAGTCACAGAGGCATCACCTCCCACCCCTCACCCCTCTCCAGGTTCTTGGGACCCTTCCAATGTGGAGGGATTGTTTGGGGGGGGGGGTTCCTTTGAGGACATTTGATCATCAGTGACTTCACTGAGGAGCTTCCCAGGTGGCACTAGTGGTAAAGAACCCGGCTGCCAATGAAGGAGAGGTAAACATCCCTGGGTTGGAACAAGATCCCCTGGAGGAGGGCAGGGCAACCCACTCCAGAATTCTTGCCTGGAGAATTCCGGGGAGAGAGGAGCCTGGCGGGCTACAGGCCATGGGGTCTCAAAGAGTCAGACACCACTGAGCAAGTTTCACTTTCAAATGTCACTGCCCTTTACTAGTATTCCTCAAATCGGTGTTTAACTTGCTCCCTTTGAAACTACTGGTATTCTTGAGAAATGGAGGATTGTTCTCTGCAAATGTTCACTTTTTCTATCTCTCTTAATAACACTTGCACATTGATAAGTCTCTTCCTGTCCATCCAGAAGTGTTTTTATTATCTCTTGACTTGGTTTTCTCAAGCTCCTGAGAAAGACTCTCTCAACACGTGGCAGGTGAGAGAGCATGATAAACCTGGAGTGCTTTTTTAGTTAAAGTGGTGTTTTTAACTCTCCCCTATCAAGTGTTAATTCACAGTTCTTATGTCTGTAGGGTCTGTATTTATAACATTACCAGTCTGAAGACATCCTCCGATCATCATGGGTGCGTGTTTCCGACTTCCATGGCTATAGCTGGCTCCCTGTCAACAGACGTGTATTTCAAGCAGAAGTTCAAAACACTTACCATTGTGACATCTGCCCAGTAGTCCTAATTTACGCCCATTTGTAGTTACTGTTACAGACTTGGTAACATAATAAGCTGCCATTGAAAACAAAAGACTCCCCAGATTCCTCTTTAATACTGAGAAGCACGCACGCTCTTGAAGTCTGGTGTCTGGTGTGAATCCCAGTTCAATGGTGGATGAGACATTTAGCCTCATGCAGCTGCAGTTTCCTCGGCTGTAAGATGGAGATAATAAGAGGCCCCATCTCACCAGATGGACCAGAAATTGATGAGTCAACACAGGCAGAGCCCTCAGAAGAGTGTCAGGCCCAACCATTAAGTCAGCTCTCATTAAATCCCTTTAGCCTCAAGACAAAGTAACTGAAGACACCTCCGGTACAGAGTACAGACAGTGGGAGCTGCAGAAGAATTTAAGGCGACAGTCTCTTTGAGGGAAAAAATATGAAACACTTTTGATACATTGTATAAAAATGTAGTACATAATCCTGCTTCAGAGCTTCCATCAAAAATGTTGTCTTTCCAGGACCTACCATAGAGCACAGGGAATGCTGCTCAGTACTGTGTAATAACCTATATGGGGAAAGAATCTGAAAAAGAGTGGAGGTAAGTATAACTGAATCACTGTGCTCCACACTTGGCACTAACACAACATTGTAAATCAACTACAGTCCAATACAAAGTGAATGTAATTTTTTTAAAAAGTCTCTTCATACACAAGATTCACGTTTACAGTCTGGCTACACACACAAACTGGCATTCAGTATTAGCCAGATGAAATCAAACAACTGCTCATTAACAGTGGTTTATACAAACTGGTTTACATTTGTGGATCCAACCCTCTATTTTTTTTTTTAGCACATTTATCTCAAATATGTCATCAGAAAGGTTTTTAGTGGACAGATTTGAACCTAAGATATAGCTTGAGAGTAAATCAATTGTATATATTGTGTGCATTTCCTAAAATATGAGGTATGTAAGATATTTTAACACTGGGGCTATTCTATTGTCCATAGACAAAGACCCTCGACATTTACAACATTATCTTGCACAGTTATCTGGGATGAACTGGGGAGGGAACGTGAAAAACAAACAACAACAAAAATTCTGACCCAGAATGTGAGAAGTTAGAAGGGCCTTTTTGTGGCGAAGCAATTTATGGTGTGAGCTGGCTTTCTGTAATCTCCAGCACAAAGATGACCCCAAGGTAGGAAACGCTCTTGTGAAAAACGGCGCACTCAGCAAAATAGATGTATAGAAGGCAAGACTGGAGAAAACGTGTTACCACTTCTATCAGACATCCAATTGTTTTATCTCCCTCCGGCACTTATGGAGAAGTAACTATTTCAGAAAGCAATTGCCTCTTTTTCAGCTAGGATGTGGTATTATTATACTCAGTGCCATCTGTCTCCCACCCGGCTTCTAAAGGGGAATGGCAGGTCATTGCAACTAACCTGGGTGACATGAGCTAGTCTTCACACAACAGAAGGGAAAGGCAGTTCTGCAAGGTCCCAAGGTTGTCCAAGGCCCAGGGCTCGGGGGCAGATCTCCTCTGTGGCCCACGTTCCTCCCTTCCACCCGGCTCGTGACTCCCTCTGCCAGGGACTAGCTGGCCGAGAACCACTTGCCAGGTGCATCTGGGGCACTGGCTCCGGTGCCCCGGCTGCCCCCTTCTACCCGGAGGGAGAGGAAGGAAGCCCTGCCCCCGCCTTCCGCAGGGGCACAGGGGGCACAGCTCTGAGCCCCCATCTCCCAAGCCTCTCCTAGCAGCCTCCTGCTCTTCTGCAGCTGACAGAGAGGCAGGTGCCTAAACGCAAGAGCTCTCAGTTTCCGTGGTGGTGTTTATGGTCATTTCCAAGCAGATATAGAGCTGATGCCAGCCCTGCTGTTATTATCTGGCAGCCCACAAAACGAATATGAAATGCATAAAGTGACCGGATACACTAACTGTGCAGAGAAACACACACAAGACACATAACCCAGTAACTTCTACGGGGAACCAATTTTTAAACCTCTAGGACTCGGATATGGAAAACGTACATAATTATATTAACTGAGTATAGCTAGTACTCTTGATGTGCCATTTGGAAAAATAGATATATCACTCATCAGACAAATAGGGCTTCCCTGGGGCTCAGACCATAAAGAATCTGCCTGCGATGGAGGATCCCTGGGTCGGGAAGATCCCCTGGAGAAAGGAATGGCAACCCATTGCAGGATTCTTGCCTGGAGAATTCCACGGACAGAGGAGCCTGGTGGGCAACAGTCCATGGGGTTGCAAAGAGTCGGACACAGCTGAGCAACTAACACACATAAGACAAATACACGGTCACCTTCATTCTCCTAGTTTTGTTTTTGTGAAATACTGCTTTCTCCTTAACGATTGATTATAAACATGATCACACACGAGTACCCACTGTGCTGAGTCGGGCATCACTGAGTCCGTCTGGGTCACAGAACTTACATAGCATAGCTCGAGGGTGAAGACCCTGGCCAGGCCTGAGGCAGTCAGCTTCTAGGGGCCAGGCTTCCAGTTCCCAGGCGATACCCATATTCTCTCTCTCTCTTTTTTTTTTTTCAATTGCACTGATTTGTTTTTTTAAGATTTTTGATGTGGACCATTTTTAAAGTCTTTCTTGAATTTTTTATAATATTGCTTCTGTTTTATGTTTTGGTTTCTTGGCCTCCAGGCATGTGGAATCTGAGCTTCCTGACCAGGGACAGAACCCACACCCGCTGCACTGAAGGTGAAGCTCCACCCAATCCCTGGACCACCAGGGAAAAGTCCCTGTATTCTCTCTCATTCAACATCTTTCTCTTTAAAAGTTCTAACAAGGTCGCTACATATTATTTAACTCACCTTCTCCACAATGCTGAAGAGCAGAAACGAGTTGATACTTTTCACATAAGGAAGGTGCTTTTCCCTGTCCATCCTGATCTGTACGGAACCACATGAAATATAAATGTATATTACAGATTAGCAATAGATTGACATAATATAGTTAACTTAAAAATGGTTTCAAACAATAGAGGAACTACTTCCCATCCTCAGTAGATCCAATAATTGGTTGACGTTTATTATTGGTCAATACAAGTGTTGGACTCTGGGACGAAGAATAAAAAGTATAGATTCCGCTTTTGTCCTCAGAAATCCCAGCTGGGTTGAAAGATAAGCTGCATATTCTAGAAAGTTCTGTCTTTTGTGAAGACAAATCCAGCACGAGAATCTCCCTCATTAAAAAGGGAAGAAGGAAGAGGAAACTATTCTTTAGGGGATCAAAAACTACTTGACGGGCTTCCCCTGTGGCTCAGCAGTAAAGAACCACCCTGCAATGCACCAGCCACAGAAGACTCAGGTTCAGTCCCTGGGTGGGGAAGATCTCCTGGAGGAGGACACGGCAACCCACTGCAGTGTTCTTGCCTGGAGCACCCCATGGACAGAGGAGCCTGGCGGGCTACAGTTCATAGAGTTGCAAAGAGTTGGACCTGACTGAAGCAACTGAGCACGCACACACATACACAAACTGCTTGGGAAGCGTAGGGTGGGTGGGAGAGGACCTTTTCTCACGGCCCAAGAAAAGGCTAGAGCCACTTAGGACATTCAGCGACCTCATTTGCTCCCAGGAATAAACAGAAACTTTACTGAGCCAAAGAGCAGATGCAACTTTGCATGAAGCTAGTAGCTAATATGGCTTGTGCTTTATTGTTTTTAACATGCTGTAAAATGGCTTTTGCCTTTTAAAAATTTTTTCACAAATTACACTACTTCACAGCATTGCAAATCAATTATATTTCGATAAATTTTTTAAGTGCACTGCTTTAAGCCCATTGGGGTAGACGTTTCTCCTTTTCTTTAGGTGGGCAGCATTTGAAAAATCATTTTAAAATCAATGTCTGATTTCTCCAGCATCAAAGCTGCTACCCTGGGTATCTGTCTTTGAGCGTGATGAGCCTCGTGCTGAATACTGATTTGAAGTGTGGTTCACCGTGCAGACTTAAATTCTCCTTCCCACAACTTTATCTGAGAAGCCTGACAATGGTGACAATCACAGGACTAGTTTTATTGGGTAAAACTATTCTATCTGCAATTTATTCTGACAGGCTCCACAATTTTTAAGTGCAATTAAACCCTGAGAATTTGCCCAGAAAAAAAAAAAATAAAACTTCTACCACATAAAAAAAAATTTTAAGAGAAAAACAGTCGAATTGAACAACTAATTACTAACCAGTTGCTCTTTTAAAAAAGAGAAAAAGGAAAGGAAAAACATTCAGCTGAGCCCACGAATCAACTTCATTGTATAGACCGGGGGCTCTCTGGGACTGAGAAGGAGTCACAGGCAAGCTGACCAGCTGCCTTGGCCCCTACTGCCAGCTTCAGAGTAGAAGGCTCTGTCACACTCCAGGAAGGGAAAAAAATAGGAAACTTGCAGTAAAGCACCTTCAAAATCTGTGATCACTTGATTCCCAAGTGTTAGCAAGCTCGTATCACAGCACACTCAGACCAGCTGGCTCCAGAACAAGTGAGCACCTTGATTCCCACTGCCAGCCTCACATTACCGCCTCCTTCCTCATCCCAGAAGTGGTACCCAAAGGTGCAGCACAAGCCAGCCAGCCAGAGCTACTGCGATAGTCGGGCACATTTATCAGTATGACTGATCCCACTGTTGTCCCAGAAAAGGACCATGTCCCTACCAGCTCTTGGCATTCCGCACTGGAAATCTTTATCCAGCAGGAAGTTTAACCGGACGTGGAAATAAGCTATCCAGGTGACATCTGGGAAATGAGATTTTTCTTTTAAGAGATGTCCGATTATAACTAACGTTGTGGAACATTTTATAGAAAACGTGAACTTAATTCAATAGAACATCTTCAACGAGACGACCTCAGCCTTCATAATTCTTGTCATCTGGAGCATGTAATTCAAGGACTGCAGACAAGCGCAGGAGAGGCCAGCCCCTGCCACCCGACTCTGGCCCTCACCACTACCGTCCCACCTTCTCCCCCAGCCCCCAAAGGGTGTACTGTGTCCTAGTCAGCGTTGCAGCGGTCTCCCCTCCTCCTGGAATGCGCCATGCTTAGCACTGAATATTCCCTCTGTGTGGCCCCACGACCTCTACCACCGCTAACACTCAAATGACCTTCCCTGACCTTCCCCACCCAGCCCCGAACTCTCTGGGAGCCGGGACCACCTCACACACTCACAGCACTTCACAGGATGCCTTGGCACACGGCAGGGCTCCTGGAGATGTCTGCTGAAGGTTCTTTTCCTTCTGAGCCACTGAAACAGCAGGTGTTAAAAGGCCCCCTGGGTCACACGATGCTGCTGAAGAGTCTCCCTCTGCAGACTGCAAGCCCCAGGAGGGCAGAAACTGTTCCCCTCCACTGACCATTTCCTCCTGTGCCTGGGCCATTAGATGCTCAATAAAGGTTCACTAAATAGGTGAGTTAAAGACAACACACAGAGATGCTGAGCTTAAGCCAACAAGGCCCATGAATCAGAATGTGGAAACATCCTCCACATCAAATGTTGGGAGGTTGTCCATTGGGTGCTTCTCTTCTGGGTTGTTGTTGTTCAGTTCAGTCACTCAGTTGTGTCCGACTCTTTGCGACCCTACGGACTGCAACACGCCAGGCTTCCCTGTCCACCACTATCTCCCAGACTTTGCTCAAACTCATGTCCACTGAGTCGATGATACCATCCAATCATCTCATCCTTTGTCCTTCTCCTCCTGCCCTCAATCTTGCCCAGCATCAGGGTCTTTTCCAGTGAGTTGGCTCTTCGCATCAAGTGGCCAAAGTATTGGAGCTTCAGCATCTGTCCTTCCAATGAGTACCTTCTCTTCTGTGAATACCTATTACAGTCTGCAGACCTTGAATTTGCTGCAATCCAGGACAGACTTATGCAGGCCAAGATAGTCACTCAGTCGTATCTGACTCTGCAGCCCCGTGGACTGTAGCCCACCAGGCTCCTCTGTCTATGGAACTTTCCAAGCAAGAATACTGGAGCGTGTTGCCATTTCCTTCAGGGGATCTTCCCAGCCCAGGGATGGAACCAGTGTCTCTTACGTCTGCATTGGCAGGCAGGTTCTTTACCACTAGCACCACTTGGGAATCCATGCAGATCAAGCTGTAGGGAAAGAGATCACCCCATTGGCTTGCAGCCTGGTGGAGGATGGAGGCCTGGTGATGGAGTGGGGTCCCCGGAGACCCCACCAGCCCTTCTCGGGCCACCTGTCCCCTCTCCCCGGACCATCCTGTTCGTGCATCTCCCCATAGCATCCCTTGTCTTGATCAATGCCAACTAATCCCATGACCCTCAGCTCAGGCACCAGCTCTTCAAGGATGTGTCCCCTCCTTGCTCAGCCTGGATGATGGGTCCCCCAAAACTGTCCCGTTTGATGCATCTGACGCAGTGCCTCTGCCCTTGGGCCAGGAAGAGGCAGAGATGATTCCTTCTTGACCTTGACAGCAGTGACTTCACCCCCCTGCCTCAGGCAGTTCCTCTGACCCTCTGACCTTCTGTATAACCCGGCTCTCTCTTCTCCTGTCTACACCTTCACCTGCTTCCCCAAATCTTAACTGTGCAAAATGAAAGAGATGCTTCACAGGTATAAAGAGCTGGACACAATACCTTGAGATCTTCAGTTGAAACGGTGCTGACGTGAGAAATACGAAGAAGAAGTTTAGATGAGAAGACTGCCGTGGGGCAGGCACGGCCCCTGCTCCTCTGGAGGTGCTTATTGGCCAGGTTTTAAAGCTTTCCGTGGTCGGTGCCTCCAAGCAGCATGTGCTTAAATATACACGGATGCTCAGTCACTCAGTCGTGTCCGATTCCTTGCGACCCCCTGAACTGCAGCACTCTGGACCTGTGGGCGAGAGATCAGGCAGGATGCCACCACTTCAGCCACCTTTCTCAAGTCCATCTTGTTTCTCTGGAAAGTTCCAGGACACACCAGGAGAGCGCCTGTCAGCTGATGCTTCCCGTCCGCTCCCTCCCACCCTTTCAAACCCAGGGAATGCGGGCCCCCTAACTCTCTTCTTCTTTCATGAGTGTAAGCAGACATCTCCAGGCCCTCCAGGTCCTAAAGCCAGGACCTCTGGAATGCACACAGAATCCCAATAACCCCCCAAAAGCCACATCACTAAGACAGGACCATTTTTGCTTTGAGCTACTGAATGGATTCCTGAAGCGCTGCCTGCAAAACTGAACACCGGCCTGGTATATCGGTCCCCTCCAGGGTTTCCACTTTTCCTACACGTGTTCCTGTAGGTCAAACACTTGTGTCCAACATGACATAAAATCGAATGCAGATTTCTGACATTTCAAAGAGGGTGCACAGTCTGTGTGCATTTATTAATAATTGGCCCTTAAGGGTCTAAAAGTATGCAATCAAATTCACAAACAACTGGTGACTTTTCTTACAAAACAAAAATGTCACCATTAAAATATACATCCCAGTCCCATTTGAATCGGAATGGTGGCTATTTCTGTGCAAAGTATGTGTATCTCTTGAAACAGCTGATGTTTATTAGAACTTAATATAGGTCACGCCGGCTTACTGAGTCAAAACTGGACAGGATAGTAGGGGTTATGTAACCAAGCCTCTACCCCCTGCAGGAGGTCCGTCCACATGCTGGTGGCCAGTTTCCATCATTTTAAGGACCTCTTAGTACCTTAGGTTCTATTAGTCATGTACAGTTTATTTTCGTTAGAAAGGTCAGAGGCAAATGAAGTCACTTGCTGCTTTTCTCAGCCTCGGAGACTTTCCCGGCAGGGGGAGGAATGAGATGTGGCCATCAGAGGTCACCTGCTGTCCCTGGCGCTTCGTCCAGCCAGGAGGATGCCTCCGGCTCCCACTCCCCTACCTACAGCAGGACACACGGAAGTGGGCCTCGGAAACGTCCGAACGAGCTCCTCTGACACGCTGAGCGTGGTCTTTAGTCCCTACGTGACTGTGAATTCTCTCAAAACATATAAGCATTCTCTAAACAGAGACTAATGCTACAGTTAAAACTGACCCACGCGAAAGGATCTTGAAGGATCCTCGAGTCAGCGCCTTTCTTATTTAAGGAAAAGAGGCAGAGGTTTGTAATCCAGGACCACAGCCTCACATGTGAGCCCCAAACTCCAAAAAACCTGAAAATCAAACACTGTTTCCAAAATTTAGCACACAATCCTGACATGAGGTTATTTATAGTCTCATTTTTTTTTTATTCCTCTGAAAGTGAAGATGCATATGTTTACTGTGAAAATGCCCACAGGTTTAATAAGGGAACACTTGCAGGCTACAGGATTCTACAAGACAGTCTCCACACTGTACCTTCCTTTTAAAATGTGAGAAAAAAAAATCTAAGCTCTGGAAAACAAGTCCCAAAGGTTGTGTGGACCAGTAAGGTCAAAATCGAATGCAAGGGGCCTGGTGGTTGATCAGGACAAAGATGCCCCGAAATTACTGAGAACAAGAAGGGGGATATTTAGGACTGAAACGGATGACCTGGCCTTGACCCCCAGCTGTCCTTAACAAACCCCCAACACAGGGCACCCATTCACCCATCACCAGCCCAAAGTCCCAATATTAACTCTGTGTTGAATCATTAAGTCTCAAGGAGGAACTTTTGCCTTGTTTTGTTTCTCTCTTTCTCCGTCCCCTAGAAGGACACCAAGTGAACCCATTTAAAATGAACCTGAGCCTACATATTTTCTTAAACTGAATTAGAACAAAATCTTAACACTGAAACTGTTCTCCAAAAAATGTGAGCAGGATATGCATTTCATCCAGTCTAAGGCCCCAGACAAAGAGACACGGCGGAAGGTTAGGGGTTTCGCGGATGGCAAAGACTTAAACTACCCAGCCATTTGTTGAAACTTCCTCTCGGGAGAAAGAGAAGAAGCTTTTCGAAGTTTTTTAAACAGCTTGCAAAGAGTGCCACATGTGCGTTTTAACCTGCTGGTCCTCCAGCCCAGCTCTGTGTCTTGTATACCTGCTTTTTCTCTTGATGTATCTTACTGTTCCTTGCAAACGTTGAGCTGAGAATCTGCTACTCCAGAAAGAAGTTCAGTGTCTTGGTTGAACGCGAAGACTCTTGGGACAGCCTCCTTCTGAACCACGCTGCATCTCTAAATGCTAACGCTCCTGGTTTGGTTAATTTGATTAAGTGGTGAGAAAAGACACCTTGCCCACAGATGGATTGTTAACACATTTGCTCTGAATTCTGTTAAATGTTCCTCCTTCAAGTTTCTGAGTTATTTTCATCATTTTCATTTCCTCCTGTACTGCAGCAATTGCTAATCTCTTTGTTCCCTGAAGAGTTTTGAAGGTGCCTTGGTTCGCATCATTTTTTATCTTGTTACTTTAATCACGCACTATTGACCAGACTGGAATCCGTCAACCTCTTCAGAGTCAGCCCTATAGCCAGGTTTTCGGCATGCTCCTTGAAGAC
The DNA here is from genome assembly GCF_014754425.2 of Oryx dammah. Taxonomy (NCBI): domain Eukaryota; kingdom Metazoa; phylum Chordata; class Mammalia; order Artiodactyla; family Bovidae; genus Oryx; species Oryx dammah. The sequence goes on along the minus strand of NW_024070200.1, from coordinate 3,591,337 downwards.
GGTGCCTGTCTTCCGCCTCCCTGGGCACACGGGGACAGTCCCGGATGGCACTTTTCCTAAACAATTCAAGACTGCAGGGATGAACAGCCTCGTTCTAGAAGCCAGCCCCGGCAACACCCCGTGCAGGTAACCTGCCAGAAGATGAGACATTGCAGCACTTTTGGAATCTTTTGCTTGTTTCTCAGGAATCTCCTCCCTTTCTTGGGCAAATCAAGACTACCCAAAGCAGACTCAATTGTTTGGATTTCTGGATTTGCTTTTGTTTGTTTTTCTTCCACTTTCTCTTGCAGTCCAACTGAGTCATATTCACTTTTTTAAACAGTTTAAGATTCCATTGAATTTAAAGAGTTTTATGTTGTTTGAAAAAGTCCAGGGACGGGTCCTGTGAGTTCATCGCAGAAGCATGTGGACTTTGCTCACACCTCCAGGGAGTGGGCGCATCTGTAGCTGCTGCCCAAACGTCGTTCTGATTTACGCATCCACGTGCGGCTGGCTCATGGATGGCCCACTCTGTGGGTGCGGGGTGCTGACAGAGCCCTGGGACCAGTGTAAAATGACACCTACTCTCAAGGCGCCTCTGTCGTTTTCTCTTCTACTGGAAACATCCCCAAAGTCCAGCTATGGTGAGAGAAGGAAGCACAGGGCAATGAAATACAGACTGGAGCATGGGGCCAGGGCAATAAAATACAGACTGGAGCATGGGCCCTCCCTCCCTAAAGGCCAAGCAGAGGAGGCAGTTCCCTGCAGCAGGATGGGGGCCAGGTCGATGTGGCTGTGATCCTGGTCTGAGAACTGCCCTTTGGACAGGTAGACAGAAAGGCGGAAGGTGTTTCAGGTGCGGAAAGAGGCTGAGGGACGCCTAGAGGCAGGACCAAGAAAAGCTGGTTAAGAATCAGGGAAGAAACTGATATGGCCACGGCAGGAAAGTGTTGAAGGCCTAGCTACAAAGTGCCTGAGGCTGGATCTGTGTGTGTGTGCGGGGGCCCCCCCCCGCCCCCCCGCCCCCCCCCGGCCGGAGGGGGCATGGCCTGCTGCCCTTTCGGACCACCTAGGCAGGGAGAGGTCCCTATGTCTGCAAGCAGAACAGATGTAAAAACCCAGTAGGCTGGCTGAGGGTGCAGCCTGCATGCAAAACTAGAGGTCAGAGGCCAGGGGGCTGAGCCTGGAGGCAGCATGGCCAAGATGGGTCCCGAAACAAGAAAAAAGGGGGCAACTTGGAGAAAAAGCTCCAAATAATTGATGACAAATACAAACTACCCCAAAATTAAAACATCCTTCGCATGCTCATTTTTAATTATTCCCCTTATAGATTTAGCAAACAACCCATCTGCCTGCAACTGAGGCTCAGTGCACTACCACCTAAATTATAATTCTTTCATTATGAGCCCATCACCTCTTCTCCTTTCCTGAAATTAATCCAGAAACTGCCAGATACAAACGTCTATTTAATAAAATGAACATCTGTGATGACACACCAGGAGCAAAATCCTAGTTGTTCCAAACCCGGCATTTTGCTTTGACAACCAAGTACCTGTTTTATTTTTTAAATACTTTCTCTCTTCAAAACACCTGCTTTCTTTACACATTGACTTCTAAAGGAAGAGATTAATTTTTATTGGCAAGAACAGAAATTAGTCTCAACAACAAAAGAGAAGCTATGTTCTATAGAAGAGCTGCCTGCTACATGAAATAATACCCAGAAACATCAACCCAAACCCACAGAACCAAGTGAAGCCAACCCCGTTTTCCCACATGAAAGCCACAGTGTGATAAACCTCACTCCCTTGGAATCGAGCTGCAGTTCTTATTGTACCCATGCGGCCACAGGACCCCAGTCCAGGGTGGCTGGATTTCCATTAGAATTGCCTGTCCTTCACTGCCTTCTCCTCCACCCCTCCTGCGCCCAAGTCCAGTTATTCAGTGAGTTATAATTTGGCACTAAAATTCAATTAAGCTGAAACTTTGGTCATACGTGGTCTTTATCTCAGCAAAGCATAAGTTCTTTGACCCATTTTCCAAACATCAGCTGATCGATTTGAAACCGGACAGAGGTAAAAGCTGATTTCAATCGCGCTCACATTTGTAGAAAGTGGCTGGGGAAAAGAAAAAAAAAAACTTTTAAAACTTAAAAAAAGAAAAACTTCAAATAAACAGGATGGGGAGTTACTTATGAAACTGCTTGAGGTTTTCATAGCCCTTGTCAAGCAGAGACCTCGGCCCGCTTGGCAGACTTTAATTAATGTCCACTCCGGCCCTGCAAGCCATTTTCCCAATGGAAATTCTGATGAGAAAGGAAGGAATGCGAGGTTCAAGGCCGCGCTGTTGTTGAGTGGGCTGCGGGACTGGGGACTGAAACCCCGCGGGTCCCCCATGAGCCGCGAAAGTCTGTGGAAGTATTGAGCACCCCTATTGAGGACTGTGGGAGTCTGGGCGGCTTAATGGGATTGTGTTCGGTGCTTCGGGCTGTCCTTTAAAAGATTCCATGGCACCAGCGAAACTCCAATAATAGGGCCTCTCTAATTGCTTTCTGACTTTCTATGAAACTTTCTAAGCTATGCTGACATCCTCGACTACAACGACGGAATTCAAGAGTGGAGAAAGGCGAGACAAAGTGGGTGTGCGGAGAGAAAGCGGTTCTCAGCGAAGCGTGTGGGAGGTGGGGGGTAATTCGGGGGAGGGGAGATGGGGCGGGTGTTAAATCGGTGCCGGGGAAAGAAAAATATGAGTGTTCTCTTTTGTGCGAGACAAACAGCCGAGCGCGGCGAGGTCGGGGCCGGGGTCACGCGGCTCCGGGCTGCAGCTGCCGCCGTGGGGCGGGCGGGGGTCCCCGGCGGCCCCCCGGGCGTCGCGGCCGGCGGCGGCGGCAGCCTCGGCAGGCATTCCGGCGGCGCGGGCGGCCGCTGTCCTCGCGCGACCCCGGCCCGTCCAGAGCGCGCCCCGGGCGACCCTCGAGGAGGAGCGAGGGGAGCGCGGTCCGGGCGCCCGAGCAAGGTAAGCACTGCGCGGGGACCGTCGGCCCTCGAGCGCGCGCTTTCCGCCGCGCTGGGCCGGCGAGCCAAGACAGAAGGCCGCGGGCCGGCCCGACCGCCCGGCCTGGTGTTCCCGTGCGCCAGAAGCCCGACGCCGCCGCCGGAGCCTGGGACCCCGGAGACCAGCCAGCCTGGCTCCCGACTGGTCCTGGGCGCGGCCGGAGGGCCCAGCGGGGCTCACCGCGAGCCCAGGAGGCCAGACAGAGCCCAGAAAGCCCGCAGGTGACCTTCCCGGGCCGCCCACGGCGAGGGTCACCCTCCCTCCGAACCACTTGGTGCGCAGCGGCCTTACCAGGGTCCCGGCCGGGCGCTGGGCGTCGGCGGGCAGGCGGCGCGTCCCGGGGGCTCTCGGTGAGCCCCGCAGCCGCCCCTTCGAGCGCTCCCAGCGCGCAGGCGCAGGCCCAGGCCGGAGGGGGCCCCGTCCCGGCTGGCGTGGGGGCGCGGGCTCGAGTCTGGGCCTGGGTCACTGCCCTGCCCGGCCACCGGGTCACCCGAGGGCGATGGCACAGTGGGGACACGGGAGGGGGACCGGGGGCGGGGGTAGTTTGAAGGGGCAAAGAGATGGCGGCGGCGGCGAGGCCCAGGCGCCGGCAATCAAAGGCTGGGGACGGCGGCCCGCCGCGTCGCCCCAGGCCAGGCCTGGGGCATAAAGGACCTTTATCCTCAAGTGACACGGCCGGCGGTTTCCCCTGCCTCCCCCGCCCGCGGCCTTAATTGGGGCCGGCTGCTAATGTGATTAAAGGCCAGTTAAATGTTTCTCGGGGCAGCCGGTGGGAAGAGGCCGAGACCCCCTTCTCCTCCCCGGGGTCACGCCAGGCCCTTGGTTAGGGGGTCGGTGGTGGTGCCAACCCCAGGACGGCCTGGCCAGGGGCCGGCCGATTGTTCACCCCCCGGGAGGGGAGGCCGCGGGCGGGCGGGCGGGCTCCTGGGGCTTTATGTAAGCCGGTGGGCTTTGGGCCCGGCCGGATTTGGAGATTCTTTTCGCACAGTTTCCATTTTCTGGCCTTTGGAACGGCGCCCCAGGCCCTCGGGGCCCTCCCCCTCCGGTGCCTGGCGCCTGCGGGGCCCAGCCGCCCAGGCTGGCCTGGGGTTTCGGGGCGTTGGGGGTCGGCTGGGCTCGGTCGGAGCAGGTCGATTTGGGGGTCTCCCGACTGAGGATAGGTCTCTCGGGATGGTGATGCGGGGCTGGCAAATGGTGGCCAAGCAGAGCCCTCCCCGCCCCCCCCCCCGCCCCGACCCGCAGCGCCCCCAGGCCTAGGTCATGGCCAGGTTCACACGGCCGCGGCGGCGTGGGTGGTCGCGCCCTCCCCGGAGGGCTGGGCGTCCCAGCCTCCAAGGGTCGCGGGGGGCCGAGAGCAAGTGTCTGCGCCGCGCTGCCCTCCCGCGCCTGCTTCCGATGGCGCCCGCGGGCTCCTGCCCTGTGCCCACAGGTTCTGGGGTCTCCTCCTCCAGCCTGCCCGACTTGACGGAGGCCGTGCGCCCGGGACAGCTCCGGGGCGCCGCGCTAGGCGAAGGTCGAGCCACTGCCTGCGGCGGCGGAGTGCGAGCTCGGAGCCCCGGCCTCCTAGATTGCTCCCTGCCCGTGGCCCTGGGCCCAGCCGTGCGCTCACAGGGGTCATTGCTGGGGGGTGGAGGTGGGGTCCCCTGGGGGGGGGGGGTCTCCGAAAAACCAAGAGCCCGGCCCAGCCCAGCCCAGTTCCTACACCTGTGAGGTTGCAAATCCGGAACCAGTCGGGATGGGGGAGGCAGATAAAAAGCCTGGTGGAAGCCAAACGAGCTCGGGGTGTCCCGACAGCTGGCCTTGGCCGTGCGCTTCGGTGGCGGCGGCGGCTCTGGGGCGCACGGGGGCCGGGCAAAGCAGGTGGGACCCGCGGCTGGAGCCGAAACGCAGGCCGCGCACCTTCATCTCGTCCCCGCGGGGATCTCTCCCGCGCCTCGGTTCGCCTCGGTAAAGACCCGAAGGCCGCGCGGCACCGGGCCGGGGGACAGCGGGAGTTCGCCCGGGGGCTGCGGGAGGAGCCGGGCCTCGGGACGAGGGCAAGGTCGTCGGTGGCCCTGCCGCGCCGCTCCAAGAGCCGCGACCCTGAGTCCCGGCAGCCGCCTTGCGGTGCCCACGAGCGACACTTGCCATTTCAAGCACGACACGGTGTTTAAAACTAATATGGGCTAAGCAAGCGTGCTTCCGTAGAAATTTTACAGATCGGTTGTTTACTTTTCCCCCAAATATTCTCTGAAATAGTCGGCAGAACTTTTACATATGTAACAAATGGCAGGTTGAACAGATCAGAAGATATGAAATGAAAAGGATGGCGTTTGAATGTAAATGGAGTGAAAGCAGACGGTAATTTTTAATATTTTTTGTCAAAATGTACAGTGGCTCTCAAATTTTGTCATGTTCAAATTCTATAATTATTTGATATTTAAAATACCCTTTTTGTGTATTTTTCAACCAAAAGAAAAAAAAACAGTAAAAAAATTAAAAAACAGAAGCTGGAAAGCAAGAAAAGCCTGAAGAGAAAATGGGCCATGAGGAACCAAAGCCTTTTCCTGATATCCTGGTTTTTTTTTTCCTTTTTTTTTTTCTTTTTTTCCCCTTAGATCCCGGAGGAAAATACAAGTGAAAATAAAATTGTTTCCTATTAAACTAACACATAGATGTAATTAATTTCGTTCCAGATGGGTCTAAGGGACCTGGCTATTGTAGTGTACTCAGAAAACATTAGATTCAAGGTGATTATACTTTCTTCAGCTGCTCAGAGAACTGTAAGGAAAAGTAAACAGGTCCAGCCTCATGATTTTTTAAAAAAATCTGCTTATTGAACACAGATAAAATTAGAATCATCTTCTACTTGAGACAAAAGTTGCACAGGCAAAATCACCATTTTTTTTTTAACTGAAAGAATATCTGGTTTTGTTTTGTACAAAACAGCACTATTTCACTATTATGTAACAAACTGAGTGACCTTGGCTTTGTTTGAACTACAACTGCCCTTAAATCAGTAACCCCAGTGATGGTTAAAAAAAAGGAAAAATCCATTTTTCAATTCATCTTCCATTTGTACTGAAATGGCTTTTCCAGTGATGTTGTTTCAATAAAGAAGTAGCTTAGAGTAAAACAAATAAGCCGTGTGTTCTTGGTAAATAATTTTCTGTTTCAAAAAACCAAAAGTAAGTTGACTGTTGCTTTTTAGGAACAACCTTTAAACTGGACAGGAAAGGGGAAAATGTGTTTTCGTTGTCTCTTGGAAACCCCGGGAGAAGGGTTGAGATGCAGCTAGTCGCACTGCAGTATGAGAGGCCCTGCTGTTCTGCAGGTGGGGGCTGACTGGAGTACCAGGCCAAAACGTTTGTTCATACCTATGCCAACGCGGCTCGGACCCCTATGTGTGTGAGGGTGTGATGGAAGGCAGTCAGAGGGTCGGGTGTGCGGTGGGGGTGCAGGGGGTGCCCCGGGCGTGCAGAACAGACCCACACGGCAAGCCTGGGCACCTCGTACCCTGCTGCCCCTGTATCCCCGTTTTGGTCCCATCTGGAGGACCCTCCTCCTCCATTTTATGATGTTTTCTCTCCTTTAAAAACTCTCTGGTGGCCCCCTCAGCAGCCTTGTCGGGGGTCCGTTGGTCATTTTCACAAAAACAAGTGACCAAAGTATGGACCCAGACCTGGGATGCGAGAAACCCCTGGGCTCCCCTGGCACCTGGAGAGGCCCAGTCTGACCAGCACGGCCGTCTGTCCATTCACGTCCCGTGAAGCCAGGCGACAGTGCTTCCAGTCCCCGTCCTGACTGTGGACACAGTGGCGTCATGTGTGTGTGAGCGTGTTGTGGTGGCATCATGTGTGTGTGAGCGTGTTGGGGATTTTTTTTTGATTCTGTTTTTGTTTTGTTCTATTTGTTTAGTTCACAGAAGGAAAACAAAGGCCCCTTCTGTGGCACCTGGCCCAGGCAGTGTAGCAAACAGGAAAACCAGGAGGGCAGAAGGAGTATGTGGCCTCGTGTGGGAAAGCCAGCTTGCTTTGTGCTTGTTTATTACAACTGAAGGTTTCCAGGGGCCTGTGTGTGTGTGTTCAGTTGCTCAGCCGTGTCCGACTCTTTGTGACCCTATGGACTGTAGCCCGCCAGGCTCCTCTGTCCATGGGATTCTCCAGGCAAAAATACTGGAGTGGGTTGCCATGCCCTCCTCCAGGGGATCTTCCCAACCCAGGGATTGAGCCCGCATCTCCTGCATTGCAGGCAGCTTCTTTACCACTGAGCCACCTTCCAGGGACTTAGAATTGCCCAAACAGGAGGCCTGAGACCAGGAAGGGAAGGAACCCCCTGCAGGGTTGGCATCTGAAGGTTCTCCCCAGCCTTCCTTGGGGAAGTTGGCCCCCAGCACCCTCTAAGATCAAAACAGCCAGCCCACATGTTCTGAACATCGGAATAGTCAAAGATATTTAGAAAAATGGCCTCCAGTCTGGGAGACCTTAGAACTTGATGGAGATAATAAACAAAAGGAGAGGCAGTGTCTGGCAATGCCCAAAGGAGGGGAGACAGCTTCGCTTGAAACTGGATGCACTGGGGTTTTCGCTCACATCTCAGGCTTCCAACACAAGTCTGGCCTTCCTCTGGTTGGAGGAGAATCATTAGGAAAGAGTCAGGTACACGGGGCCAGCTCCCCACTCCAGCCAGAGTCAGTGACCTGACTGGAAAACAAATCTGATCACCCTGTGGCCGCCCTCCAGGTGCCCACTGCTGGCTTCTTCCCCACAGGCCTCCCAGGCCAGCCTGGCATTTCCTGGCCCCTGACCCCCCCATCTCCACATCATCTGGACATCCGCCTCCTCCCCGAGGCCCTCTGCTCATCACCCACACGGCCCTGGAGCAGGAGGTTTCTCTCTGCCCATCCCCTGGGATTACACAGGGTTCAGTGCCTCTCAGAGTAGAGAGCACCCTGGTGCAACAGCTTTGGGGCCTAGGGTTTGGGGACCTCGGGGCACCTCTGGCCTACAGGTGAGGGACTCCGTGGGACTCACGAAGAAGAGAGGACAGCATGACCCGTGCTGAGCCTTGGGGTCCCCCTCATTCAGCCGCAGCCAAACCTCAACACCCTGAGCACTCAGACCTCACACAGGGGCACTGCCCCCTTGCCCAGCCAGCGCGCCAGCATGCGGGTAGGGCCGCGGCACTGAAACCCTCTAGCGTGGCCTGGCTCCTGTCCTGTGCCCGGCACCGGCGTTCTTGTTCAGAGAACAAAAGCCCGGAGGCCCCTGAGGAGCCGAGAAAGGCCCAAGGCAGTGGCTTCCAGGGCTTGCTGACGGTGGCCGGGGTGAGAAAGGAGATGGCCAGTCTCATCCCAGGACACTCACAGCGGCTTCATGTGAAATAAGGGATGAGCTCTTTGTACACACAAAACCAAAACGCTTCCCCAGAAGAGGATTTTTCTAACCGCATCTGGAATTCTGACGTTTGTTACCCCGTTTCCTTCCCAGCGATGGCTGCCACCTGCCAGAGTGATGCCCTCATCCCAGTGGGCTGCATCTCGGAGTTCATAGACCCCTGTTTTCAGAGCTGCAGGCGTGGGATGGAGGGGCTGGAGGCAGCCCGGGGTGCCCACAGTCTCCGCCTGCTTTGCTTCCTGGATTCCAGCCCCGGAGTCAGAGCATCCCGCTGACACTCAGGCCACCGCTTCCTAGCACCCTGGCATTGGGGGTGTCACCGCCCTTCACTGGGCTTCCTCTCATAGTGGGGTTGACCGCACCCACCTCCTTGGGTCACAGTGCAAATCCAGGGAAGTCGTGCCGGAGGCAAGGGCTGGGCTCAAGGTACCCACCCACCGGCCACTTTCATCCCTGGGCCTTCCTGCCACACCTGTGATCCTGCCCAGGACGCCTGCCCCCAGATCACCCTCCCAGCAAAATCCTTCTCTTGCTGCCAGCTCAGCTCCAGGCTTCTCTTCCGGCCACTTCCTGGGTCCCCACGGCAGATGTGAGCCCATGCGGTCCAGCACAGGATCCTCAGAGCCTGGATGGAGTCATGCTGCCCCCGTGGGACCCTAAGGCATGGGGGTCAGACAAGGGGTCTGTACCACCCATGCCAGCCTCTGCAGACAATCCGCTGTTTGCTCGGTGCCCTGGTGCCAGCCCTGACGGCAGTTGGGGGTGTGGGTGCTGCTCTTCTCCCACCTTGCCCCTATGTTGCAGGTGGAGCATGCAGGGCCCAGAGAGGGTGTTCCCATAACTACAGGTCACACAGCAAGAGCAGAGCTGGGGTTAGGCCGGCTCTCCTAGCCTTGGAAGACCATGACACTCTGCCTGATGAACAGCCCCTGGGGTCCACGGCCAGCATCCTTCCACTGAGGAAGGGACCCTGAGCTCCTGTCTTCCAGGAGGAAGGTCCCCGGGCAACACGGAGGAGAGCTGTTCCCTGGCTTCCTGCATTCCCCTCCCAGAGCCCTGGGAGAGCTGAGTCCATTTCCTTCTGACTGCTTCTGACGGCTGCCCAGGGGCAGAACCGCAGCCTCCCTGCTCCAGCCTCAGCGGGCTCTCCTGCTGCCTCAGTGATCATCACCATCACATGGCCAGGACAGGCTGCCCCTGTGTCCTCTGTACACACAAGCAGGTATATGTGCATTTGTGCACACACACACACCTATGCACACGTGCACATACACACTCGTGCACACGTACACACACCTGCACCGTGCATTTTAGTTGGCAGATTGGTTTCACACACACTTCAACCTTTCTAGCCTTTCTGTAGGCAGCAAGTGAAAATTAGGAAATAGATCACCAACTTACTCTTGGGCGAGTAATAGAACTGGGGCGGGGCGGGGGACATGGATCTGGTGGGACTGGTCTGTGCCTGGCTCTTTCCCCTCAGGTCTGTTTCGGGCTCCACAAGTCTCTGGTGGCCCCTGAATGGGGTACACTGGGCAGGGGAGCTCTGTGCCCACCGGATGTGGCCAGATGCCTGCCCTCTCCACCAAGTCCCTTACGGTGGCGCTGACTCCCGAGTGGGAGAGGGCCCGGCAGGGCAGGGCACGCAGCGGGGAGGGATCGTGTCTGCATCAGTCAAGTGGCCAGGGAAGTACTGCTGAAGGCAAAGCTGCGCTGAGGCTGTGCAGGACGGTTCTGACATCAGTATGTGCAAAGGCCCGATGGAGGACCTGGCCAGCACCAGAGAAGCAGGAAAGGGACAAGAGACGGGGGAAGAAAGGAGAGGAGTAGTGGGGCCTCCCCTCCAACCCAGAATGTTCCACCTCCCCCACCCCGGAGCCCAGGGGTTGTGAGAGGCCCTCCCAGGGGGACCCACTGATGTGCGGCCCTGCCCTGTGCAGCCAAACCCATCTTTTTTGGCTTTATGTCTGTTGGGTTGATAGTCAACCTATTGATCTCTGGGTTGATAGTCCCTTTCATTTGGTTTTGTTGATCTGACAGCCTTTTATAGCTTTGAAGTGGCTCTTGTGTGGTCCAACCTTTACCCAGCCCATCAATAAACAGATGAATGGGTGAAAAAGATGTGGTACCTACACGTGATAGAATGTTATTCAGCCATTAAAAAAAGAATAGAAGGTTGCCATGTGCAGCAACACGGATAGACTTAGAGTTTATCATACTAAGTGAAGTCAGAGAAGTATTATCTGATATTGCTTGTGAAAGTGAAAGTGTTCATCGCTCAGTCGTGTCCAGCTCTTTGTGACCGGGTGGACTGTGGCCCGCCAGGCTCCTCCATCCATGGAATTCTCCAGGCGAGAATCCTGGAGTGGGTATATGTGAAACGAAAAAAAAGTAATGCAAATGAATCCACATACAAAGCAGAAACAGCCTCACAGACACTTCGGAGGGAATCTTGCCCCCCTACCTCGGTCACTGGGCATAAGAGGCCAGGCTCAGGACATGAAGACTGGGTTTGCGGGGAGGCCCATGTAGAGGCAGAAGACTCACTGTGCAGGTGGACAGACATGGAGAATGAAGGAAGCTGCTGATGGGCGTGGGGCAGTCTTGCTGCTCAGCCTCAGGGGGTGGGGGCCTCAGGCCAGCACTTGGGGGCTGCCTTCATAAGCTCCTCTACAGCCTGGTTTTATCCTCTATGAGGGGAGGCCCTTCATCTTTTGGGGTACCTCCATCTCTGGCGTTCCAGAGCTCTAAAAATCAAGGTCAGCCACCAGCAGGAGGCATATGGCCAGAGCCCACTGTTGTCCAATGTAAACATATGGAGGTTGGCCCAGGAGAGAAAGTGACCTGTCTCCATGGAGACTGGACCAGCATCCCAGAGGCCCCCCAGTTCATCCTTCCTCTCACCTGAAGCAGGAGCAAGGCCAGGGGCAGATGTCTGCCACCATCTTGAAGGCCTGAGGCCATCTAAGCCATTCCCATGGTTTTACAGGTGGGGAAACAGGCCTGGGGGAGGGGAGCTTCTAGGGAGCTCGCTGAGCTGGTCGGGGCAGAGCTGGATGCCTGCCAGGCCGAGGCTCCACTGTCTCCCCTGGAAACCTGGGCCTTGTTGGAGCCTGAAGTAGCCTTTCTGTTCAGGCTGCCAGGACACCTGTGGTCACCAATGGCAACATCACCCTCTCAATGGCTGTGCGAGTCACAGGGCAGCAGCCTCGAGCTCAAGTGTGAGCTGGATTCAGAGGCTGGATGAGGCAAGACGAGCAGCTTAGGGCCCCCTGCTTGGGGGCCAGGTGGCTGCGGAATCCTGTCCTGGGCAGGTTTGCTCTTGGTTATCAAGCAACGATGGCAAGAAATACCCGGCTTCATCTTTCCCAGCTCCAGCTCAGGGTGGTGGGGCAGCCTCCCGGGGGCCCGGCGTGGGCACCAGGTGGACCCCCTGTGACTCCTAGAACAAGGCAACCCCTTCCCTCGCCACCAACCCCCTCCCCTTGCCCGCTTTGGACTAGAAGTCAGGCAGGAGTCTTTCACATCCCACATTCTGGAAATCATGGGAAACAGCTGATTTCCATAAGCAAATGCCCAGGGACACCACCCACCCCCACCCCAGGACTGGGGATCACTTACTGCAGTCCTAGCTTTTTTCTTTTTAATTTTCTTCTCTATGAAAAAAATTGTTATTGGCGTATAGCTGATTTACAATACTGTGTTAGTCTCTGCTGTGCAGTAAAGTGAATCAGCTATTGCTGTTTAGTTGCTAAGCCCTGTCTGACTCTTTTGTGACCCCATGGGCTGTGGCCCGCCAGGCTCCTCTGTCCATGGGATTCTCCAGGCAAGAACACTGGAGTGGGTTGCCATTTCCTTCTCCAGGGGATCTTCCCAACCCAGGGTTCAAACTGGGGCCTCCCGCATTGGCAGGAGGACTCTTTACCAGTGAGTCACAAGGAATCAGCTATGTGTGTATATATACGCACCCCCTTTTCTGGATTTCCTTCCCATTCCGGTCACCACGGAGCACTGAATAGAACTCCCTGCTCCACACAGTAAGTTCTCATGAGTTATTTTTTAGTGAAGTAAAAGTCGCTCAGTCGTGTCCGACTCTTTGCAACCCCATGGACTATACCGTCCATGGAATTCTCTAGGCCAGAATACTGGAATGGGTAGCCTTTCCCTTCTCCAGAGGATCTTCCCAATCTAGGGAGCAAACCCAGGTCTCCGGCATTGTAGGAGGCTTCTTTACCAGCTGAGCCACAAGGGAAGCCCAAGAATACTGGAGTGGGTAGCCTATCCCTTCTCTAGCGGATATTCCTGACCCAGGAATCGAACCAGGGTCTCCTGCTTTGCAGGCAGCTTCTTTATCAACTGAGCTATTATGCCTATTTTCTGCATAGTATAAAAGCCCCAAACCTATAAAACAGAAGCCCTTTTTTATGCATAGTATCAATAGTGTGTATGTGTCAATCCCAATCTCCCAACTCCTCCCCCCGTCCTCGTCCCCCTGGGGTCCATCTGTCCTCTATGCCTGCTCCTAGAGAGTTATTCTCTCTTTTGGGCAAAAGGTGAGTCCTTAAGATGACATGACTGTTTTCCTCTTTAACACAGAAAAACACAGTAAAGGAATTAAAGGCTTCCTACCTCTGTCCAGGATGCCCCTTGATGTTTTGTCAAATAGAGTCACACACTCAGCTGGGATGGAAACTCGGAGGACACAAAGGTGAACGTGGAAAGCTGGCAGCCCTGAGCGCCTGTCTCCAGCCACCCTCCCTAGCAGCACCCTGGTCAGGGGTTCAACTCCTCGCCTCCCAGGCCTCAGTTTCTTTATCTGCAAAGTGGGTGGGATGGCGGTACCCACCTCCTGGGGTCTTCCAAGGACTCAGTGAGTTAACAAGGTGTAGGGCCTGGGAGCTGGGTGCTCAGTGGCCTGTGTCCATGTGCCTGCCACCAGGGTACGTCCAGAGCATGTACCTCCATCTATTTAGTTATCTTCTCTTAAAGTAACTCTTTAAACAGCTAACTTGTTTGCGTTTTGGCTCTGCCGGCTTTTCGCTGCTGCCTGCAGGCTCTCTGGTCGTGATGAGCGGTGGCCACTCTTCACTGCGGTGCACAGCTGCCTGCCGCGGGGGCGCCTCTGGCTGCAGAGCACCGGCTCGAGGGCGCCCGGGTTTCAGTAGTTGTGACCTGTGGGCTCAGTAGTTGTGGCTCCTGGGCTCCAGAGCACAGGCTCGGGAGTTGAGGTGCACGGGCAGGTGGGATCCTCCCAGGTCAGGGATCGAACTCACGTCTCCGGCATTGGCAGCCTGATTCTTAACCACTGGACCAGTGAGGAAAGCCCTCTATCTTTTTCTCAAACTCGAGAATGGATCCCACTTTGTTTGACATCTTGCTTTTTTTCACCTTGTTTATTTTGGAGACCTGTTTGTCCCAACACACACAGGTAGACGCACCTCCCTCTCTCTCAGGAGGCTTTGGTTACCAACACCAGGACATCCAGAAGTTAGAGACCTAGAAACGTCGATTCTGGCCCAAAGTGTGGACGCACATTCAGCTTGGCTGGATGTACATTTCTGCTGGCCCGAGGCGTCCCCCTGCTGGCCTGGGGCATCCCCACTGTCCACGTAGTTTGCAGTCTGATCCCAGGTGCCCAGGTGGGGTCAGCCCTATGAGATGTGTGAGGACCACAAAGGTCGCAGTGACGAGACAGAGGCGGGGAGTGGGCTCCAGGATTCCAGGGCACGTCGGGGCCTAGCAGCGTGGGCTGGAGCCACAGTGCCTGTCGGGCCTGCCCTGCGCGCGTCTCCCAGGACCTTCACAGCATGAAGTGCCTGCCTTTGCGCTGAGAAATTAGCTGCGACGTTGTCAACCAACCTCCTCTAGGCCCTTCCTGAGGAGCCCTCTGCAACCACCAGGGCTGGCGGAGAAGCGAGCACTGCAGCCCCGTGGGGGCAGCCCACACAGGCGTGTCCTCGGAGGTTCAGCTCCGAACTCAGAGAGCCGGCAACTTCTGGAAACAGCCAGATACCGTTCTGAGCCAAGCCCAGCAGGGCTGCTGCTGGGGCCAACCCAGGTCATCCTCGCAAGTGGCCACAAAGCAAGGAAGCACGTCCCCCACTCCGGGACCGTCACCTGCTTAGACCAAGTTCTGGAGGAGAGGCTGCCAATCTGTGTCCAGTGGTGACGGTGCTGCGGGCCGAGGAGGCAGCCTCCAGGGTGACGGGGACTCTCTGGGAGACTAAAGTTTTGCACGTTGGTCAACGTACTCAGATGCTGAGTCCAACCATCTCCTAAGAAGGGGTGGCCGGCAACCACCCAGCTCAGCCCACGCCTGTGCCCTCACAAACCTGCCCCTGCTCCGTCCGGAGGCCCACCAGCCTCAGCGCGGCCACTTTTTGTCTCGTTGTCCACCCCCGACCCCAGCACCCAGATGATGAGCATCTGGGGATCAAAGGTCACGTCTTCCCACGTCTATGTCTCCATAGCTCAAAGCAACATGGAGAGATTTCATCAGTATAGTGGAGGAAGACAGGATGTGGAATAGCCCTTGGAGGACAGCGTCCAAAGAGCAAGCATGGGGTCCCGGCCACCCACAGGGACTGTGGTCTTGAACCCTGGTATCCTAATCTGTAAAGCAGGGTTGGAATAACAAGTACCAGTGGTCCCTTCCTATTCTGTAATTTACAGATTTACTCATGACAGAAGGTCAAAGGCAGGGGATGCCTCTGTGCCCAGTGCCCACGGGAGGGGCAGCCACCCCCACAGCCATGCTAGGTGGCCTCCACCCACCCCCCAAGACCATTCCCTGGCTCCATGGCATCCCAGGGAAGGCAGCAGAGGTGGGCAGGAGGGCACGAGAGGACACGCTCTCCTGACCATCCAGCCCAGCAAAGCTAGAAACCGTCAAAAAGTAAAAATTCCATTTGTAAACAAGATCGAATTATTTGATTGTGAAACCCGGGTCCATGGAATTTAAAATAATTTAATATGAAACAATATCATTTGAAATGCTGGCCAGCCAAGGACTTGGGGGCAGGGGTGTGTGTGTGTTGGGGGGAGGTTCTAGCCTCCTGTGGCCGGACACAGGCTGGAACCCAGCCTCAGGGAATAATAACAAGTCATCATTCAACAAGCGTGGTTAAGAGTCAGCTATGTCGCCACCCCAGGCCAGGCACAGGGCAGCTGGCCCATGGCTCCTGCCCTTCTGGGGTTCACAGTCTCAGGGAGCAGGCAAGACATAGACAATTAAAAAGCAGAGCTGGCGATCAGGAGAGGGGCATTAGGCGGCATATAATCCAAGCCAAAGGGAAGATCCAGACGGAGCCAAGGGCGAGAGCTGTTGGCCATAGTGGGTGTCATCGGGGGAGGCTATGGGAGCTTCAGAACTGCAGTGAGAAACTGAGGCATCACCCTAGGGCATGGCGGGGTCGGGGGACGCAGAATAGAAGCGAGAGGATAGAACAGTGGCCACTTTCAACCCTAACTTTATCTGGCACTACTGTGTGACCTTGAGCCTCACGATGGACAGAAAGTCACTTTCAAGCCTCAGTTTTCTCCTCTGCAGCATAGGAATAATTAATCCAGGTCCCCACTCTCCATGAAAGTGTTAGCTGCCCAGTCTCATTCAACTGTTTGCAACCCTTTGGACTGTAGCCCACCAGGCTCCTCTGTCCATGAGATTTCTCAAGCAAGAATACTGGAGTGGGTAGCTATTCCTTCTCTAGGAGATCTTCCCGACCCAGGGATGGAAGCCCGGGTCTCCTGCGCTGCAGGCGGATTCTTTACTGTCTGAGCCACCAGGGAGACTTTCCTGATGATGGCTCAGTGGTAGAGCTATCCACTGAGCCTGCCTGCCGGTGCAGGGGATGCAGGTTCGATCCCTGGATGAGGAAGATCCCCGGGAGGAGGAAATGGCTCCCCACCCCAGTATTCTTGCCTGGAGAATTCCATGGACAGAGGAGCCTGGTGGGCTGCAATCCGTGGGGTCCCAAAGAGTCAGAAACAACTGAGCAACTGAACACACCATCACTCCCCATCTGCAGCGAGGGTCAGAAATCATTCACGTGGAGCCCGGGGGGAAGCTGACGTCACCAATGGACAGGGGCTCCCAGGGGTGGGCCAGGATGCAGTTGGCGCGGGGAGGGGTGAGGCGGTGGACAGGTGCCCAGAAGCCTGGCGCCTGTGCGGTGGGCTCTGTGCTTGGCTGGCTCAGGACCCCTCTGGTGCTTTTCGGAGGGATAATGGAGCCGATCGTGATACAGCAGCGCTTGGCCTCCATGCGTCCTGCCTCGACATAAACACGATCGGGAATATTTCAGGGCCGTAAAAGCAAGAAAAACAAACCCAGGGAACCCAGACAGAGAGCTTGCAAATGCTCACTTTCATGTCACATCCAGAAACCACATGTTCATCCAGCCACCTGCGGGCTTGTAGCTCCATGGGGAAGTGCTGGCTTATTGTGTTTAGAAAACCAAGCTGGCCGTACAGCTGCGGGGGACATCCGGGCGCCGCCCCCTCCATCCTCCCAAACTCGGCTCCAGCCCTAGAGGCTGCCTCAGGGTTTCAGGGAGCATGGTGCCTCTGGGTTTGGACCCACCTGGGAGACAGGGGGCCAGTGGTGAGGACCTCTCATCACTGCAGTGCCCCCGTGGGCAGTCCCCTAACCTCTCTGTGCACAATGGGGTCTGGAAAATGCCTGAGGTCACCTGGCCAGTGGGTGGTTCCCCTAGAATTCAAACCAGGCCCCCTGACTCACCAGTCTCCTTCCTTCCCCACTACCCCCCCCAACCCCACAATGGCTGGGCATGGCCAAGGCAGAGGAGAGGGGACCAGCACACACGCCAACAAGCTACCTGGGAGCCCAGGGAGGGCTCCACGTGCCCCCCCTACCGGTCAAGGCAGCAATGCTGAGAAGCGTTATTTTTATTCCCCCCAAGCCCTGCCAGATTACATTGTCAAGGCCAGCACTTTGGAGATATTTCCTTGGTTTCGCAATTCACGCGGTGACTAACACATGTTACATTTTGAAAACCTCTCTTGGTAAAAATTTAAGCTGAATTGTAAATACATAAAAGTCTCAGTGTTAATGGGGTGCGTGATTTCCCAGTGGCTGTTTTGTAATCCCAAGATCCAGAAAGGATGTGGAATTCTATAAAAATGGGCAGCGAGCACATATCTGGAACTGCCCTGTGAGTCCCTGGCTATTGGCAGCAGCCCTTACATCTTGCCCATCCGTATAGAAAACCCCTTTGTGTCCCCTGCCCACCCTGCCTGGGGTTGGACACAACCTCCCTCGGTCCATCCCAGGCTCCAGTGACAGAGCTGAGGCGCAGCGGCAAGAGGCTTGCTCAAGTCCAGACCCCTGATAAGGGGTGGATCAGGACTCGATCCCAGGCCTCGTGTCTCTCTGCAGCATGGCATCCCCTGCCGGGCACCTGTGTCCCGGGCGGGTGGGTCGTCCACTCCACACAGGCCTTGGCTGATGGCCCCAGGGTGGACCTGCCTGGGACAGATGATGAATAGACTGGACAATGGGGGTCGCAATCTCTGCCCGAGCATTTGGAATAAGAAATGAGAGAGGCGGCAGCTTGGCGCCCTGACGGCATGGGCACATCAGAGCCACGGGCAGATGTTGGAGTCAGCGTGGGAAGGTAATGAGGAGAGGAAGGGGGGAGAGGAGAAGAGCCCAGAGTCAGGGAGAAGATGGTCCCCTTTGAGAGAGGAGGGACCACTAGCGATGCCAGCTCAGTGACAAGCACCCAGCGTGCGGGCAGCAGCCCGACCGTCTGCAGCCTCCTGCTTGCCCCGCCCTCCGCGCCTCCATCACCGCCCCCCCCCCCCCCCCCCCCCGCCCCGGTTTAGTGCTTTGTGGATAACACATCAGTCTGCACTCACCCTGCTTTTGAGTCATTTACCAGTTCAGCATCGATCTCCACACTGGACTGTAGGCTCCGGGCATTAAGTGGCCCATCTGGTGGGGTCCCTGTGGCATCAGCAGAGGCTGACCCAGCATCTGGTCATGGCACTTGGGTGATTATTGGCTGAATTCATGCTCCTCTGGAAGATCCAGGGAGGCACCCCACCCCGCCCCGCTGCTGTGGGAAATCCCAGTGGGTTTTACCACCATGAAGAACCAGAGCAGACACGGGCCCCTCCGATGGCTTCAGGGGGCCATGTAGGGGTACGGTGAGCAACTCCATAATCAGCAGAGCTCACTGGGCATGCAGGGGGCCAGGAGGTGGCCGTGCAACCAGGGACACCTTTATGGTACAATAAAAGCCGGACGGGTATTGATTTTTCTTCGAAGTCCAGGGCCTGTTGGTCTGGGCTCCTCTTGACTCCCCGCCCACCACCGCCACCCAAGCTGCCTGACAAGCCCAGGCTCCGGCATCAAGGCCCAAGTCCCCTGGGGCCTGAGGGTCCCCTGGCCAAGGCGTCCTTGCCAACATTCCATGACTTGGATCTTGCAACCCCATATGGCTGTTGGAGTCCACTAAAAGATATGTCCATCCAAAGATAAAAGGTTGAGAGGCTGCTTTCTGAAGAACTTCACGGGCGTGGAAGGAGAGGTGTCAACTCAGTTTGGGTGTTACAGTTAGGTTTAGACTTCTTTTTATTATTCTTTTTAATTGGGAGATGATTGCTTTACAACATTGTGTTGGCTTCTGCCACCCAACAACGTGAATCAGCCGCAAGTGCACATAAGTCCCCTCCCTCCTGAAGGGAGGGGAGTGGAGGGGAGGGGGGAGGACGGGGAGGGGGTCCCACCCCGCACCCCCACCCCACCCTGCCTGGCTGGGTTGTCACAGAGCGCTGAGCTGGGCTCCCAGCATCGTGCAGCAAATCCCCACTGGCCATCGCTTTTATTCGTGACAGTGTATATATGTCAACGCTACTCTCTCAATCCGTCCCACCCTCTCCTTCCCCTGCTCTGTCCAAAGTCTGCTCTCTACATCTGCATATCTCTTCCTGCCCTGAAAATAGGTTCATCAGCACCAGTTTTCTAGATTCTGTATATATGCATTAATATGTGAAATTTGTTTTTCTCTTTCTTGCTTACTTCACTTTGTATAACAGGCTCTAGGTTCATCCACCTCACCAGAACCGACTGGAATGCGTTCCTTTTTATGACTGAGTAAGATTCCGTTGTATATATGTATCAAAACTTCTTTATCCTTTCTTCTGCCAGTGGACATCTAGGTTGCTTGCTAGCTGTTATAAGTAGTGCTGCTATGAACGTTGGGGTTCTTTTTCGTGATTCCTAAGCAGGCGAGACGTGGTCTAGCTCTCAAGAGACAAACACATTTGGGGCATAAACAAGGTACGGAGAACCCAGAGATAATCACAATACAGTGTGATAAGTGTAAAAAAAAAAAAAAAAAGTATGTCCAGAGCCCACAGGTGAAGGACCATTTCTAGATGGGGGTCAACATAGGCTCCCCAATGAAAGGAAATTTCCATCAGCTCTTGTGATTTTAATTTGGTTCGTATCCCCAGAATTCCCGTTATATTAGAACCGACAGGGCCCTTAATGGAATTACTCAGCTTTCAGTAATAACGAGTTTGTCTAGGTCATATAGGGAAGTACTTTAAAGTTATTCTTTTTTTTTTTTAATGATTGCAACAACTTACAATGCCGGAAAAGACATTTTCCTTAATTCAATTACCAAGTGAACTAAATGCATTTGCTGCAGATAATTAAGAATCTTTATAAATATAAAATAATTATCCCTTCAAAATACAGTACTAGATGTTATTATTCAAGCTAGCTTCTCAATCAGAAACCCCGTTTTTCAAAACAGTTCCAACGCACTGCCTACCACTCTCCCGGGGCAGAGCTGCTGGTGTCCAGCTTGAGGGACCCAGACCACTCCATCCTGCGAGAGTCACTGAGACGCAGGTGTTTGCTGGCAGCCACCCTCCTCAGACCCCGAGCTGCCTGCAGCCAGGGCTCTCCTCACTCACGCCTCGGTCCCTTCTAGCCTCGCTGTTCAGTCACCAAGTCGTGTCCGGCTCTTTGCGACCGCACAGACTGTAGCCCACCAGGCTCGTCTGTCCATGGGATTCTCCAAGCAACCATGCCCTCCTCCAGAGGGTCTTCCCAACCCAGGGATGGAGCTCATGTCTCTTATGTCTTCTCCACTGGCAGGTGGATTCCTTACCACTAGGGCCACTTGGGAAGCCAGTGATAAATATGACATGGAACTGTAAATCAGAAAGAGAAAGATAAATATTGTTTACTAACACATAAATGTAGAATCTGAAAACATTAGTGTAGATGACCTTATTTACAAAGCAGAAATAGAGACGCAGACGTAAGAACAAATATCTGGGTAGCAAGGGGGAAAGAAGGGGCAGGATGGATCGGGACCTTGAGGCTAACTCACATACACTGGCGATGCTATGCGTGAAACAGATAACGAACGAGAACCTGTCGTGTAGCTCAGGCAACCCTACCTAAAGCTCTATGGTGACCTCAATAGGAAGGAAATCCAAACAAGAGGGGATATATGTAGACATATAGTTGATTCACTCTGCTGTACAATTCAGTTCAGTTCAGTTCAGTCGCTCAGTCGTGTCCGACTCTTTGCGACCCCATGAATCGCAGAACGCCAGGCCTCCCTGTTCATCACCATCTCCTGGAGTTCACTCAGACTCACATCCATCGAGTCCGTGATGCCATCCAGCCATCTCATCCTCGGTCGTCCCCTTCTCCTCCTGCCCCCAATCCCTCCCAGCATCAGAGTCTTTTCCAATGAGTCAACTCTTCGCATGAGGTGGCCAAAGTATTGGAGTTTCAGCTTTAGCATCATTCCTTCCAAAGAAATCCCAGGGCTGATCTCCTTCAGAATGGACTGGTTGGATCTCCTTGCAGTCCAAGGAACTCTCAAGAGTCTTCTCCAACACCACAGTTCAAAAGCATCAATTCTTCGGTGTTCAGCCTTCTTCACAGTCCAACTCTCACATCCATACATGACTACTGGAAAAACCATAGCCTTGACTAGACTATGTCTCTGCTTTTGAATATGCTATCTAGGTTGGTCATAACTTTCCTTCCAAGGAGTAAGCACCTTTTAATTTCATGGCTGCAATCACCATCTGCAGTGATTTTGGAGCCCAAAAAATAACGTCTGACACTGTTTCTACTGTTTCTCCATCTATTTCCCATGGAGTGATGGGACTGGATGCCATGATCTTCATTTTCTGAATGTTGAGCTTTAAGCCAACTTTTTCACTCTCCTCCTTCACTTTCATCAAGAGGCTTTTTAGTTCCTCTTCACTTTCTGCCATAAGGGTGGTGTCATCTGCATATCTGAGGTTATTGATATTTCTCCCAGCAATCTTGATTCCAGCTTGTGTTTCTTCCAGTCCAG
This sequence comes from Oryx dammah, assembly GCF_014754425.2. Taxonomy (NCBI): domain Eukaryota; kingdom Metazoa; phylum Chordata; class Mammalia; order Artiodactyla; family Bovidae; genus Oryx; species Oryx dammah. The sequence goes on along the minus strand of NW_024070200.1, from coordinate 3,569,574 downwards.
CATTTCTCATGATGTACTCTGCATATAAGTTAAATAAGCAGGGTGACAATATACAACCTTGACCTACTTCTTTTCCTATTTGGAACCAGTCTGTTGTTCCATGTCCACCCCAATAAAAATAGTTAATGGTATAGAACTATATTCGAACACCACACCAACGTCAAATTCCTCCATGTGATATTTCACTACAAAATGTAAGATTAACTATGAGGGTAATTAGGTGATGGGTTCTTGGGACCTCTCTACTAATTTTGCAACTTCTTGTGAATCTACAGTACTCCATTTTTTAAAATTATTTTTTAGCTTATTGACATATTATTCGCATATAGGATTGTGAGATATTTGAAGAGTACATCATGGTGTTTTGATACACTTATACAGGTTTCCCAGGTGGCGCAAATGGTAAAGAACCCACTTGCCAATGCTGGAGACCTGAGAGATGTGGGTTCTACCCCTGGGTCGGGAAGATTCCTTGGAGGAGGCTATGGCAACCCACTCCAGTATTCTTGCCAGAGAAATGCCATGGACAGAGGAGCCTGGGGTCGCAAAGAATCAGACATGACTGAAGCGACTTAGCATGTACGAACATCATGAAAGGATGTTCCTTTCACATGAAAGGATTCCCCCCATCTAGATAATTAACATGTCTGTCACCTCACATAAAGAAAGATTGAAGGCGGGAGGAGAAGGGGACGACAGAGGATGAGACGGTTGGATGGCATCACCGACTCAATGGACATGAGTTTGAGTAAGCTCCAGGAGTTGGCGATGGACAGGGAGGCCTGGAGTGCTGCGGTCCATGGGGTCGTAAAGAGTTGGACACGGCTAAGCAAATGAACTGAACTGATCACCTCACATATTTATCTTTTTTATTTTTTGGTGAGAACATTTGGTTTGCTCTCTCAGGAGGTTTCACTTATTAAAAGTTTAAAGAAGAAACAAACAAAAAGAAGTGCATTTGGTGTGGGGGTAGCGGAGCCACCCATCGCCCGCAGGAGCAGCTTCATCCGCATCCATTCAGACCTCCAGAGAGCCTGGGATTCCACTCTGAATCCCCCCGAGATTCGCTGTGACTCCCGTGAGCCCCTCCCACATTGCTGTATAGCAGAGGAGCCCAGCTTGGTGCCCTGTGATGACCTGGAGTGGTGGGATGGAGCAGGAGGGAGTGAGGCTTAAGACGGAAGGGTTGTTGTTCAGTTGCTCAGTCATGTCCGACTCTTTGCAGCCCCGTGGACTGCAGCACGTCAGGCTTCCCTGTCCTTCACTATCTCCCCGAGTTTGCTCAAACTCACGTCCATTGAGTCAGTGACGCATTCCAACCATCTCGTCCTCTGTCGTCCCCTTCTCCTTTGCCCTCAGTCTTTCCCAGCATCAGGGTCTTCTCCAATGAGCTGGCTCTTGGCATCAGGTAGCCAAAATATTGGAGCTTCAGCATCAGTCCTTCCAGTGAATACTCAGGGTTGATCTCCTTTAGAGGGAGGGAAGGTATATATCGATATGAATGATGTGCTCTGTAGTCTGGCAGAAACCAACACGATATTGTAAAAATTAAAAAATAATAAAAATTTTAAAAAGTTTTATAAGCCTTCAAGTCCTTGAACATTATTTTTTCTGCTTTAGGCAAAACTGCACAGGTGTTCAGTGGCTCCTTAAAAAAAACGGTGTTGAGGCAGACCAGCTTCTCCGAGTCTGATGGGGAAGAGGCTCCCCAGGCCACACTTATCAGCTAAGTGACCTGGGGCGAGTTACTTAACCAGTGCTTCTTCGATCCCTCATCTAAAAACCGGGGATAATGATACCTGTCTGCAGGCTTTCACGAGGAGTGCCTAAGATAATGGGTGTGAAAGCACTAATTTGAGCATGGCCCCCAGGAGGAGATCGATAAACAGCTGTTTCTGTGATGCATCCCAGCCACCCGAGCAGACCACAATATCTCTGTCTTCTGAAACGCTCCCTAGAGAAGCAGCTTGCTGCTGCAAATAAGACCTCTGCGTTGGGTCCTGCGAGCTTCCACCTATTCAGCTCTCTCACTGCCTGAACGTCAAGGTGTCAAGGTCCTTGAACAGGATCCGGAGCCCCGACTCCTGGCCGCGAGTTCCGCCTGACCCCCTCGCCGCTCACCTAAGGCCCACGCTGCTAGGCCTCCCGTCGGTATCTGCCTCAGTGGGCTTTTCTGGACGGAGCCCTTCCTGTAAGCCCTGGGGCTCAAGTTCCTGCCTCGTAATAAAGACGAGGGAGGGTGTTTATGACGGAGCCAGGCGCTGAGTGTGGTCCAGGCTGAACTTGGCTCTGCCCTCTGTTTGCCTTCTTCTCCTCCCTGGGGCGGGCGCAGGGCGTGGGGGCGGGCGCGGGGCACTCACTCGGCCAGCCTCGCAGCGTCCGGGGTTCTACCCAGGACCGGAGACAAAGAGGCTGCGTCTCCACATCAGGGCTGAACTTCCACCTTAGGCCCCCCTTTGAGTCTTATTTCGCTAATAAGATCGGACAGGCTTGCAATTTTAGGTAACTGCAGTTGCTAAGACTGGAAGAGGGACTCATTCCCTGGCGTTCCCACAAGTCCTTCCCGGCTTGTTTAGCTTGGGAAATGAGGCAAGAACAGGTAGAAACACTCGGGGTCAAACACAAGCCATCACGAGAGAGACTGACTCAGGCTTTACTGACAGCTTTATTCACCCCTCGGCCCTCTCATAGGCTATTTATTTATTCATTTATTCAGTAAATATTTATGGAGCGGCTCACCTGTGTCCTGACCTTGTCACACCCTCAGGCTTCTGCCTGGTCTGGGTCACGGCCACACCCCTGCGCCCCAACCTTGTACCCTTCCAGGCCCGGTCAAAGGTTGCCTCCTCTGGGAAGCCTGCACCTGATCTGTGCCAGACACCTTCCCACCCTCCCTCTCCCGAGGAAGGCCAGCTGGAATGCCTAGGCCACACAGGCCTGACCAAGAGCAAGGCCATCTCCTGTGTCCTGGGGCCGGTTAGCAAAGCTTTCTAGCCAGTTCCCCTCGTCTGCAAAGTGTGGATAATACTCATTTCTGTTGGTGCTCCTTAGTGACTAAGTCGTGTCCAACTCTTTGCGACCCCATGGGCTGCAGCAGACCAGGCGTCCCTGTCCTCCACTCTCCCCTGGAGTTTGCTCAAGTTCATGTCCACTGAGTCGGTAATGCTATCTGATCATCTTATCCTCTGTCATCCCCTTCTCCTCCTGCCCTCAATATTTCCCAGCATCAGGGTCTTTTCCAATGAGTCAGCTCTTTGCATCAGGTGGCCAACATATTAGAACGTCAGCTTCAGCATCAGTCCTTCCGATGAATATTCAGGGTTGATTTCCTTTAGGATGGACTGGTTTGATCTCCTTGCAGTCCCAGAGTCTCTCAAGAGTCTTCTCCAGCACCACAGTTCAAAGGCATCAATTCTTCGGCACTCAGCCTTCTTTATAGTCCAATTCTCACATCTGTATGTGACTACCGGAAAAACCATAGCTTTGACTATATGGACCTTTATCAGCCAAGTGACATCTTCGCTTTTTAATAAGCTGTCTAGGTTTGTCAATAATAATCAGTTCAGTTCAGCTCAGTTCAGTCGCTCAGTCGTGTCCGACTCTTTGCGACCCCATGAATCGCAGCACGCCAGGCCTCCCTGTCCATCACCAACTCCCGGAGTTCACTCAAACTTATGTCCATCGAGTCGGTGATGCCATCCAGCCATCTTATCCTCGGTCGTCCCCTTCTCCTCCTGCCCCCAATCCCTCCCAGCATCAGAGTCTTTTCCAATGAGTTAACTCTTCGCATGAGGTGGCCAAAGTACTGGAGCTTCAGCTTTAGCATCATTCCTTCCAAAGAAATCCCAGGGTTGATCTCCTTCAGAATGGACTGGTTGGATCTCCTTGCAGTCCAAGGGGCTCTCAAGAGTCTTCTCCAACACCACAGTTCAAATGCATCAATTCTTCGGCACTTAGCCTTCTTCACAGTCCAACTCTCGCATCCATACATGACCACTGGAAAAACCATAGCCTTGACTAGATGGACCTTTGTTGGCAAGGTAATGTCTCTGCTTTTGAATATGCTATCTAGGTTGGTCATAACTTTCCTTCCAAGGAGTAAGCACCTTTTAATTTCATGGCTGCAATCACCATCTGCAGTGATTTTAGAGCCCAAAAAATAATGTCTGACACTGTTTCCCCTGTTTTCCCATCTATTTCCCATGAAGTGATGGGACCAGATGCCATGATCTTAGTTTTCTGAATGTTGAGCTTTAAGCCAACTTTTCACTCTCCTCTTTCACTTTCATCAAGAGGCTTTTTAGTTCCTCTTCACTTTCTGCCATAAGGGTGGTATCATCTGCATATCTGAGTTTATTGATATTTCTCCCGGCAATCTTGATTCCAGCTTGTGCTTCTTCCAGCCCAGCATTTCTCATGATGTACTCTGCATATAAGTTAAATAAGCAGGGTGACAATATACAGCCTTGACGTACTCCTTTTCCTATTTGGAACCAGTCTGTTGTTTCATGTCGTTCTAACTGTTGCTTCCTGACCTGCATATAGGTTTCTCAAGAGGCAAGTCAGGTGGTCTGGTATTCCCATCTCTTGAAGAATTTTCCACAGTTTATTGTGATCCACACAGTCAAAATCTTTGGCATAGTCAATAAAGCAGAAATAGATAATACCCCCTAAAACGAAATGCCTGTGGATGTTACATAAAATATAAGAAACATCATTTGCAATGTGCAGTTGAGCTTGCAGGAAGGTGAAGAAGTCACCCAAAATTTAAGGGAGAGGTGAAAGTGAGTGATAGCTTAGCCAGTCCTGAAGCTGACTTGACTCCAGGCTATCAGGCAGGCCCAGGGCCCTAGCAGTGTAGGTCTCGGTGGTTGTCAGGGACAGGAGAGAGGGCTTATGGCACCTGTGAGATGGGATGTTGGGGCCTCCCCTCCCCCAGAGCCAGCATCTCCAGGCACAGATCGACACATTCCCGGCCTTCTTCCAACTGGCCTGGCCTCGGGACTGGTTCTGGCCAATGGATGCTGAGAAGAAGAGAGGCGAATCACTTCTAGACCAAAACCAGACTCTGCGGGCCATGCGTCAGGATGGCAGAGCTGTGTTGGGATTTGGGCAACATAGGTCACTGAGTTGCTCCATGTGGGGCCGCTGTCTGGACAGTTGCTCAGATTCCCTGAAAACTTTGCAGGAGCAAGAAGCCTCTGTTGGGCTTAGCCAGAGAGAGGGGATGGGTCTTTAGTGAAGCAGGACTTCCTGACTAAAAAGTTGGCAAAGGGGATGGCAAGCAAGCTCTCTGTCTTCATCTGGAATCTAGGTGGGAAAACCAGTCTCCTGTGCTCTTATTCCACAGAAGTTTGTGGGTCACATTTACACTACGTTTTGGTCCAGAAAACCCCAAACTGTAAAATTAAAGATATTTCCAATAAGGTTCTCCTGCTGGAAGCAAACGCAAATCCCCCTCCTCCACAACCTGGCCTCAAAGGACCCCACAAACATAAACCTACCGACGAGGTGTTCACAGTCCCAAGTCAGAACCCCGAGTTCATCAAATACATGCAACTACTAGTTAAGGAACTTAAACGTTTCTTTTAAATGTTTGTAAAATTTATTTAATTGGAGGATAATTCCTTTACAATATTGTGATGGCTTCTACCATACAGCAGTACGCATCAGTCATAGGCGTACATGGGTCCGCTGCCTCTCAAGCCCCGCTCCTATCCTTCGCTCCAGTTGTCACAGAGCGCCAGCTTTGAGTTCCCTGCATCGTACATCAAACTCCCGCTGGCTATCTGAAAAGAAACGCATTTGAGTCAGTTCCAGTGAGGTGGATGAACCTAGAGCCTATGGTACAGAGTGAAGTCAGAAAAACAAATATTGTACATTAACACATATATTGGAATCTAGAAAGATAGTATTAACGACCCTACATGCAGGGCAGCAAAGGAGACACAGAGATGAAAAACAAACTTTTGGACACAGTGGGGGAAGAAGAAGGTGGGATGATGTGAGAGAACAGCATTAAATGTTTTAAAGAACTGAAACTGGAAACCAAAATTATGGGGAATTGATAAAGCACTCTCGGGAAAAAAAAAAAAAAGACCAATAAATTTGAAAAGGAACGAAGCAGAACTGGCTGTGAAAATCTTACTGATGGTATGAGAACCTTCATATTTGGTAAAACAGCAGATTAGACCTGTTTCCTGAAAACAGAATTTGTCAAATAAAAGGTGGAGTGAAAGAAATTACCTACTGATGCAGAGAGAAAAAAGGAGGTCAGAAAAAAAAGAAAGCCGTTAAGAGACACGAGGGTCAAATAAATAGCATAACGTTATCTAACTGATGTTCTAGAAGCAACTAGACAGAACAGGACTGAAAGGTGAACTTCGTGAAGATATAATGACGAAGAATTTCCCAGAACTGAGGATGGATGGAAATCTTACGTTTAACATGCATGGCGAGTCTGTAGCAGGATAAATGAAAATGAATTCATGCCTGACATATCAAAGTAACACTGCTGGAGATCAAAAACAAAGCAGAAGCATAAAAGCAGCCTTTTATTCATTCACTCACGTATAAAAGATTTTTTTTTTTTGAACACCTACTACATGTCAGGCACTCATGTAGACGCTCGGGATGCATCAGTGGAAAAATACACAGAGTTCTTGCTCATTCTCACAGGGGACAGAGATAATGAATAAGCATAAGTAAGTAAATTTTACAGTGTGTTAGAAAGTGATGGGCGTGCCAAGGGAAAAAAGGCAAGAAGAAAAAAGAGGGGATTTGGAATATGTGTGTGGTGGGGAGGAGCCGGGGCAGAGTGTAATATTTAGTAAAATGTCAAGGGAGGCCTCCTTGAGAAGGCGAAGTTTGAGCAAAGACTTGAAGAGAAGAGGGAGTTAGTGAGACGGATGGAGGAGGAGACACTTCAGGCAGGGGGAACAGCCAAGGGCTCCCTTGTCTGCAGAGCTTCTTGTGTGAAGTATCTGTTCAAAGTTTTTCATCCAACATTTTAATTACGTTGTTCGTACGCTTATTAAATTCTGCTAAAGTCCCTTATCAGATTGTGAGCTGCAAATCTGTTCTCCCAGACTGGTTTGTCTGTCCACTGTCTTAACGGGTCATTTGAAAGGTGGATGTTCATTTTGATAGCATCCATTTTCATCGTTTTGTGCTTTGTGACGGTGCGGGTCTTATTAAGAACCCTTTGCCGGAGTACTTCCCGGGTGGTACAGTGGATGTGAATCCGACTGCCGATGAAGAGGACACAGGTTCAGTCCCTGGACCCAGAAGATTCCAGGTGCTATGGGGCAAACTAAACCTACGTGCCACAGACACATAGCCCCGCAGCCCAGAACCTGTGCTCCACAACCAGAAAAGCCACCACAAGAAGCCGCGCCGCAACAACGACCCAGGGCCACCAAAAATAGATAAAATGCAAAGAATTTTAAAACCCTTTGCCTACCTCAAGGGCACAAATCATCTCTCTCCATTTCCTAGAAGCTTTATATTTTTGGTTTTTATGTTCGGGCCTGTGATCCATTTCAAAATTACTTTTGAGTGTGATGTGAGGTAGGGGTTGAGGTTCGTGTTTTTATGTATGCATATCAATATTTGTTTTAAAGACTTTCCTTTTCCCTAAGATTCACCACGCCCATTTTTTAAAAAATCAATTGGCCATACAAAGCTGGATCTTTTTCTAGGTTCTCTATCCTGTTCCATTGATCTAGGTATTTGTTCTTACGCCAGTAGCATACTACTGCTTCATAGTAGGTCTTAAAATTCAGTGGTATAAATCCTCCTTCTTTGTTCTTTTTCAAAATTGATTTGGCTATTCGTGTTCCTTGAATTTCCATGTAAATTTTAGAACTGCCTTATCAGTTGCCACAAAAAGACCAGTGTGATTATAATTGAGATTCGCACTGAATCCATAGATTATTGAGGGCAAAATTGATATCTAACCATATCGAATCTTCGGATCCATGAACAAGATATATCTATTTCTTCACACCATCTTTAGTTTCTCTCTTATTTTTCTTTTTAATTTCAGTGTTTTGTAGTTTTTAGGGTACAGGTCTGGTATATATTGTGTGACATTTATCCCTAGGCGTTCATGTATTTTATGCTATCGTAAACTGTATTGTTTGTTAAGGCTTTTTTTTTCCCAAAACAAACAACTTTTTATTGACATAGAATTATTTTTGGCAGTCTTGACCACATGTTTATTCTGTTTATATTAACGATTTCCTAAAACTCACTATGTAGTAGGTATCTCTTGTTACATTTTAAAAGTAACCCAAAACATAGTGACTTAAGACAACAAAATTTATTAACAACTTCTGAGCATCAGGAATCCATGAACTGAGTGGTTCAGGCTCAAGGCTTCTCACAAGGTTACAGTCAAGCAACGGTTAGACCTGCAATATCTAAAGCCTTCACTTAGATGGCATGCACTTTTGGTGTTTTTTTTTTTTTTTTAATTTAAGGATAATTGCTTTACAATATTGTGTTGGTTTCTGCCATGCATCAACCTGAATCAACCATAGGTGTACATACGTCCCCGCCCTCTCGAACATCCCTCCTACCTCCCAACCCTCTAAGTTGTTACAGAGTCCCAGATTGAGCTCTGTGAATTATACAGCGAATTCCCACTGGCTCTCTGCTTCACGTGTGGTAGTGTATATGTTCCACGCTACTCTCACCAACTGACACACAGTTGATTTACAATGTTGTGTTAGTTTCAGGAGTACAGCAAAGAGATTTAGTTTATGTATCTGTATATTCATATATATATGCATATATATACGTTCTTTATATGCACACGTACATATATACACATTTATATACATATATAACATATACATTTATATATACATAAAAAGAATATGTATATTCTTTTTTAGACACTTAGAATATCAAAAGACATGTATACCCTTTACTCACCTTTTCTAATGATAACGCCTAAATCATGGACTAATTTAAAAAACCAAGATATTAACATTGGTAAAATACTATTAACTAAACTACAGATTTTGTTTGGACTTTACCACTTTTCCACAAATGTCTTCACTTCCGGAGTGCAGCTCAGGACCCCGCGCTGCCCCTAGTCGGCGAGTCCTTAGTCCCCTGCGGTCTGTGCGATTGTCCCGTGTTTCCATCGGGCAGGACTCGGCACTTTTGAAGAGCAGTGCTCAGGTGTTTGCTGGACCGTTTCTTGATTTGTGTTTCGTGATGCCTTCTCATAGTGATTTGAGGTTCTGCATCATCAAGAGAAATACTGCAGGAGTAACCTGTGCCATATCAGGGAGTCCTCAATGTTACCGTGTCTTATTTCTTGTGACGGGAACTTTCATCATTCTGCGAAGATGGTGTCTGTCAGGTTTCTCCACTGTATAGCCACTATTTTTCTCTTTGTAATAGAGCAGGGAGATACTCTGAGGCAATGCAAAGGTTCTGTTTCTTCTTAAACTTTCTCCCACTAATTTTAGCATCCATTGGTGTATTTTGCCTCCATGGTATCTGTGAAATTCTATTTGGATTTTTCTATTTCCCCTTATTCCTTTTTACGTGAATTAATTGGGCTTCTTCTATAAATAGGTATCATTCCTTTTCATTTCACTTCAGTGATATTCCTTTACATATAATTTCATTTATCTATTACATTATTAATTTATATTTGTTCAGACTAAAATATATTCAGTTTATTATTTGGATTATAATCCAATACTTGTCGTTTACTCACTCAGTCATACCCGACTCTTTTGAGAACTCATGGACTGCAGCACACCAGGCCTCCCTGTCCATCACCATCTCCCGGAGTTTGCTCAAACTCATGTCTGTTGAGTTGGTGATGCCATCCAACCATCTCATCCTCTGTCTCCCCCTTCTCCTCCTGCCCTCAGCCTTTCCCAGCATCAGGGTCTTTTCCAATGAGTTGGCTCTTCACATCAGGTGGCCAAAGTATTAGAGCTTCAGCTTCAGCATCAATCCTTCCAATGAATATTCAGGGTTGATTTCCTTTAAGACTGACTGGTTTGATCTCGCAGTCCAAGGGACTCTCAAGAGTCTTCTCCAGCACCACAGTTTGAAAGCATCATTTCTTTCACACTCAGCCTTCTTTATGCTCCAAATCTCACATCCATACATGACTACTGGAAAAATCACAGCTTTGACTATATGGAGCTTTATCAGTAAAGTAATATGTCTGCTTTTTAAAATGCTGTCTAGGTTTGTCGTAACTTTTCTTACAAGGAGTAAGGGTCTTTTAATTTCATGGCTGCAATCACCATCTGCAGTGATTTTGGCGCCCCCCAAAAATAAAGTTTGTCATTCTTTCCATTGTTTCCCCATCTATGTGCCATGAAACGATGGGACCGGATGCCATGATCTTCATTTTTGAATCTTGAGTTTTAAGCCAGTTTTTTCACTCTCCTCTTTTACTTTCATCAAGAGGCTCTTTAGTTCTTCACTTTTTGCCATTAAGAGTGGTGTCATCTGCATATCTGAGATTACTGATATTTTGCCAGGGGGCGCTCCGCAGAAAAAGAGAGGCAGTGGAACTTCCCTCAGCAAAGCCGAGGGGTCCCGAGGAGAGGTGAGCCTGCTGTCCACCAACCCAACCCCTCCGCGAGCGAGAAAATCAGACGCCACAGGGGTTCCGTCTAAGCAGCTCCACTTTATTGCCACAAGCTCTTGGTTTATATAGGCAAGCAGGGAGGTTTTGCGAGGGACTTTCCATAGTTGCACCAATCACGTTAAAGGTCAAATCGTCATGTGCCATAGTTGCGCCAATCACGTTAAAGGTCAAATCATAATATGCCATAGTTGCGCCAATCACATTAAAGGTCAAATCGTAATATGCCATAGTTGCACCAATCACGTTAAAGGTCAAATCGTCATGTGCCTTCATTATAACAGGAGTCTATGGTGATCACGTGCTGTCCACGTGCAGATCAAGCGAGCCAATCAAAAACTTTAATATAGACCACGCCCCTATCTCTTCCGCCAGGTGCCATTTTAGTTTCCAACCACAAAACTAACCCATTTTTTTTAAGGTTTCCCATTTAGGGCGCCACAATATTTCTCCCGCCAATCTTGATTCCAGCTTGTGCTTCATCCAGCATGGCATTTTGCATGATGTACTCTGCATATAAGTTAAATAAGCAGGGAGACAATATACAGCCTTGACGTACTCCTTTCCCAGTTTGAACCAGTCCATTGTTTCATGTCTGGTTCTAACTGTTGCGTCTTGACCTGCATACAGATTTCTCAGGAGACAGGGAGGGTGGTCTGATATCCCCATCTCTTTAAAAATTTCCCACAGTTTGTTGCGATCCAGGCAGTCTCTTGCTTTTCAATGATCCAGTAGATGTTGGCAATTTGATCTCTGGTTCCTCTGCTGTTTCTAAATCCAGCTTGTACACCCAGAAGTTCTCAGTTCACGTGTTGTTGAAGCCTAGCTTAAAGGATTTTGAGTATTACCTTGCTAGCATATGAAATGAGTGCAATTGTGTGGTTGTTTGAGCATTCTTTGACATTGCCCTTCTTTAGGATTGGAATGAAAACTGACCTTTTCCAGTCCTGTGGTCACTGCTGAGTTTTCTAAATTTTCTGGCATATTGAGTGCAGCACTTTGATAGCATCATCTTTTAGGATTTGAAATAGCTTAGTTGGAATTCCATTACTTCCACTAGCTTTGCTTGTAGTGATGCTTCCTAAGGCCCACTTGACTTCACACTCCAGGATGTCCAGTTCTAGGTGAGTGATCACATCATCGAGGTCATCCGGGTCATTAAGATCTTTTCTGTATAATTCTTCTACACAGAAGAATTATATTCTTTATATCTTCTGCTTCTGTTAGGTCCATACTATTTTGGTCCTTTATCGTGCCCATCTTTGCATGAAATATTCCCTTGATATCTCTAATTTTCTTGAAGAGATTGCTAGTCTTTCCCCTTCTATTGTTTTCCTCTATAATCCAATACTATCATAGTTTATTCTGTTTCTAATATTATTACAGCATTGGCCATTGGGAGCTCTTTCAGATTGGCTCCTGTGTCTTTTCAATATTCCCTCATTCTTTTGCTTTTCACTTATATAATTTATTTATAACACAGCATTTTAAATTTTCACTTACCAACTTTTTTTGATAGTATGTGAACATACAATTGATTTTTGTGTATTTAAAATAGGTTTCTATAAGCAGCATACGGGGTCTTCCCTAGTGACTCAGATGGTGAAGAATCTACCCTCAATGCAGGAGACCTGAGTTCAATCCCTGGGTCAAGAAGCTTCCCTGGAGAAGGAAATGGCTACCGACTCCAGAATTCTTGCCTGGACAATTCCATGGACAGAGGAGCCTGGCAGGCTACAGTCCATGGGGCCGCAAAGAGCCAGACACAGCTGAGCGGCTAACATGTTCACTTTCAAGCAGCATATAGTTGAGCCTTGTCACAATCTCTGCCTTTTACTAAAGTATGTGTAGATGTAAACGTTTGATATAATTATCAGAATCACTGGGTGTAGGTCTACCGTCTTTCCACCTTTTTTTTTTTTTGACTGTGTTGGGTCTGCACTGCTCGGTGGCTTTTCTCCAGTTGTGGCAAACGGGACTACTATCTAGATGCCGTACACAAGCTTCTCGTTGCTGTGGCTTCTCCTGTTGCAGAGCATGGCCTCCAGGGTACATGGGCTTCAGAAGCTGTGGCGCACGGGCTTAGCTGCCCCATATGGAATCTTCCCAGACCAGGGATCGGACTTGTATTCTCTGCATTGGCAGGACTCTTAACAACGGAGCCACCAGGGAAGCCATATCCACTTGTTTCTTATTTGTCCCATCTGTCTTTTATTCTTTTTTTCTTTCTTCTTTGCAATTAATTATGTTTTTTTTTTAATTTCCATTTTCTCCACAGATTGATTCTGTCTAATCAATCGTATCTCTTTGTTCTAATTTTCAGAAGTAGCTCCAGAATTTAAATGTACATATCACAGTCTACCGTCAAATGTTGTACCACTTCACATATAATGTAAGTATCCTGCAACAATATTCTTTCATTTAATTCTCCTGTCCTATGTACTATTGTGGTCATAGATTTTACTTTTCAGAGTATATTGTTGATATTTTGTTTTAAATGGTCAGTTGTTTTTTAAGGAAGTTAAAAGTTGAAGAAAATTTTTCTTTTAGTGTTTTTAAATGCAATTAGCAGAATAATGTTTAATATTTCATGTAAAAATTAATATTCCATACTTGTTTGTATATTTTAATGTTTAATATACAAAATGTATAGGAGGTTGATTATCAAACATTACTTCTTTCAGGGAATAGATTGAACATTTTATTATTATTGAGTTTCTATTTGAATCTGAATGAAATGAGTATACATGACATCTATAATTTAAATATATTAATTCAAGTTTTTAAATAAAACTTATGAACTGCCAGAATGCCACAAATATCACTGTGAATAATCAGTCTTAAAATGAGCTTTTGTTTGTTTTTAATTTTTTTTTACATTTCTCTACATATTTGCCACTTCTAATACTCTTGCCTCTTTTTCTGTAGATCCAGATTTCTATCGAATATTATCTTCTTTTTGCTTCCTTTAATATTAACTTCCTTTAATGTTTCCTGTAATGTCAGTCTGCTAGGGTCTTTAAAACTCTTTATTTTGCCTTGCATTTTGGAAAGATATTTTTGCAGAAAATAGAATTCTAGATGAACAATTTCTTTCTCTGTTTTAAAGATATTAGCCCCACTGACTTCCAGCTTGCACTCTTTCCAAAAAGACTACTGGCATTTGTATATTGTTCCTCTATAGGTCTCATTCTTACCTGGCTGCATTTAGTATTTTCTGTTTATCTCTGAATTCAGAAAATTAATTATGATAGAGCTCAGTGTGCTTTTCTTTTTATTTATTCTACTTCATATTCATTGAACTCAGATTTGTATATTTATAGTTTTTATCAAATTGGGATGTGGCATTTCAGCTAGGCTTCCCAGAAGGAACACTTCTGTCTTTGAAAATAAAGGCCAACTGATTATTATTAATGACCCTAATAACCACTCTTCTTAGGATGCTGTCCAGAAGTCCAAACAAGCAGGTCCCAGTTTGATGCTAACGATGTTGTGATGTGGGTTGAATTCTGGTGAGAATCTGAGGTTCTCTCAGTTCCTTGGAGACTCGACACATCACCACCACTGCCTTCGGGCTTGGCCGTGGTGATGGATAAGGCATCCCAGGTGGCTCAGTGGTCAAGAACCCGCAGGCACAGGAGAGGCAGGTTCCATCCCTGGGTCGGGAGGTAATGGCAACCCACTCCCGTACTCTTGCCTGGGGAATCCCATGGACAGAGGAGCCTGGCGGGCTTCTCTCTGTGGGGCACCACAGAGTCGGACTCAGCTGCACACACATGCGCAGCTGGTGATGGGTACACCACGTGCTACCCAGGATGCAGGAAGGGCACCCGTCCTTTAGAAGAGGGAAGCAGTCTGTTTGAGCTTGGTGAGTGGACCTCCTATGCAGCCCCAACTGCCTGGCAGGTCAAAGGGTAAGGGAGGAGGGTGGGTCTGCACTGTCTCTGGGGTCTTCATCCCTGTAGGATCCACGTGGCTGGGCACACATCCCCAAGAGGCTGGCACGGCTGAGCACCGACCTCTCCTGGTCACCTGTCCTTCCCCATCCTCAACACCACATTTGCAGCTATTCTGTTACCTCTCCCAGGCACTGGCCCAAACATCGAACTCAACCCTTCCTCCTCCTTTTCAATGATAAACCACTCGTGGAGGACTCCTGTTGGAAGACAGGGGCTGTTACACGGCAGCCTTGAGAAGACCAAGGGTCAGACCTTCCTCAGCCCTCCACTTTGCCCTTCCCACCAGGGCCCCCCCCCATCCCACTCCCCCTCGTCTGACCTTCTCCCAGCCTGGCTGTCACCCGCACCTCCAGGAATTTTCCTCCCCCAGAGAACCAGGTCTGGAACTAGGGTGAGGCGAATGAGGTGCTCCCTTCATGCAGAATTCAAGGAAACACCAAAAACCTCAGCAATGAAGATTAGTCACGTTTAAGGCAATAATTTTTAAGTCAAAAGTAATGAAGATACAGCTCAATCACAACAACAAAGTAAAACAGCCCAATTCAAAAATGGACAAAGGAATTGAATGGACATTACTCCAGAGTTACAGAAATGGCCAAGAAGCACATGAAGAGATGTTCCGCATCATTAGTCACTGGGGAGACGCAAATCAAAACCACCATGAGATACCACCTCACACCCACCAGGCTGGCTAAATTTTTTTTTTTTTTTTAATGAAAAGAACAAGTGTTGGAAGGGTGTAGAGAAACTGAAATCTCCCCCAGTCCTCCCACAGAGAGTTAACCTCAGCAACTTCAGCCCGCCCCCAGAAGAGCCCACGGCCACCTCCCTTCTGGCCACTGGATCTGGGCCAACCCCTCTTTCTTTCCTTGTATCCTCCACCACCATCATACCACAGAATAAAACCAAAGGCCTCTTGGAAAATCGCCAGACAAAAATATTGGAGTGGGCTGCCATGCCCTCCTCCAGGGGACCTTCTTGACCCCAGAATCAAACCCAGATCTCTTACTTTCCTGTATTGGCAGGGGGAGGTTCTTTACCATTACTGCCACCTGGGAAGCCCTCTTGGCATATTTTCCAGCCTTAAGAAGGAAGAAAGGACTGCCCTAATGGTCCAGTGCTTGAGGATCCACCTTGCAAAACAGAGGACACAGGTGTGCTCAGGTTCAGTGTCTGGTTGGGGAAATAGTATCCCCCATGCCACGGAGCGACTAAACCCGAGCACCGAAACCACTAAGCTCACAAGCTGCAACTAAGACCCGAGGCCGCCAAACAAGTGAAGAAATACATACAGCTTTTTAAAAAAGGAAGGAAAATCTGACTTATCCTATTACCTGGCCAAATGCTGAGAACATTAAGTGAAATAAGGGAAAAGCCACCCACTCGGGTATTCTGGCCTAGAGAATTCCACGGACTGTATAGTCCATGGGGTCGCAAAGAGTCGGACACGACTGAGCGCATTCACTTTCACTTAGACAAAAAGGACAAAGAGCATATGAGTCCACATGTATGAAGTACTCGGAGCAGTCAAATTCACAGGAATTTAGGGTGGGTGCCAGGGGGAAGCAGGGAGAGGAGGGGGTTGTGTCATGGGGACAGAGTTTCAGTTGGGAAAGATCAAAGAGTTCTAGAAACGGATGGTGGCGATGGTTGTACAATGATGTGAAATGTACTTAACACCACTTGACTATATACTTGAAGATTATTAAAATGGTAAATAACATGCTATGTAGATTTTCCAAGGAGCAAGCATGTTTTAATTTCATGGCTGCAATCACCATCCGCAGTGATTTTAGAGCCCAAGAAAATAAAATCTGTCACTGTTTCCACTTTTTCCCCTTCTATTTGCCATGAAGTGATGGGACCGGATGCCATGATCTTAGTTTTTTGAATGTTGAGTTTTAAGCCAGCTTTTTCACTCTCCTTGGAAGGGAAGTTATGATAAACCTAGACAGCATATTAAGAGGCAGAGACATCACTTTGCTGACAAAAGTTTGTATAGTCAAAGCTACGGTTTTTCCAATAGTCATGTACAGATATGAGACTTGGACCATAAAGAAGGCTGAGTGCCAAAGAATTGATGCTTTCGAGCTGTGGTGCTGGAGAAGACTCTTGAGAGTCCTCTGGACAGCAAGGAGATCAAACCAGTCCATCCTAAAGGAGACTAACCCTGAATATACATTGGAAGGACTGGTGCTGAAGCTGAAGCTCCAATACTTTGGCCACCTGAGGCAAAGAGCAGACTCACTAGAAAAGACCCTGCTGCTGGGCAAGACTGAAGGCAAAAACAGAAGGGGAAGACAGAAGATGAGATAATTGGATGGCATCACCAACTCAATGGACATGAGTTGGAGCAAACTCTGGGAGATGGTGAAGGGCAGGGAAGCCTGGCAAGCTACAGTCCATGGGGTCACAAAGTGTTGGACACAACTTATCGGCTAAACAAGAACAGAGTAGATTTTACAATTGTTTTTAAAAAGCTGTAAAACAAAACAAAACAAACAATGGCCATCCTGGTCTCTCGGTGGTAGTCTGACACGATGGATGCTCCTGATGGAGCTCCCTTCCTCCCTTTGTCTTCTGAGCTCTGTGGACCAAAGTCGTGTCTCATCTGGCCAGAGGCCATTTCTTATAAAACAGCACAGATAAACATTTTCTACCTCGGCTTGGGTAAGAGAATATAAATAGAAAATGTCCAGTGTGATTTTTAAAGTCATTACGTTTTGTTCCCCAAACAATCTTTCCGACTCTCGGATTGTCTTGCGTGCGTGCGTGATCAGTCGCGTCCGACTTTTTCAACCTTCTTTAATTGGGAAAATGCACCTGGGACCACTCCTCCAGCCTTGGCCGTGATTCCCTCACTCATCCCAGCTCCCCTGGGACTGCAAACCGTCCTCGCGCGAGAGATGCCCTTGGCGTCTGTGCTCACCATCCTAACAACGCACATGGGTGCTGCGTCAGTGCGCATGCGTGATCTACATCTGAGGGATGCGGACAGGAGCCCAGAGGGGCCAAGTGACTTGTCCAAGGTCACACAGCTAGCCTAACCTTAGGCTGTGGGCTCTGGCCCTGCCACCACACCTCCACCCTCTAAGACATAAGACAGGTCCTTGGGCATCTTAACAACAGCCGTGGACCTGCTTCAAGCCTCTCTCCCCACCAGGCTCCCCAGCCCAATTACAACAATTACTGCACAAAAATTGGAGTCCACCGCCCCAAGCGAGGCTCAGCCAGGACCAGCCAGTCCTCTGGGGACCCGGTTTCCTCTTGCAAATGAGGCTGGGGAGAGTTGGGGGCAGCCCCGGGGTAGAAACCCTGATAACGCTCAATGCCACCCCCCCCCCCCCCCCCCCCCCCGCGAGATGTTTCTGCCCCAGGCTGGGGGTGGCGCCTTGGCCAGAGCAAGTTCCTGGGCCGGCCTTTCCCAGAGGGTTCCCATCTCTGCTTGGCATGCGAGGGGGTCCGAGCTGGGATCCAGCCGCCTTCCCAGGCCATTCAAGTCAACTCCCGCAAAGGCTTTTGTTGTTATTGCCACCCTCCGCCATTGCCAGGGGCCGTTTTTGTCTTCCCAAATGGGAAAGTATCTTTTACTTTTCTCTTTTGACACTGACTATTTGGCCTAAAGCAGGAACCAATTAAACTAATTAATCCCCAGGCGCTTTGCCGGAGGAGCAGCTCTGCTCTCACACTCGGGTCATTCCCAGGGGAGAGGGTGAACTCCAGCATCCTTTGTGTGCCTCTGACCTTTGGGCCGGACAGGCCTTGGCATGGCCTCCCTGGGCCTCCCCGCCGCCCCCACTTGCTGCTTCGAGGGGCACCGGGCTCTCCCAGCACCTCCCACATCTCCACCTGGGGTTCAAGCCAGGCTGCAGCCCGCCTCCCCCTCCCACGCACAATTAACACTTTCTCTAGGAAGGGGGGAAAACCCGCAAATCAGGGAACCCACAGTCAGCTGAAAAGAGGGTGCTCGAGGTGGAGTCCACAGACCCCCGGGGTGCCCCTGGCAGGGGCGCCAATCCTGCCAGGCAGATCAGCCCCCAGTTAACGGGTCCCTCGTCAAACGCGTTTTCCTCCTGGACGACAGCAGAATTTCTTTGGCTCCGACAGCGAGGAGCAGCTGTCCACACTGTTTACTCAAATACCATTCTGGCAGTGTTCAGAATGTTTTTTTTCTCTCTTCCCTGCAGGATCTGAAACCATCCGTGGGGCGGTTGGACGCACGCGTCCACACGTGGCTTTCCAGGGTGGCGTCTTCGCCGCGCGCAGAAATCCTGTTCCCCGGAGCCCTTCGCCGCGCGTTCCGCCGGGCCTCCCCCACCCGCACGGCGCCCACCCCCGCTGACGGGCATGTTTCCGTGAACACTGAAGACGACAAACGTGCGGTTTTGAAAGTGCCTCTTTCACGGTCACATCTCTTTTCACTGCGCGTCTTGGCTGAGCCACGCTTCCAGTTCCCAGGGACCCTCCTGGGCTCCGCTTGCAGAGCATCTCTGCACTTCCACAGCCCCTCCCCCGGGAGCCAGAGGCCACTGGACCCTGGATTGTGTAGGGCGTCTCTGAAAGCACTCTCAATAAAAAGCTCCGGGTCTTTGCCTCTGGTTTCACTGTGCTTTTGGGGCTCTGGTCTGGCTGATCCAAGATTCGTTCCGCGGCCCTGCACACCCGGGTACTTCTTGAGACGCACCAGCTTCCAGAACTTTGCACAACACCGCGACCGCAAGACTCCGGCTACGTGAGGCCGAGTTTCCGGTTGCCTTCCGACACGCCGTCATTTCCTGGCCCGGAGGCATCTATCTCCACGGCCCCCACACCACCCTCATGGGTCTCTCTTCCTCCAGATTAAGTGCAGTCCCCTCGATGGGGGTGAGAAACGGGTTCAGGGCCTTCCTGGCTGGCCTCCCCGGGAGCCCCTCCCAGCCCCCCACACGCTGGTCCCAGAGGCCGCTCATCATCCAGCAAAGAGCCTGCCTGCTCCTTCTGGACCTTTCCTTTTGAGTCTCCTTCCACCCACTGGTTCCCATGCTGCCAGCTGCAATCACACAGGGTCCCAACACCCCAGGCTTTCACATATCTGACTTCTGTTGCTGCTGTAGCAAGAGTCACCAACTCCGCTGCCGAAAACCACACAAACCGTTGTGCTTATGGCTGAGAAGGTGTCCAAATGGTCTCAGCCGGCTAAAACCAAGGCGTGACCTGGGGCGGCTCTTCCTGCAGGCTCCGGGGAGAAGTCTCCTTGCCCTCCAATGCCTGGGCTCCTGGCCCTTCTCTCTGCCTTCCAGCTACATCACTATGGCCTCTGCTTCCATCATCACATCCTCTTTTCTCTGATCCTACCATCTCCCGCCTTCCCTAAGGACCCCCCTGGGTGATCCATGACCATTTTCCCACCTCAATATCCTGAGCTTCATCTCATCTGCAGTCCCTTTGGGGTCCCCTGTTCAACCACTCGCAACGTTCCAGCTGATGGCCTGTTTGCCTCCAGTCTCCCATCTGAAGTCCCAAAAATACGTGTGATGTAACAGGACAAAAGCTTTAACTCCATGTTACAGGTGAAAATGGTTGGATAACGTCACCAACTCAATGGACATGAGTTTGAGCAAACTCCGGGAGATAGTGAAGCACAGGAAGGCCTGGTGTGCTGCAGTTCATGGGGTTGCAAAGGGTCGGACAAGACTGAGCGACTGAACAACAACAGGTGAAAACCCTGAGACGCACACAGCCGGCAACGTCAGAGCAAGACGGGCAGGAAGGTGGGGCTCAGGCTCTGCCAGGACTGCAGTAGGCACCGTTCACCCACAGGCCGGCTGGCTCACGGCTGCCCAGCCAGCGGGCGTCCTGGGCCTTGAGCGTACATGACCGCAATGCACAAGCCATTCATTCCGTTCCCCGGGTTCCGAACTCCACGCACAGGCATTTCACAGTTGGAACAAAGGATCTCACTTCTCTCCCAGGCCCGCTTCTTTCCAGTGTCGCTGCGTAAAGAAAGAGCACTGGATGAAGCGGAGAGAGACCTGGGCAGCACGACAGCTCATGCACACACATGCACTCACAGACACTCAGGCACACGGGCCACCCAGTGTCCTGAGCCTCAGATCCCTCTTCGCCACAGAGTATGAGTAGGCTGACACATGCATGTTCCAGGTCCTGGGCTTGAGAGGAAGGGGCAGGGCATGTTGTCTTCTTCCTCTTCTCTGCTCGGCCCTGGCCGGAATGCAGATGGGATGGGTGGAGCTGCAGCAGCCTTCTTAGACTGTGGACTCAAAGTTCCTTTTGAGGCCAGTAGAGCAGCAGGCCACACGTGTCTAGGTTCCTGAGGTTCTGGTGTCACCATGTCATCCTGAACCACTTGGACTGTAACATAAGAAAAAAATTAACTCCCATCATGTTTAAGCCACTTTGGGGGGCTCAGGGTTAGGTATTTGTTCTAGCAGTCAAGCCAATACGTTGACTATTAACAGATTTGGCTACACAAACATAGTGGGGCTGGGGCATTGCCACAACAAACCCAGACTTCCAAGGTCTGGCCTCCAGAGTCTAGGATTCAGGTTTTGTGAACTGGAAAGCTCTCGGCCCTGGTGCTGCCGAAAGCCTGTCATAAAAATGCTCCCTGCGATGTCTGGAAGATTGAATACATCATGATGGCCCCTGAGAATAGAAAACTGGTTTGAGACAGTGCAGGTGTGTTGACTGTGGCACGCTGCCTTTAGGAAGTGATACAGGAAAATTATGAAGATGGATTTGGAGGTGCAGTCCTGGTGGAGAAAGAGATGACCCAATCCCTTCCCAGCTCCTCCCATAAAGAGTTCTCAAACAGGCAAGGCCAGCTGTTCTGGGGGCCACGGTCTGAATGTGGTTCCATCTCCCCACTCAAGCCTGTGGTTCAGATAACATCAAAGTAGCTGCTGTGAAATGAACTGAAAACAGAGGCCGAGAAACAAAAGAGTAACTTCATCAGAGTAAAAGGCAAGACGTGGACAAGATCTTAAGTGGGTTTACACGCAATATGGAATAACCAGATGCAAATAGACCTACTAAGTTTTGCAGGGAATTGTGTTGCCAAATAAACCATAGCCCAGCTTCCCAAAGCTTGTTACTTTTTGACACCCCCCCACCCCCCGCCAAAGAGATCCCTAGACACTCCTGAAATGTAGGCACAGCCAGAAATATGCTATGGAGGTTTGGTGGCCACCAGCAAGGGTGTAGTCAGCCATGCCCACTACTAGGGTGGATTTGGAGACAGGGGTGGAAAAGGAGAGTGT
Source organism: Oryx dammah (assembly GCF_014754425.2). Classification (NCBI taxonomy): domain Eukaryota; kingdom Metazoa; phylum Chordata; class Mammalia; order Artiodactyla; family Bovidae; genus Oryx; species Oryx dammah. The sequence goes on along the minus strand of NW_024070200.1, from coordinate 3,547,726 downwards.
TCTCAGAGGACCCAGCAAGGCCAGCGGGAGATGGTGGGCAATGGACTCCTCCAAGAAGCAGAGGCTGGGTGACCAAAGGGGTCAGCTGCAGCAGAGTGGTGGTGATGCCTGCCCGACCGGATTCAGTCATCATCCTGGACAGCAGCAGCTGTCTTGTCCATGTGCATCTGTTCCGAAGGCAAGATTTACAGCAGTTCTGCTGTTCTTGCCCCATCATCACCTAGCGGGGGCTATAAACCACTGTCTTTGTCATTAATAGTTTCCCTATCCATGAGCCTTCACATCTGGTCTTGATAAGAGGTCTGTACATTCCCTTTGGACCCTGGACATGGCCGGATGCAATGCCTGGGCGGGACTTCAGGACTGATCTCAAGAGAAGGGGCTGAATGTGTCCAGGGGCTGGAAGGGAAAGCCTGCATGGAAGTCAGGGGTGGACCATGGCCAAGACTGTGACTTGTTCCCCAGTGTCCATTTGACCCCTCTTCCTTAAAAACAGAGCCCTTTAAGTTTGAGCTAGGAACAGAGCCGCCCCCGAGACAATGCTTCCTGCCTCCCTTGCAGCTAGATGAGGCCCTTGAGCAGCTCGCAGCGAATGGGATGCCAGCAGAAGCAGCCTGTGCAGCTCCTTAAAGAGCGAGCCATGCACTCTGCTCTCTGCCTCCTCCTTCTCTGGCTGCGTCGTGTGGTTGGCTGTAGGCACGACCTTCCTGAGCTACAAAGTGAAAGGTACTTGAAGGTGGCAGAATTGGGGTAGGAGAAGCCTGTGCCCCAGGAGCCAGGAAGTCGCAGTATCAGCCCTGCATAGCTTATATTTAAAGGAAGAGAAGGAAACATCCTTACTTTCCTCACTGTGATGTTGGCATCTTTGTTACAGCCACCAGTCCTGTAACTAACAGAGCAGCAGTGTCTCTCCATGAAGGTCCCAAAGTGAAGGCTGGGGAGGGAGGGCGGGAACCTTGCCCTGTTTTTGTTTGCCTTCTTAACCAGAAATACACTGTAGTGTGATTGTCGGTTACTTCTAGGTCTACCTCTCAGAGGGAAAGGCTACATCCTCAGTCTCCATAGCAATGTAGAAAAGTACTTTGTAAACATAAAACCATTTGTACACGTGTAAGAAATCACTGTTGTTATAGCTCAATTCCCACTCCCCCAGCTATCATCCGGGGTTAAGTCAACGACTGGGCTTTTTCGGGAAAATACTGGATGCAGTGTGCGTCATCTGGTAGTCTGTTCATCTGGGTCTCGGTTTCGTCATCTGTAAAGATGGAGATCACAGTGGTTGCTGCCACCCAGGGCTGTTGTGGGGATTCCGGTGCAGGTAAAGCCCTTGGCCCCATGCCTGGCATTCAGCCGGTGCTCAGGGAAGCCACCGACTGCGTTATAATCCATGTGCGGGGATCCTGGGACTCCCAAGTCAGAAGGCAGCTGAGATGCTGCTGGTCCAGGAGCGGTGGGGCCAGCGCCTGTGATGGGCACCGCAACAGAGCCTGGGCAGTTAGGGGGCGCGCGACACGCTCATGACGACCACACACAGAGAGCAATGACTGGAGGTGCCCACAGGTGACTGGACCCAGCAAGAGGGGCCTGAAGATGCCCGAGTGGGGGAGCACATGGCATCCCTGGCAGAGAAGATGCCATCTGTGAAGATGCATCTGAGATCAGCTGGAGGGCAGGCAGCTGGGAAGAGCAGAGGTGTCTGGCCCAGCCCTGGAGAGCTGTGACCTTGGGAAAAGCAAGAGGAGACAGACAGGGGATGGGTCCAGCAATGAGACCAGGATACGCCCAGTCCCCTGGTGCACTCAGACCCCCCCATCCTCCCTGCAGCTGGCAGGACCCCCGTGGGTTTCAGATGACCAGGGTCTGCATCTGAGTCATCTCTCTTCTGGGGTCTACATCCTTCAGCATCATCCCCATTCATCTCCCCGCCCCCACCACCACCCACTCCTCCACCAAGAGCCCTCTCATGCCCCGCACCAATGGTGGGGGCTCAGGAAATGCCTGGTGGGTGAGGGCCTGGCACACAGTAGGTGCACAGTCTACATCTGACATGTGAAGACACAGTAGGTGCTCAACAAATGTTTGGTGGGGGAGGGCCTGACCCAGAGTAGGTGCTTTTACATCAGCCAAGGCAGCCCTTGGGTCTCATGCCCTGAGTGGGTCTGAGAGCTCCTGTTCGTGACCCACTGCACGCCTGACCCACTGTGCGCCCGTCCCCAGGAGATCTTGGTTGACTGGCTTCTCCTTGGCCACTTCTGCCAGGATCTGGGTGTCCTTAGGAGACCCCGAGAAGCGAGTGCCACAGAACTGGGAGGCAGTGTTCCTTTCCATCTTCCCATCGGGCTAAGACTCAAAACAAAACTGTCAGATTTCAGAACATTTCACAGCGGCAAAAATAACTGCACTTGGGGAAAAAACACACAGACACTTCTCAAAGTCATCTAGTGCTTCCACAATGTGCCAAAAGCTTCTGGAATTGACAGGTTCGGTTTGCCACGCACCAACTGCGCCTGCCCTGCCAGCCTCGTCTCCTGAGGCCCCCAAACCCTCCCCCCACCAACCCCGCCTGTGCCAAAACCTCGGCACAGACAAGGCAACAAGGCAGATGCTGCAGAGCTGTTTTTGTCTGGCCCTACTAAGCGCCGATTCAGTCACAGTACCAAGATTCATGAGCCACGGATGCCAAATCCCAGGCGACGGGGGCAGGGATGGAAGGAGAAAGACAGCAGTGGAGAGACACCCTGATGGGGTTCAGAGCGCTCGTTCACGGTTTACCATCTCAGTGCCTCCCCACAGCCCCCCACCCATTTGATAGATGGGCACCGAGCCTCGGAGAGGTTCCCCAGGATAGGGGCAAACCATCCTTTCCTGAGAAGGAATTTCAGCTGTGCTCCCACCTCTTTCTCCCCTTCCTCTGTCGTAAGAGAAGAGTTGGCTGGGCACACGACCACCCAGCCAAACACAATATTTCCCAGCCTCCTTGGCAGCCAGGCGTGGCCACATGATGCGGCTTGGTCCGTGGACGTGAGCAGGACCGCATCCGACTTCCTGCTTGTTCTCTCCCTCCCTTCCTCCCCTGCCCCATGGAATGACAGGACCTCGGACACTCGCCTTAGACCCACGCGACCAGCAGAGCCACAAGGCGGAAGGGGCCTGGGCTGCTGACACTGAGGAGCGGCCTCGAGCACCCGGATGTGTCTGCTTTGGCAGCGGGTAAAAAGGGGACCGGCTCCCACCCTCTGCAACCAGCTTCTGGCCACAGAGGTTCATTGCTGCAGCTGTCTCTGTGGGAGCCTTGTAAATGCTAAGCAGTTTGGATTGAATCCCAAGGGGACAGGATGAGCACAGAGGAGAGGACTCTAAGCAGGGGATGATTTGACTCTGGTTGTGTCTTTCCAAAGGTCCTGCCGGCTGTTACTATCCAAACGGATTGAAGCAGGCAGTTTGGTCCCTGAAGTACGCGAGAGGACCACGCTTAGAGTAGGAGGGTGGTGGGGAGGAGAAAGAAGAGGTTAGATCCCAGACACATTCCTGAGGCCGGAGGAGGCCAGACACGTGGAGCCCCAATATTCATCTGCCCATGAGACTGGGTGGAGGAGCCAGCTCAGGCAGGGGATGGGAGTGGTTCAGGGTTTAGCTCAGGCAGTCGAGTGGGAGGAGCCTGTGATGGGCCCGAGAGGAGATGCCCAGCAGGCAGGTCGGGATTTCAGGAGATGGCATGCAGATGCAAGCACGGGGGTTATCAGTTCATGGTTGATATTAAAGCCAAGGGAGGGAGTGAACCAGCTAAGCAGGGAGCAAGGAGGGCATCCAAATGGGTCTAAGGAACAAATTCCAAGGTGGGTGGAAGCGCGGATCCTCAGAGGAGCCTGGGGGCAAGTATCCAGAGAAAAGGGGGGAAGTCGCAGGAGCATGGGGTCCAGAAGTCCTGAGAGAGAGGAGCCACCCACAACAGGGCTGCCGACGGCCATTCCAAAGGAGGCCACTGGACCTTCTTGAAGAGAAGCCACTGGACCACGAAGACAGCAGCCTCAGTGGGGGCAGGAAGCAGAGTTCAGAGTGCAGAGGGTTCAAGAGAGGGGCATACGGTGGAGGTCATTCCTTACAGGCATTTCTGAGACAGAATAGGGTGTGGGGAGCTGGCCCGAGGTTGAGGTCCAAGGCAGAGGGATTTGAGAGGGAGTATCAAGGCACTCGGGCTGCAGGTGGAAACCGAGGGTCAGGAGGGAAGCAGGCTGATGGTGTGGCTTACACAGCACTAGGTTTTATCCCAAGTCCCTGATTTTTTGCCATGCTGCAAGTCTAGACCAAATTTGTACTTCCTTTCCAGTGGTCATGTATGAATGTGAGAATTGGACCAGAAAGAAGGCTGAGCACAGAAGAACTGATGCTTTTGAACTTTGGTGTGGGAGAAGACTCTTGAGAGTCCCTTGGACTGCAAGGAGATCAAACCAGTCCATCCTAAAGGAAATCAGTCCTGAATATTCATTGGAAGAACTGATGCTGAAGCTGAAGCTCCAATACTTTGGCCACCTGATGCAAAGACCCAACTCACTGGAAGAGACCCTGATGTTGGGAAAGACTGAGGGCAGGAAGAGAAGCAGGTGACAGAGGATGGGTTGGTTGGATGGCATCACTGACTCAATGGACACGAGTTTGAGCAAACTCAGGGAGATGGTGAAGGACAAGGAAGCCTGGTGTGCTGCAGTCCATGGGTTTGCAAAGAGCTGGACACAACTGAGCAATTGAACAACAGCAGTCATTCTTAAATTCAATCGTAAATAATCTTGCTTCTTAAACCTTGATTTTCTCCTAGGCAATATTCTCACTGAAACCATAGGTTTGATGGCATAACTTGTTTGTAATACACGAGTATGTAAAAATCCATCCACACGCCTCTAACACAGTCTCGGAATCCACTGGGCCTACTATCTTTTTTTAATTGGGGTGGAGGACGGGACCCAAGGGCAGTCCTGTGAGCCCAGTGACCCTGGGGCTTCACCTGTCACTAGTGGAGTGACCTCAGGTAAGTGACGGGGCCTCTCTGAGCTCAGGTTTCCACCTCCTCGAATGGGGATGATGCTCCGTCTCAAGCCGGGGGTGAGAATGGAGGTGGTGATCCAGAGCCCACAGGAGATAGTCAGCACTGGGTTAAGCGAACAGCTGCCAGACACAGGAGTGGGCATCATGACTGGTCATCAAGATCGGGGCAGGCTGTGATCCCTCAGGACACCCTGGTGCCCATGTCCAGCCTGCCTCTCTCTGGCTAGACTCGGGAATGTTTTACACACCACAAGCTTCAGAGTCTCCTTGCCAAACACAGGCAGAGGAAGACCCTGTGTGTGTGCCAGTCCTATCCCGGCTGACATCCAGCTGCTTTGAGGACCTACCAAAAAAGGAAGCTCTAGACGGTGGCTGGGCCCTGCCCATCCGGGGGTAAACAGCTTGGCACAGAGGCGGCCCTCATTCCCCGGGCGAAGGCTGGAAACACACCATCTCTCCTATTTTTCACCATTTTTTACATTTGGTTCTCTCCAAGCTACCAGGACCTGCCAATCAAGCATCACACCTCTTTTCTGAAGTTGCTTCCCAAATTGCCTCCTTTCACAGGTGGGCAACCAACGCAGGGGGCATCACAGGACAATATTTTAAGTAGTATGGAACTCGAAAAGACATCCCTTCTGACACTCTCCCCTCATTTGACAGATGGGGAAACTGAGGCTCAGTAGGGCAAGAGACTGAATGCCATCACCCAGCAGGGCAGAAACTGATGGCTTGCCTTGCTGCCTCAGGTTCAGAAAATCACTTTGCTGGGGACTTCTCTTCCCAGGTTGTACCCTGGGAAGGGGACACGGGGTCTCATTTCTCTCTCTCTGCATTTACCAGCCTACTCCGTGAAGGTCGGGCAGTCTGGCTGGGTGGCAGCTGTCTGTGAACAGCAGAAACCAGCTGAGTTCAGAGTCGGAGCTGGGACTGGGATGGGCAGACTCCTGCCTTTCTACCTGGGCTGAGCACTTGGCAAAGGGCACTGGCTTCTGACCACAGAGGAGGCCAGGCAGATGCCCTCCTCCTTACTCTCAGCAGCAGAGCCACACCAAGGCAGTGACGGCCCAAGGGGCTGGCTCCCCTGCACAGATAAGAAGCGCCTGTGATTAGCATGAGGCCATTTGCCCCAGGGCAGCCAGTTCCCCAGGGCCAGGGACACCCCCTCTGGCCTCCAGGGCCTCAGGGGGCAAAGGTGAGCCCCCACCCGGCCCTGTTTAAATTAACTCCAAATTCTAAACTCGCAAAGTCCAAAGAGCAGACCTGAACACATTCTTTTAAAAATGTGTTTGAAAAGAACATTCTCCACTCACCCTGGCCCTCCGCCTGCTTCCACTTTGGGGTTCTGGGCAGACTTTTAGAAACAAACTTCTCACCAATTACCATGAGCAAAACAACTCCCAGAAGGTCCCAGGCAGTGCCAGACAGAGCGAGGAACAAGCCCCTCTGCAGAGAGTTTCCGCTCGGTCTCTGGAAATCCCAGGAGATGCCCGTCACGTTGGCACAGCTGGCCCAGTCCCTTCTTCCCTCTGCCTCCACCCACACCCTGCTCCTGGCCATCTATAGCCTCCCTGTCCACCCCTGGACCAGTAGGGGCCCCCCCGCTGCCAGCAGCCAGCTCCCAGCAACCCCCGTCCCCAACACACAGGCCCAGGAACACGAAACGGAGGGGAGCGGGGCAGGCAGCCCAGGTTCCCTGGCACCCACCCTCCGAGATTCAGTGGCACCCCCACCCCCTTGCCAGCATCGTCTCTGCAGGTCCCTGGCGCTGAGAGTCATCCAGGTTGTGCTCGCCTCTATGCCACACAAGGATGCTGCCTGTGCTGGGATGAGGTCTGGGATGGGGCCAGAGGCTGCCAAGGAGAGAAGGCCTCTGGGAGGCTCATCTCGCCTCATCTCCAATTGCCCCGCTGCCAGGAAAAGCAGGAGGGAAAAGGGGGGGAAGAGGAAAAGCAGAAGGGACCTTCAGACATGCTCTGCCCGTGGCCAGGGCTAGTGAAGTGGGCCTCGCCGTGTCCCGGAATGATCCCAGTATGCTCAGAGCTGGGCCTTTTTGGAGCAGATTGGAAAATCCCCCAGAGCGGGTGGGGGCCTTGCCAGCTGCTTGGGAAAATGTCTTTGCAGAGCTTAAGTCATCTCCTCCCTTTCTTCTCATTCAGCCTGTGGGCTGCTCAGCTTTGGGTTGCAGGCTGCAGGCTGGGACCCCGGAGAGGAGTCCAGCGTGGCCCCTGGCCTTGCTTGCAGAGTCTCCACCTGGAGCAGGAGATGGTGCTGGCCAACAATGGCAGCCATCTTTCAGGATGACCAAATGGGCCAGGCACTGTGCTGGGGAGGGAATCAGAGAAGACTTCCTGGAGGAGGTGGCTCCTTAGGGCCAAGTAGGAATTAACTAGAAAACCAATGGGGGATGAGCATCCCGGCGGATGGGAACAGAGGAGCAAAGGCCTCGAGTGGGGAGCAGAAGGGCCCCACGAGCTGAGCCACAACAGAACACTCACATAAGGGCCAGAGCCGCTGGGAGCCCCGTGGAGAGGTGGGTCCAGGAACCGTGCTGGGCAGACTCAGCCTGGATGGGGAGTCTGTGCCAGTGAAGGAGTGTGGGCTCTGGAGGGGTGGGAGCCAGGGAGGGCTTCGATCCCGCCGTGACACAGCCCGGGTTTGTTTTGGAAAGTTGACTCTGATGTGCTCAAGGCGTAGGGTGGCAAAAGGGAGGCGGGCACCAGGGAACCAGGGGGTGTCCCCTCTGGATCCTCAGTGGGGTGCTCCCAGCCCTCACAAGCGGCCCCTCCCCAGCCCCCCAGCCACTCGGAGTCGCCACAGTTCCCTGAACCTTTGCCTAAGCTGCTCCCTCTGTGTGTGCCCTGCTTCACTGTCGGCCTGCGGGACCTGTGCCCAGGGACAGCCAGAGTGCCCGTCCTGGCATGCTCCCCATCCACCCCTCCCCTAGAAGGCTTTACTGCTCCTTCAGATTGTTCCGGCAGGGGCTCAGCCGTGCCCCAGGATGACCATCCTTTACTCAGGAGTCAACCTCCCCACCATGCTGGGGCCCCTCTGGATCCGGAGCCCTCAAGCAGGCAGGTTCTCAGGGAAGGCTGGCAGGGTGTCCTGGGGGGCCCAACTGTGAGGCCCCCTAGTTCAGCCCACTGGAGGCAAGCTCACTTCTTTTGCCCGGGATACCTTGGAGGGGGGTGGCAGGGACCAGCTGGGTAGTTATCAAATCATTCCCCTCTCCCGATGCTGAGTTCTGCCCAAGGCAATGTGAGACTCACCCCTCCACAGCAAAGTCTCACGTGTCTTACTTTCGTGGTCCCCTTGCCTGCTGGTCAGATGGGGGAGATCCAGGAAGAGGCCCAAGGCTCTGAGAGTGGTAAAACCAGTACAATAGGAATAGACTCCATGAAGTGCCACCCAGACGTGTGGAGGCTGTCAGACACAGGATTCAAGTTGACAATGAATCCAGAGACCTGGAAAGTACACCATTCACCAAAGCGGGAAGGAATGTAAGGAAAGTTCGAACACCACGGTGACGTCTCTCCTCCAGATCCAGGGCTGGTGACAGCCAGGGCTAACCCTGCAGAACCAGGCTCCCTGACTGCAAGCAGGTAACATGGGAGAGGCAAGGGGGCAACGTGGAGCTGTAGACAGAAGAACCCCTGCGATGGAGATTCCCAGAGGGGTCAGTGGTAGAGAATCTGCCTGCAGTGCAGGAGACTCAGGTTCAATCCCTGGGTTGGGAAGATCTCCTGGAGAAGGAAATGGCAACCCACTCCAGTATTCTTGGGTGGACAGAAGAGGCTGGCAGGCTATAGTCTATGCGGTCGCAAAGAGTCAGACATGACTTGGTGACTAAACAACAACAATAACCAGTCTAATGAGCAACAGGATCACAGTGGCAGTCAGGGGGCTCTGGAAATGCTTAACCTGGTTATTGGAGCATGGGGCAGAACAGCTGGGCAGCCATGGGGGGCAAAGTGCAATCTGCACAGTGAAAAGAAACCAAGAATGGCTGATCAGGATGCTGACGGTAGCTGCCCCAATAAAAAGTCTCACCTCCCCTCCTGGCTTCCTTCTGGAGCTAGTTTTCAGACCAGGAATCCGACGGACACTTCTTCAGGAGGAAGGGCCCTGGGCCACCGCAAGTGTACAGGGCGGTAACGTGCCAGTCCTTCCACACATGAGGGTGAGGCTACTGATTTGAGCGCCTTGCGCATCTTTAGACTGAGAGAGGAGGATGCCCAGACACCCCAAAGGCTGTTGGACACAGGATTTGAGTTGATGATGATACCAGAGACCAGATGACCTGATAGAATGAGACCGCTGGGGGCGACGGAGTCCTGACCTGGGCGTGGCTTCCTGTGAGGCCCCGGTCTGCGGTCCAGTGGTCATTTCCCTGGAGCTGGAATGAACAGTTTGGACAGACCTGTTTGGTAGTTGGTACCACCCTGACCTTGGCCTCATCTGAAACTGCCTTCTCCCACTTGGGCCAAGAGAGTAGACCAAAACCAAAATCACACGCCAGAGAATGGCACAAGCAAATGCCACCTTTCAATCGGTAAATGACGCAGAGTGCGGTCCCATCATATTTCCATTTCATCTGCCTGTCAGCCCCCCAAAAACCTGAAGGATCTTGCACGGTGGTGACGAATTACCACTAACTCAAGCCAGTAGCTGCCCCAGCCGCAACCCCTGTAGCAGATGTGGTCTTTGTTAGCAATGATGAATGTGGCCGGGACACAAGGTACAGGACCACTGTGTTCTTTTCATCCCCATAAGAAATGAGCGTACAGAACAGTTCGCATGGACTCAGGAAGAACTACGGTGCACATCTAGTCTTGCACTACGGCTGCTGTCTCTCACCCCTGACACATTACAGTCTGAAGTCCCCATCACATTCCTGGCTGGACACCCCACAGAACATCACATTGGTCCACTACCAAGAGGATACCATGCAACACGAGCTGGACAGACACAGTGGAGGCCTCGTCTTCAAAGGGTGAGAGATAAACCCTGTGAAGATTCGCATGCCTGCTGCCTCAGCAAATATTAGCAATCCAGTGATCTAGGGCAGTGCTCTCAGGATCTGTTCAAAAGCAAAGGACAAATCATTGCATCTTGCACCCCTCCTCTACCCGCTCCACGAGGAAGGAAACACAAAGCGCGGAAGGCCTCTGAGTTTTCAGGGCAGCATGCTCCACAGCTGGGGATACTTGCCTGTATTCACTCTCAAAAATCTTGAGAGTCCCCTGGACTGCAGGGAGATCACACCAGTCAATCCTAAATGAAATCAATCCTGAATATTCATGGGAAGGACTGATGCTGAAGCTGAAGCTCCAGTACTTTGGCCATTTGGTGAGAAGAGCCAGCTCATTAGAAAAGACCCTGATACTGGAAAAGACTGAGGGCAGGAGGAGAAGGGGGTGAGAGAGGATGAGATGGTTGGATGGCATCACCAATTCAATGGACATGAATTTGAGTAAACTCCAGGAGATGGTGAAGGACAGGGTAGCCTGATGTGCTACAGTCCATGGGGTCGCAAAGAGTCAGACACAACTTAGTGACTGAACAACAACAATATTCACCCATCCCTGGTTGCCCAAGAGAATGCTAACTCTGAGTGGGACCTGGAAGCAGGAAGAGGCTCGGCAGCAGGTTCAGGCCCCCGGACCATATAATCTGTCTTATGTTATGATCTTAGAGGTTATCAGCAGTAGGAGAAGACACCAAGATTTTACAGCAAACCCCAATGGGAAAATCTCAAATCAAATGCTTCCATTTCTGGATCAAGCCCATGGCATCTACAATGGAGAATTATATATCTTTCAATAAATAGCTCATGGTGTGGACCCTCCTAGAGACTGTGCTCAGCCATGGGAAATCAAGGGACCATGTGGTCAGAATTTGCTATCATGAAGTGGGTTCTATCAGACCTACCAAGACATAAGGTCAGTTAAGTCCAGCAATTGCTGCTGGTTGTTCTGTTGCTAAGTCGCGTCCGATTCTGTGTGACCCCATGGTCTGCAGCACATCAGGCTTCCCTGTCCTCCACTATCTCCCAGAGTTTGCTCAGACTCATGTCCACTGAGTCGATGATGCCATCCAACTATCTCTATCAGGTGGCCAAAGGATTGGAGCTTCAGCTTTAGTATCAGTCCTTCCGATGAAAATTCAGGGTTGATTTCCTTTAGGACTGACTGGTTTGATCCCCCTGCAGTCCAAGGGACTTTCAAGAGTCTACTCTAACACTACAGTCCCAAAGCATCAGTTCTTCTGCCCTCAGACTTCTTTATGGTCCAACTCTCACATCTGTATATGACTACTGAAAAAACCATAGCTTTGACTAGATGGACCTTTGTTGGCAAAGTAATGTCTCTGGTTTTTCATATACTGTCTAGGTTTGTCATAGCTTTTCTTCCAAGAAGCAAGCATCTTTTAATTTCATGGCTCCAGTCAATACCCACAGTGATTTTGGAGCCCCCACCCCAAAAAAATCTGTCACTGTTTCCACTTTTCCCCCATATTGGCCTTATAGATAGCTGAGAAAAGAGACGTGAAAGGCAGAGGGGAAAGGAAAAGTTACGCCCAACTGAATGCAGAGTTCCAGAGAAGAGCAGAGAGAGATGAGAAAGCCTTCTTCAGTGAACAATGCAAAGTAGAGGAAACCAGTAGAATGGGAAAGCCCAGCAGTCCTCCAACATAAAACACCTGAGTGCTACGTCTCAGACTGAGCACAGTTTAGTTGAGGACTAGATGATGCCGCTTCCTCTCCTTCGGCTCACACTTATAACCACGTGAAATTTTCATGACCAGCTGATGAGGGACAGTGTGAGCTTGGCTCATGGAGGGAATAGTATATGGTGAGCACAGCGATGGTTAAGGAAATGCATGCGAACTGAAAACGGACGTTGGCTGCTCCAAACCACCTGTAATGGCCTTGAGAATAATAGAAAGGGAGAGTCTTCCAAATAAAGCTGCAAGACTCAGGGCAGTCGTCCACTCTGTGTGGAAGGAGAAGGAGCCCAAAGTTAGAGTCTAGCTGGATGCGTGGGCAGTGACAAATTGCTCCGTCGCCTGGCCAGAGGCCTGGTGAAAGAGAAGCTCAGGGATTCTGGGGTGGGAGTGTGCGGATGGAGTGTACATATGTGGAGAAAACATCAGGTATTATATGTTAATACCCCCCAGAGGGACTTCCCTGCTGGTCCAGTGGCTAAGACTCCACACTCACATGCAGGGGGCCTGGGTTCAATCCCTGGTCAGGGAGCTAGATCCCTCATGCTGCAACTAAGCTCACACGCTACAAACTAGAGATATCGCACGCCACAACTAAGACCCAGCACAGCCAAATAAATAAATAATGCTTTAATAATTTTTAAAAATATCCACTAGAAAACACCCCATCCAGGAATCACCCTGAAAAGAGTGAGAAATCTGTATGCAGGTCAAGAAGCAACATTTAGAACTGGACAAGGAACAATGGACAGGTTCCAAATTGGGAAAAGAGTTCATCGAGGCTGTATGTCACCTTGCTTAGTTAACTTCTATGCAGAGTACCTCAGGCAAAATGCTGGGGTGGATGAACCACAAGCTGGAATCCAGATTGCCAGGAGAAATATCAACAACTTTAGATATGCAGATGATACCACTCTAATGTCAGAAAGTGAAGAGGAACTAAAGAGCCTTGATGAGGGTGAAAGAGGAGAGTGAAAAGGCTGGCTTAAAATTCAACATTCAAAAAACTAAGATCACGGCATCCAGTATCAATTCACAGCAAAAAGATGGGGGAAAACTGGAAACAGTGACAGGTTTTATTTTCTTGGACTCCAAAATCGCCACAAACGGTAACTGTAGCCATGAAATTACAAGATGCTTGCTCGTTAGAAGGAAAGCGAAGACAAACCTAGACAGCTTATTAAAACGGAGAGATATCACTTTGCTGACAAAGATCTGTATAGTCAAAGCTGTGTATTTTCCAGTAGTCATGTACGGATGTGAGAGTTGGCCCATAAAGAAAGCTGAGCGCTCAAGAATTGAAGCTTTCGAACTGTGGTGCTGGATAAGACTGCAAAAAGATCAAACCAATCAATCCTAAAGGAAATCAACTCTGGATATTCATTGGAAGGACTGATGCTGAAGCTCCAATACTTTGGCCACCTGATGGGAAGAGCTGACTCATTAGGAAAGACCCTGATGCCAGGAAAGACTGAAGGCAAGAGAAGGGGAGGACAGAGGATGAGATGATTGGATGGCATCATCGACACAACGGACATGAGTTTGAGCAAACTCCGGGAGATAATGAAGGACAAGGAAGCCTGGGAGCTGCAATCCACGGGGTCGCAAGGAGTCAGACATGAGTTACAACAAACAACAAAGAGAGCAACAACATTGAATAGCAACAACAAAGAGAGAGACAGCCTTCTGACCGCAGCCAGCCCCTGAATGGCCACCCCCACACTGGAACAGTGGGCGTGGGAACGTAATAGCCATCGTGACAGAGGTTAAGGCAGCCCGGCTGCCTGGGTTCTCACTTTCCAAGGCTGGTCTAGTTTGTGCCACAGCTGTTTGTCCAATCTTCCAGCAACAGGGTCCCATGCTGAGACCCTAGTAGGGCCTCATTCCTAAAGGAAACCCACCAGCCTCTTAGAAGCAAGTTAACTACCCTGGACTTCTTCCATCCTGGAAGAGGCAATGAGGAATCAAGAAACAGTGTAAGAGGTGTAGGTTACCTTTTCTTTCCACAGGGCCTCAGCCGGCATCACCACCTTCCAGCTCACAGAATGTAAAGTCCCTTGGCGTGAGGCCCGTGGACCACCATATCAAACCACAGACTCACTTTGTAGGAAGTGGGGTGCTGCCCTGAGCCTATAACCATAGTAGAGTCCACTGTCAGATCGTGGACCACACCACCCGGGGCTGCCGGCCTGATGGTATGACGGGATGGCCCGTCCAAGGCAGAGAGAAGAGCCGCTCAAGGCAGTTCCTCGCCAGGATGGGGTGATGTCCCCAGGGCTCAGTGAAGACCTCAGTCAGTGACATTTCTCTGTCCCCGCTGGGTAGAAGCAGGAGTGGTCACGTTTACGACGTCTCTTGGAGACCGCTGGGGGCTTGTGTTTCCTGTCCCTGCGGGCCGGGGCTCTGTTAGAGCTTCCACTGGGGACACAGTAAGAGTTTCACTGACCTCCAAGCCACAGAGGATGCCAGGCACTTTGGCCTCTTGTGCCAAGAGACCTGCAGAGAGAAGGGGCATCATTATCCTAGCAGGGTGGATGGAGCCTCATTAGCAGGAACTAGAATTGCTGCTCCTCGGTGGAGATGAGGAGAAGTCTGGCCGGCTCTCAGGGGACCTCACAGGAGGTCCCACGGGGTCACGCCTTGGCACCCCTTTGCCCAGTGTTGATGGTAAAATGCAGAGGTGCAGCCGCCACAGTCGAGCAGATGTGGTGACCCGGGCTCAGATATTCCAGGGATGATGGTCCGGCTGAGCCCCCAGGTGAGCCCCCAGGTGCTGAGCAGACGTGGTCGGCGAGAGGATGCGGGGCGCCTAGAACTGAGAGCCGAGAAAGGAGGTGATGAGTGGCACTGCCGCCTGAAGGCCACTTTTACGCCCAGCAGCAGCAGCGGTGGCGGGGCGGTTGTTTGTCCAGGAACCACCCTCTTCTGACTTCTGTTAGGGAGAGAGACCCGCGGAGCCCAGAGGAAGCGACTCCTCCCAGAACTCGGGAGAGTCTGAGCCGTGCACAGGGCCGCCCGCCCTGGAGCCGCGGGGCGCTGCCCAGATACCCGCGCAGGACCTTGTCCCCGAAAGGCCTCAATTTCCAGCCCTTTGAGAACACGTGTCCTGAAGAGAGCTGCGCAGGGCCAGCCCCTCTCCCGCAGGACCCCTCACACTGGGGAATGCCCAGCGTGAGAGCAAAGGTCCTCATGCAAACTCAGGACCCCGCGGGAGGGCCCACCCGCCCAGGAGCTCCCAGTCGGGTGGGCGGAGGACTTGCGGAGGCTTCAACGCAGCTGGGCTTGGCCGAACTCCGCCCCCTCCCGCTTCCCCCACCTCCCTTCCCCAAGTATGGCTCTCCAGCCCACTTCCGAAAATCCTTCCTGCTGTCCGTGAAGCCACCGATGGGAGTCGACCTGGGATCCTGAGTGACCCAGGAGCTCAGCCCCATCTCTGCACCCCTGCATGGACTGAGACACGAGCAGGTAAACCCCTGTGCTGTGGGAGCCGCTGAGGGTCCTTTGCTGCAGCGGTGAGCTGACGTGACACCCCCGCCCCTCTCTCCCGCTTCGCGGTGGACAGGTGTCCTGAAGCTGTACAACCGCTCAGGACTCATACCCAGCATCTGTGACCCACCAGTAATCGGCGGGGGCCTGGCGTCCTGCTCCAGGGCCCTGAGAAATGCTTGCAGACTTGGAAAGGCATGCGTCTCAAACCCAGTCTGTCCGAGTTCTCTCCCTGAAACTAGTTCTCTCTCTCCTTGCAGCGTAGCCAAAGGGGCCCCCTGAGGAAGGCGGTGCCATGGGTGTGCAGACCCCCACCAGGGGAGGGGGCTTTGAAGAGGAAGTGTGTGTGTGTGCGTGCGCATGCACGCGTGTGCCTGTGTGCAGCTGTAACACTAGCCACGTGGAGGCCCACACCACGGGTCCCTGCCAGGTTTAGCCTCCCAAGCCCCACAGAGCCCTGGAGATCCTCCAAGAAGGAAGGAGAGCCCAGGGCCGGTGACCTTGGGAGGAAGCAAAGGGCTGATGCCCACCTTTGTCTGCACCTTTGATTCTGCAGGGGAGGGAGGGCTCTCCACCTGGGTTTCCATCACCTGCCTCAGGAACCTGCCCAGCAGATGGTGGGGGGACCTCAGCTGCGCCACTCAGCACCTCTGTGAGCCCGGGTCTCCCACCCTCCAGGTGTCATCCCAGCCCCAGGGCACTAAGGGGTTGGCAGGCACCCAACCTCAGGGGTCTGTGTGTTCAGTCCAGCGTCTCCTGCAGTGGACCTGGTGTGGCCAGGTTCTTCTTCCCAAAAGCACCTCATCTGCTGAGAAAATGCGGGAGGAAGCGCAGGGCGAGTCTGGGTGCGACTAACCACACGAGGGTGTAGGGGCCGGCGGGGGGGGACCCTTTGATCAGAGAGACTCCTCCTGAAAGATGGTAAGTTCTCCAGTTTTGAGCTGGAAGTGGCTGGTGAGGAGATGGGGGGAGACCCAGCCCCACCAAGAACGCACCCGCTGAGCCCCAGGCCGGTGCTGGGGCCGCCTGCACCTGGTCCCAGGAGTGCAGGGCAAAAACAAGGACGTGGCTGAGGACTTCCAGGCCCACCCTCTCCTTGCAGAGGCTTCCAACCCTTTCCGTGTCCAAATGCCGCTTCTTTTGTGAAGCGCCGGTCACAGTAGATGGTAGCTGATGTTTTGTTTCTGTTTTCAGTGTTCTCATTTGGCAAAATATGAAGCTGGCACCCGACGACAGGAACTAAAGTTGATTTTTGAAATTTTAATTTTTTGCGAAATCTGTGGGCCTGGGACTTTGCATGAATCCTCTCTTAATTCTCACGGCTTTCCCCAAAGGATGGAGAATACTATACCCACTTGGATGGGGAAACTGGCGCAGGGCAGGGCCCGCCTGAGAGCTCACCCCGAGGGTGGGGGTGGCCGTCTGACCCCCTAGCTTTCCCCCTCAGTCCTTTCTCATGGGTCCGGCCACCATTCTCCAGGATGAGGGTCTCCTGATGCCATCCAGCTGGCGGCAGAAGTGGTCACTGGCACTGAAGGTGCACTCGCCCTGACCCAGGACTCCTCCCCCTGCAGCTCCTTAACCAGTGGCTCCCCGTAAGCTCCGTGTCCACCCTCCCCCTGCCGAGGGACAACCAGGGCTCCCTGGAATAGCTGTTGTCCACACTCAGCCTTCCCGGCCCAGCTGGCCCACGGGCCTCCCCTCCAGGGGCAGGTTTTGGGCCACAGCCATGGGGGGCTTGGCCCCAGGCTGGTGAGTCAGGGGGTCCCCTGCCACCCCGCCCAAGCTGCCGGCAGCCCTCTGTCCTGAAATGGCCCGGACCAAAGGGCCCAACTGCAGTTACTCAATGACAATGAGGACAAGTTGTTTGCCGTGGCCACAGGCCAAGGGCTCCGACTGTGGTCTTGCCTCGCCTCCGCCTTGAGAGACATCTGGGCAGGGGGGCGTGACGCCCAAGCCCCCGCTCCCCCCAGGGTCAGCTGCAGCCTCAGCTCTGGCCGATCTGCACGGCGAGCTGGCCCCGGTCACGCGGCGGCTCCCCCAGGCTGGTACTCCAGGCCCCAGCTATCCCCTCACCTGATTTCCAGCAGCCCCCCCATCCCCCGCCGGCCTGAGCATCCTGAGGTCCAGCCAGATCCCACTCTTTCCTCCCCTCTGCCTGGAGAGCCTCACCTCCCCCGATGGCCACCCGATCTACAACATCCTGCAGGGCCCATTGCAGCAGCACCTCCTCTGAGGCCCTCCGGTCCCCCCAGGAGTGCTCTCTGTGCTCTGGGTCCCTGTGGCTCTTTCTTGGAGCCTCTGTGTTGTCACCTATAAAACAGCCATGATGACAGCGCCTCACACACCAGGTGGTGGTGAGGACTGGATGGATGAGACCGTCCATGCAAATTCCAGCCACTCGGGTCTAACAGCAGCTCCATAAAGAGTGGATTGATTATTATTTGTATTGTTGCAGTGCTTCCCCAGCACCCTTTTCTTCCACCCTCCCCACAAACGCCACTCTTTCCTGAGCTCTGCCTGCACCCTCCGGCTCTCCCTCTCCCCACCCACCCACGAGCAATCCCAGCCATGCCCGCAGCCTTGGCCACCACCCAAATCTGCCCCACCTCGACGCCCCTCAGACCCAGCTGCATCATATTCCCCGTCTCCTCCTGCCCCAGCGGACTCTGTGGCTTGGGTCCTGGGAAATCGCTTCCAACCCCACTCGTGGTAGCAAATCCTATATTATTTAGGAATGCATTGGGCTGCAAATAATAGAAGGCCCAGTGAACGGTGACTTAGCCAAAGAGGGGTTTGCTTCTCCAGCATAACAAGGAGTCTGAAGTCTGGCTATGACGCTGGTCCCACTGTCCTGGGGCCAGACCCGGGTGATTTCTCTTGCCCATGACCTCATTGCTGCAAGAAGGCTGCCCTGGCTCCAAACACCAAGTTTGCAAACAATGTCCAGAGGCCGGAAACGGGAAGAGGGGCAGGGACAGCTCCCCATCTCAGGGAGGACACAGCCTTTCCCAGAAGCCCTCCAGTGAATGTCCCCCTCACCTCTCTGTCCCCTGAGTCACACTAGTCAGGCCTGGTTCCTGTGGCCACCCCTGGGCTGCAAGGCAGTCTGGGAAGGCAGTCTCATATGCCTTCACAGAATGGTGAACGGCCATTCCCAGTGAATGGCGCCCCACGTACCCATCACCCATGCCAGAACCTGGACCCCTCCTTCCTCCCCACCCCAGCCTCCAGCCGCCGTGTACCCCACCTCTCCACCCTCCTCCCCACCAGACCCTAGACAAGGTCCCAGGGCAGCAGGTCAGGATGCACAAGGGGCTGAGGCAGGAGCCAGCTGAGCGAAACCACGGTGGGAACCAGAGCACGTTGCCCGGGGACCCAAGGCTGTGGGCATGGGTGGGATTGCTCGGGGGTGGGTGGGGAGAGGGAGAGCCGGATCGTGCAGGCAGAGCTCAGAAAGAGTGGCGTTTGTGGGGAGGGTGGAAGAAAAGGGTGCTGGGGAAGCACCGCAACAATACAAGTAATAATCAATCCACCCTTTATGGATGTCCCACCTGAAGGGTAAGGGAGCTGGTACTGACATACCTGCTCCCGCGGCCACTGCTGAGGTCTGGCCCTGGGGTGGAACAGGTGAGCCTTGATTCTCTGCTACTTGTGACCTGACCCACTCCATCAGGCAAAGTGATGCTGGTGCCAGAGGTGGACAGGTGGGGCCTGGAAGGCAGGACAAGGGGAAGGGCCGCAGGCGGGAAGTCAGCTCCCTCCCGACCCCCCAGGGCAGGGACCTCCTTCCAGGAATTCCATTCCTGCATTCCTGCCCCACCCCTCCCTCCAAGCCATCACCACCACCCAACTGAGCCCCCAGCCCAGCCAGCCTCACCTCTTCCCAGGGACTAAGACCCTGTAAGTTGACTGAAGTCGCTCAGTCATCTCTGACTCTTTGCAACCCCATGGACTATAGCCTACCAGGCTCCTCTGTCCATGGGATTCTCCAGGCAAGAATATTGGAGTGGGTTGCCATTTCCTTCTGCAGGGGATCTTCCCAACCCAGGAATCAAAGCCGGGTCTCCAGCATTGCAGGCAGACGCTTTACCTTCTGAGCCGCCAGGGAAGCCCAAGACCCTGTAAGTGGAGCCCTTTCTTCCCCAGCCCCAGCCCAGCTCTGGCTTGAATGATGCATCAGTCTCAAACCTCCATCTTTGCCATGGCTGCTGGCCCTGGGACCTTCCCTCGCTCTGGGAAGTCCTTTCTCCCCTCTGGGGAGAGGAAAGGGGAAGCCAGAAAGCACTGCCCCCAACCCAGGAGCAGCGCCAGCAGGGAGCAGAGCTGAGATGCCAGGGTGCCCCCTCCACTGCTGCTGGAGGCCACAGCTGAGCACAGGGGGAGGAGAAGGACCGGGGGAGAGCACAGATGGACAGACCAGCCCATCACCGGAGGATGAGAGACAACAGTCCCAACAAGGAAGGAGCCAGGTCTAGAGCCGCCAGGGCCAGCTCGTTCCCCCACTGACTCTAAAACACCACTGCAAACTCAGCAAGCCGCTTGCCTCCCCGGGACTCAGTCTCCTCATCAGGAGAATGGGTACAGTCACACCTCCATCACAAGCTGGCTTCAAGGAAAGTGCAAGGTGGTGGACACACTCAGAAGGCGCACAGTCGGGCCGGGTCCCAGATCTAGAGGCGGGTTAATGAAGGAGTGGCCACCCCAGCCTCCCGCCACGGGTGAGCCTCCCACAGCCCACCCTGGCCGCCCTGCCCCGCTTCAGAGTGCCAGACCCACCCCAGATAGTGCCTCTGAGCGCCAGGCCGAGAAGGCCACTTCCTGCCCTGGCCCGTCCACCCCACGCCGCTGAGTCTCCAGGGCTACGAGCATCTGTGTCCCCCTCGGCCACCCCACCAGACCAGCAGCTCCAGCAGACAGTCCCAAGCCCCGGGGCTCCAAGTCGGGTGGGCATGCTTCTTCCCGCTGCATCGCAACTGTCTGCGTCCTCCCACCCGGCCACCATCCGGCCTCGGTGGGCTCAGACCCCCGTGGGACTCCTCTCTCGGACCCCAGCCTGTTCAGGGGCTGCAGCTCACAGTCAAGGTGGGGTTCGGGAGCCCCCCAGCTCCCGGGGGGTCGTGCAGCAGGGCCTCGAGGCATCTGTGACCACGTGAGGCTCAGGTGCTGCCATGAGTCCTTTGTGGCCGTCCCTGGGGGTCCCCTGTCTTCTCACTGCGGGTGGGATCTGAGAGATGAGACAACCCTCAGAGGCCACCTGACGTGGGGAGGTGGAGGCCCAGAGAGGGCAGAGGTGTGTCCGAGGCGGCTCAGCAGCGCATATCCTGGGCTGGACACAGAGCCAGGACCTTATACCTCCCAGCCCAGGGGGCCTCCTCCTCTCCCCGCTCCCTCCCCTCCCGCCCCCCCCACCGCCGCCACCGCCACCGTGACCTCCCAGAGTAGAACCAACCTTGGAAAACATCCCAGGGCCATGGGAAGGTAGGTGCAGGAACCCTGGGGCTAAGTCTCAAAGCCCGCTTTCTCTGGCCGAGCCTCAGTTTCCCCTTAGGACTTGGCCCTTGCAGAGTCCCAGGAGACCCACAAGATTTGCAGTGCCCCCTGGGGATGAGGCCCACTCAGGAAGGCATCTTATCTGAACGCCCTGGGAGAGAAGACCCTTGCCCACCCCCACCTCCGTGTGCCCCAGGCCATCTAACTGTCCCCTGGTGGTGGGCATGCGGTGTGGCCAGCCCTCAGGCCACGCCTGCCCTAGAAGCAGAGACAGGGCACCAGGTGCAAGCCCCCCGCCCCGCCCCCGCTTGCCACCCCCTGAGGCCCTCCCCATGCCCACCCCCATCACCTGGGATCAGAGGGCTGGTGGGGGTTCAGTGCTGCTGGTGAGGTCCCCAGCCAAGTGGTGCCCGCGTGGGGGGTGACTGCCAGCTCTCCGGGTGTCTCACTAATTGAACCCTGGGGCGTGGGCTACTGTGGTCACCCGGGCCCATGAGGCAGATGGCGGGGGCAGCGTCTTGGGTGGAGCCGAGGCCGGGAAAGCCCCAGGCGGCAGGGCTGGGCCGGGGACAAGCGGCCCAGCGCCCGGGCCGAGGACAGGACACTGTGTTTTGATTATTTCCAGTTTCCTGACCCCCAAGTAGTGATTTAATGTTCCTGTTTACTCCGAGGGCTAGAACAGAAGGCGGGACGGCTAAGCTGGCTTCCTTGGCCTCCTCGGCGTCACCCCCAAACTCCCAGCAGGGGAGCCATCAGAGGCTGCAGAAGGTCCCCAGGGGATGGCGTGGGGTCTCTGGGTGCATGGGGGACCCCAGATGGGTTTGGGCCTGGCCCTGCCCAGAGCAGGTCCCACAGGGGTGAAGGGTGTGACCCGCCCACAGGAAGCGTGGCGGGGTGGCCCTCAGAGCTGGCCTGAAGGCTGCCCGCCTACGGGGGCCAGTGTCCAGGGCTCGCTTGCCCTGCTCACCAGGTCAAGGGCAGATGATCAACATTCCTGGGCCTTCCCAGCACCATCCGGGGCTAGGACTTTGGCTGGGCCCCTGTCCCCTCTCGGAGTCTGAGTACATTTCAGGGACTGCTTGGCAAGCGCAGCCAGGAGCCTGTGGCTGGCTGGGAGGGGCTCCAGGAGTCACAAGCCCAGCTCCTCGCTCCCGAAATCTTGGCACGTAGAGGTCGGCTTGTAAAACCACTCGAAACACGGCCTTCCATAGCATCTGCCCAGGTTGCAACTACACACAGCAAAGTGGGAGCTGGTCCTTTTTTTAAATGACAAGGTATCTGGCTTTTTTGCTTGAATCAATACAAGTTCATGTCATCGTCGGCAAAAAAAAAAAAAAGACTAAAATGCCAATAGATTTCTGCACAGGGACATTCTACTCTATGCAGCCTGTTCCTTTATTCGGGAAGCATCCACCAGCAGTTGTCAGGCACTGGGACCACGGAGAACGGGCTGGAGAAAGGATGCAGGTGAGGGCAGGACCGGGACCAGGGCGGGGTGTGGAGAGCCCCTGGCAGAGGACCCGGAGCTGTGTAGAAGCCACAGGGCAAGTCCCACAAGGCTGAGGTCTTGGAACAAGGAGCGCGCAGCCACGGAAGCCTCAAGTTGCTTGATGCAGCCCAGGGGGGCTGCCCGGAGGAAGCATGTGTGCCCAGCATCACGTGACTCCTTCTCCCCATGAGCTACGGCCACAGAGACAGCAGAATTACAGAGCGCAGATGTGAGATTCAAGGATCCCAGAAGTCCAGGGGCCCCCAAGTGCTCACAGGGACCAGCTTTCTAGTCTTCAGCTGGCAGAGCCCAAGATGCCAGGAGGACGGTGTCTGCCAGGGACCATTCTCCCGAAGGGGAGCACAGCGTGCCCTCCTGCCCGGCCCTGACCTCACTAAATCCTGGGGCCCAGGAAACTGCAGCCCCGGCCCCGTTGCCACCTCTGATGCCCTGGTGGACCATGAATTCCGTTTCCTCCTCACTGAAGCCGGAGTTGAGTCCGAGGACCCCTCCAGTGGCCCACCACCCACTGCAGAGGGACGGGATGACGAGCTGGTTTCTGGGGCCAGGCCCATTGTCTGGAGAGAGCTCACTCCTGACCCTCAGGCTGCTGGACTAGAACCGCGGGCCCCTCAGCCCTCCTCAGCCAGCGTTCACACCACCCCATGTCCAGTCCCAGCCCCGTGTTGCTACAGCTGTGTGGCTTCAGGCAAGTTCCCTGACCTCTCTGAGCCGGGGCCCGTGATGCCCGGAATGGGAGTGAGAGTCAGTTGTGAGCAGACGTGAACAGTCCGAGGTGGGTGTCCAGGTGAAGGCCACTCTGGATAAAGCTGTACAGAGCCGCCCCAGGCGGAATCTGAAGAGTTGTGGGCAGGGCTGTGCTCTCCACATGCTCAGAGACAGCGGGGCAGGCACACGGATGCAGACTCACCTCCAAAGCCCAGTCCTGTCCTCGCCAGTCGCCCTCCTCTGAGGCCTCCATGGCGGGAATGATGAGAGGTGTCCAGCAAGTGCCTGGCACGTAGTAGGTGCTCAGGAAACTCCCTCAGGAGCCTGCACGTGACTGGGGACCACTCTAAAGCGACTGGACAGTGTGGCCCCTGAAGCTGAGACGCCAGGCCCCAGAGGTCAGCGGTCCCTGCCCACGATCCCCGCCCCAGAGTGACCCCCAGGCATCGCTGGGTTAGAAATGCTGGGCCAGGGCATTAGGGGGCGGAGTGAGAAGGGGGTGCTGTTTGTGGAAAGAAGTGGAACAATCGAAGCCAGCTCGTTCAAAGTTAGAGTCCCTTTTTCCAGAGTGGATGTTTGGAAGGGAAAAAACATTGTCCAAATCACAGCCGAGAAAACCTGCAATTGCCAGAGAAATGGGAGTCAGTGGCCAAGAAGGATTGCAAAACACCGGCCCTGGGGAAGAGCTGGCCTGTGCCAAGGCCCACAGAGCTGGGCTCAGGGCACCTTCCTGGGCGCTGGCCTGGCCGGGAGGCCCAGAGTCCAGACCCCTCACCCCAGCCGTCCCAGCCCGGAGCCGGGGACACGGAGAGACACAACCAAGTGGTCACAGGACGTCCCGGTTTGCAGCGATCCCCCCTGCAGACTCCCGGAGAGCCTTCGGCAGGAGGGTCCTAGCACCAGGAGGTGGAGGACTGGAGGGGACAGCTGAGGGGTGACCAGAACAGCCCCCGGCCTCAGTACTGGGTCCAGCGTCCAGGACTGTGGGCAGAAAGCATGCAGGAATGGGGGCGGAGGCAGTCTGCAGCCACCAGGGGACGAGAAGGGACCAGTTACTGCATTCCCGTCCCCAGGGTCCCAAGGCCCCCACACTGTGCCCACCACCCGCCCAGCCCCAGCCCTTCCCTTCCTTCCAGCAGCCCTCCTGCTGCACAGGACATCCTGGCCGCCCTCACTCTGAGCCAGGCAGGGCCAGCCTGGCCAGGCCAAGTGAAGGGGCACTTCCTGGATCTGCCAGTCTGGGAGGTCAGGTTCCACAGAACAAGTTGGCTCTGAGATCCACTCACCTGCTCACACACCAGTCCCCAAGGGTACCTATACACGTGCCATCCTTGCCCTCTGGTGAGGAAGAGAGACATTTAAAACACAGCTACACATATAACTAAATGGCAGTAAGTAGCAGACTGTCTAAGAAGGAGACTTTCCAGGGGGCCTCCTCCAGGGGCCCAGCAGGTCTCCCTGGGCTCTCGTGTGTGATCACAGCCCTGAGAAATCACCCTGGAGTGGGAGACCCCTGAATACTTGCCCAATTCAAGGGGTGCCAACCCAGAGGCACAGCGTAGGTGGCAGGGTCTTCCCCCAGCACCCGGTGTATCCATTTTACAGAAGGGAACACTGAGGCCTGGCAAGACAATACTACCCAGGGAGCCTAACACAGAGCACATTGTCCTGGGTGGGCTCCGTGGCCCCCTAACCCTGGCTGCTGCGCCTAGGGTTCTCCTGGGCGACAAGCAGGGGGCCAGGAAGCAAGGCAGCCGCAGCTCATCGGCGCCTCAGTGGGATTCACAGAAAGGGCATCCCTTGAGGTGGGATGCAGCCTGTATCCCACACTCGTCCCTCAGCCAGTTGCTTCCATGGGGCAGGACCACCCCAGCAATAACCCCACCCTCATGCTGCCACTTTCTAGTGCACCAGACTTGACTCTGCCCCTTGGAGCCCCACACCCTTAGTGTTTGATTCCACTGTTTCAGGGGGTGACAATTTGAGCAAAGCCTGTCCCTGCAAGCAAACATAAGAGTGGGGCCTGCATGTGTCTTGCTCACCTGTGACAGTTTCACTCACCAGCACGAAGCCTGTCTTATAATCAATGCTCATAAATATTTGTAGAAGGAAGGCTCCCTCCTAACCTTAAAACAAGTCGATCAACCCCATTTCACAGATGAGGTTGGAGAGATGCAGTGACTCACCTAAGGTCACACAGCAAGACTGGGGGACTGGACAGGAACCCTGACCCTGGCCCCCAGAGCGCCCCTCCTCCCCACCTCCACTGGCCCACAGGCTCCAGCCTCCTGGGCTACTTCCTGCACATCGAAAGCTGATGCCCACTTCCTGGCCTGGGCTGCGAGCCGCCTCCTGACCAGGGCAGCCTCTCAGCCAGAAGCGAAAAGAGGCAGCGTGGGCAGGGCCAAGAGCCTAGCCAGCTGGGGCTTGAGCTTCTTCCTGCTCTGCTCACCCCTGAGCTCTTCTAGGTTTCCCTTTCATCACATAAGAGGTTTTTTTGCCCCAGTAATAGCCAAGATCCTTTCCTGTCTGACACAGTGTGGTCTACAGTCTAGAGCAAAAATGTTTAAGTCTATAGCACACACGCCCCTAAACGCGATTGCCACACTTACAGCAGACATCACTAATCAATCACCAATCTTTCCGACATCACTAATCACTCACCAATCAATCTTTCCCACTGAGCTCATACGGAACCCTAGAATCCTTGTCAACACAGAGCACAAGTTAACCACTTGATCAAAGTTGACAAAGAAGATAAAATCCCTGGTCTAGAGTGAAGCTCAGAGAAGGCGATGGCACCCCACTCCACTATTCTTGCCTGGAAAATCCCATAGATGGAGGAACCTGGTAGGCTGCCATCCATGGGGTCACACAAAGTCAGACACGACTGAAGCAACTTAGCAGCAGTAGCAGCAGCAGAGTGAAGCTAGGTTGGGAGCCAGCCCTGAGGATCAAGCCTCATACTATTATCAAATAGGACCTACCTTTCCGTTGTTTCCCCATCTATCTGCCATGAAGTTAATGGGACTGGATGCCATGATCTTAGTTTTAAGCCAACTTTTTCACTCTCCTTTTTCACTTTCATCAAGAGGCTCTTTAATTCTTCTTGGCTTTAAGATCATGGCATCCAGTCCCATCACTTCATGGCAAATAGATGGGGAAACAATGGAAACAGTGAGAGATTTTATATTTTGGGGCTCCAAAATCACTGCAGTGGTGACTGCAGCCATGAAATCAAAAGAAGCTTACTCCTTGAAAGGAAAGTTCTGACCAACCTAGACAGCACATTAAAAGCAGAGACATTATTTTGCCAATAAAGGTCCATCTAGTCAAAGCTATTGTTTTTCCAGTAGTCATGTATGGATGTGAGAGTTGGACTATAAAGAAGGCTGAGTGCTGAAGAACTGATGCTTTTGAACTGTGGTGCTGGAGAAGACTCTTGAGAGTCCCTTGGATAGCAAGGAGATCCAACCAGTCAATCCTGAAGGAAGTCAACCCTGATTAATCATTGGAAGGACTGATGCAGAAGCTGAAACTCCAATACTTTGGCCACCTGATGCAAAGAACTGACTCACTGGAAAAGACTCTGATGCTGGGAAAGACTGAAGGCTGGAAGAGAAGGGGACGACAGAGGATGAGATGGTTGGATGGCATTGCTGTCTCAACGGACATGAGTTTGAGTACACTCCGGGATTTGGTGATGGACAGGGAGGCCTGGAGTGCTGCAGTCAGTGGGGTTGCAAAGAGTCGGACACAGCTGAGCGACTTAACTGAACTGCCTTTCCAAGGGAAGCACCGTGAATAGTGGTCTGTGACCATGCTGGTGAGGAGTATCAAGGCTGCATTGTGTCCATGGCTGCTGCCCCCGCCAGGCTGATGCCGCCAAGGCCAGCGGAAGACCCAGGCGTGGGCCAGGCCCGGCCCTAGATGCATGGTCAGAAGTTTTGCCCCATGGCCGTCTCTTTGACGAATCCTCTTTCTGAGCGTGCTTCCTCTTTTCGTCTCCGCTCAGATCTCATCTCCTCCAGGAAGCCCCGCTCCAGTCTTCTCTCCCGTTAGTGAGGGGTCCCTGTGGTACCCCTACCGGTCATTGCTCCTGCAGCTGCTCAGCAGACACAGTATCGTGTTTGCCTGTGAGCAGGTAAAGCCAAGGCCCCAACTCCAGGTCCAGCACCTGGTGAGCAGGCAGCATCCGCTCACCTGCTCACATACCAGGCCCTGGGGGCTCCATGCATGTGCCATCCTTGCCCTCTGGTGAGGAAGAGAGACATTTAAAAGACAGCTATATGTATAATTAAATGGCAAAAAAGTAGCAGACTGTCTAAGAAGACCTTCCAGCGGGTCTCTCTGGGCTCTCGTGTGTGATCACAGCCCTGGGAGCAGGCGGGGTGCTTCGCCTCTCTCCTTCCTTAGCCTTCCCAATCACCCCTTTGCAAAGGAGGCCCCGGACCCCCGGGGGGAGGGAGGGGCCGAGGACCCCCAAGCAGGAAGTGCAGCCCCTGCTTCCCCTGGACCCCAGCCAGATCCCTGCTTCCCTTGGACTCCTGTTTCCCCTGGATCCCACCTCCTCTCACAGGGAAGCAGCTGCCCCTGGCCAGGCCCTTCTGGGTCAGCCCACAGCCAAGTCAGGGCCAGAGGCTGCCCTTAGGAAGCCACCTGCCTTGGGCGCTACCGTAGGTCCCAGGCCGCCTGGTCTGGTGGCCGAGCCAGTCTCCTGGCGGAGGGGTGACTTCAGCTCGGCCGGGAAAGGTGGGCAGGAGAGGGTTGAGCCAGGAGGCAGCCCCCACTGAGGCCAGCCTGGCGGCACAGGAGGCAGGGAGAGCTTTCTACCTGGGCGATGATGCGCCGGCAGTGATCAGGGCTCACAGGCTCACCGCTCCCCCACCCATCCCCCTGCCAAATCGTACTTAATGATAATGACAGACGATGGCAGGCATCCACACCATGGCGCAGAACATGACAAACACTCCGAGGCTCCGTGCCAACCCGCCCTGCTCCCCCGCGGCGCCC
Source organism: Oryx dammah (assembly GCF_014754425.2). NCBI lineage: Eukaryota > Metazoa > Chordata > Mammalia > Artiodactyla > Bovidae > Oryx > Oryx dammah. The sequence continues at coordinate 3,519,750 of NW_024070200.1, read as the reverse complement.
GGTGTTCTGAACAGGAGGCCGAGAGCGGGTATCTCGGGCCACGGGCAGCCCCCTGCAGCCGGCCCAGCCTGGACTCCTCACTGCGCGCTGTTGGGCAGGGCCTACGGCCCAGGACCCCGTGGCCACCGGAGCCCCGGGCCCAACCCCTCTCCCGTCCCCTGGTATCCCTTGCCATCACCTTCCCTTTCTAGCAAAGCAGAAAAGCCCCAGCCCAGCCCGGTGCGGGAGGCTCCGAACAGTCTTGGAAGACACCTCCCCCCACCCACCAGCAGCATCTAGAATCACCAGCCCAGCCCCACCACCCATTCGAGGGGCCAGCGGCTGCCAAGGGGTCTGGGAGGACCTGGGGACACCCCCGAATGGGGAGACCTGGAGGGGTGAGGCCCTGGCTCCCCTCCCAACCCAGACTCCCTCTCTTGATGGGGGAGCTGAGAAGGGGAGGAGCAGGGCTACTCTGTGTCCCCCCAAGAGAAGCCCCAGGCCCCCTCCCAGCATTACAGGCAGTGGGGAGGGGCCTGCACCCTTCTTAACCATCATCAGAACTGTGCCGGGGTCCTGCTCCCACTGCATGGCCTTAAAACAAAGGACCAGGCCAATTCTCCCCACCCCATCCGCCAGGAGGAGCGCTGCAGAGTCTGAGGGGCAGTAATGATAACCAACAGCAGTGGCATGGTGGGGCCTTTGTGCCAGAGTTAGACCCGCACACCGGGAGAGAACAGGCCACCCAGAGAGAGGGAACCACGTATTTAAGTCTCAAGAGTCAAAGCCAACCGTGAACTCTCTTGGATGGACAGGAAAGCAGCTGGCAGGGAGGGGCTGGGAAGATGCACCAGGGCTGCACCAGGAGGGCAGTGGTCCAGGAAGGCCACACCTGCTGCAGGTGGATTGAAGGGGCCCAGGCTGGGCACAGGGATGGGATGGGACCAGGGCTCAGACAGCAGTGGTGGGAACAGACAGGGGGTGAGCGGGGCCAGTAAGCAAGGCAGAGGTGCCGTCAGTGGGACCTGGAGACGAGGAGGCTACAGCCAGGGAGAAAGGGCTGGTTTGCATGATCAGGTTGGTGGTGGTTCTGCTCCTGAGATGGGCACAAGAGGTCAGCAGGTATTTGGGGCATGTTTCCTTGAGATGCCCAAGGGCAGCTGGGTCCAGGGAACACCTGGGCTCGGCACAGAGCAGTTAGCCATCATTAGCATGTAGCATCCACTGGCACTTAGGTGTGGGTGAGATGGCTCAGGCAAGGGAGAGGCAGCGAAGACCTAGGTCCTAGACCTGGCCTCGGACACCTGGGGCAGAGCCCTGGGGGATCCCAGAGCCCACAAGCCCACCATGAGTGTGACAGGGAGAAAGGACATCAGAGGTCAGGGCCCCAGGCACTCAGGACAGTGGCTGTGGGCGACAGTGCTGAGTGCCACCAGGAGGAGGGGCCCTGGGCTGCAGGATAGGGGGCCACGCCCACTGGGTCCCGGCAAGAGGCCACTGCCCTTGCAAATAAGGAGAGGTCAGGAAAGCAGAAGGCTGTGAAGGTGTGGGCAGCATGGGCAACCTGCAGGGCAGTAACTGCAAGCAGTTACCCTGTCCCAGGCCTGGAGGAGCGAGGGGAGTGATGAAGTAACTGGTACCTAGAGCCAGACGGTGCAGTTGGGTGGAGAGGGCCCTGAGAGGTGCAGGAGATGGGGAGGATGCAGGAGGTGGGGATGAAGGAGAGAGTAGGGGAAGCCCAGTGGGTACCATGGCCGGGTGGCAGGAGCTGTGGCTCCCACCTCCCCCACGCACCATGGGACAGAGGCTCGACAGGGGTCAGAGACACGGGCGGCACCTGGGTCAGATGGGAGGCTTGCTCAGGTGTGGAGGGCCTTGGACTTGCCTAGGGCTGGGGCTTGGTGGCCAGCCGGGCCAGGAGTGAGGGAGGTGAGGACTCACACGATGGGATCAGGGGCCCAGAGTGGCCAAGAGGGGTGTGACACGGAGGACTGATGGGTAAGGGGAAAGTGGAGGGGTCAGGGGACAGGGGACAAAGAACCAGGCACAGGATGATCCGAATGAGGAACGAAGGACATAGAAGGGAAAAGGAAAGTGTTATTTGCTCGGTCGTGTCCGACTCTTTGCATCCCCATGGACTGCAGCCCGCCAGGCTCCTCTGTCCGTGGGATTCTCCAGGCAAGAACACTGGCGTGGGTTGCCATGCCCTCCTCCAGGGGATCCTCCCAACTCAGGGACTGAACCCGGTCTCCTGCATTGCAAGAGGATTCTTTGCCATCTGAGCCACCAGGGAGGCCCTAGAGAAGGGAAGGAGATGTGTAGATGCCAGAGGCACAGGTTTCGGAGCCAGAAGGCGCTGGGTGTGGACGGAGTCTGCACGTGCCGAGGGTGTGGTGGTGACATTGAGGAGGGTCGTGGGGGCCACAGGGGTGGAGGATTGAGAGGCCAGGCAGCGACTGGGTAACCATGGAGATGTAGAAACGGGTGATGGGCCCGTGGTGGGTGGGAAGCAAAACAGAGGCAGGATTGGGGGGAAAGGGGAGGCTGGAGAAAGGGGGTTTGGCTGGAGAAGCCTGGGGCGTGGGGGAGCCGGTGGAGGGAGGGAGGCACCATCAACAGGTGGCCTGGGGCCGGGAGAGGGGAGCCAGGTCAGCCTCGGCCAGAGAGCAAGGGGCCACGCGGCCAGCACCCTGGGGCTTCCGGAGCATCACCCGCACGGAGCGGGAGGTCCAGGCCCAGAGAGGCAACAATGGGTCCCCACCCAGAGCCGGGGCCTGCAGGACCAGGACTGCCTGACACCTATTTCCTGCCCCCAAGATTGATCCTGCTCCTTCGGAGGGCAGCAGAGAGAGCATCCAGGGGCAGGCGGTCCCCAAGTACCCATGGGACCACCCCCCACCTCCAGTCCTAGCTCCACAGGTAGCCTACGGGCTCCGGGAAGGCTGGGCCGGGCTGCACGGCTGGGAAGCGGGGGGCGTGCGTGGTGGGGGCCGTCCCTGCGGGGGCGGGTGGGTGTGCTCGCCGAGTGGGTAATTAGGACCGCAGGGGTGACGGGTGCCTGCAGGGAGGAGGAGACGCTTGTGTCTCCAGGCAGCGTGGGCTGGGGCCGGGGGCGGAGCCGGCCCCACCCCCCCCTACCCCGGGGGTAGGTTGCGCTGGGGGCTGCTGCAGAGGGTGCGGAGAGGGGTGGGCGGGTCTTGGGGAGCAGGGTGAGATGGGGGCGCATCGGCAGCGCAGCACGTGAGCCTGCCTGTGGGAGGAGGGGAGGGTGTGGGTGGGTGGGAGCTAATTAGCTGGAGCCTGGTCTCCGCACAGAGCCTGGACGCCAGCCCGCGTCTGGCAGCCTCGGCTCAGCCTGCGCCAGCCCCCTCCCCAGTCTCACAGCGGCTCCCCATCTACCCCAGAACAGCCCCCCACCCCCAGCGGCCCTCCGAGGACGGCCGGACAGTCCTCCCTAGTATCCACCAGGCCATCAGCCAGATGGGGGACAGGGGTGAACACAGAGGGCCACTGGGGAGGGAAGAGGGGCCCACTCAGCGCTGGCTCCCACGGGACTCCCCCTTGCCTGCCCCGGCAGGTCCACACAAGCAGGCCAGGTCCAGGGGCGGGGAAGGCGCTGACCCTCAGCACAGAGTGGGCAGAAGCAGAGCCCGACCAGGCCCGCTGCCTACACCCACCCCGGACTCTGCCTCAGGCCCCTCTGGGTTTCTGAGCTCCTGGGCCAGCCTGGGCAGAGCAGGACTCTCTGCCTCAGAAGCTGCTCCATCAAGGGTCTGGGGCAGGGATGAGGGGCAGGAGGGCTGGGGGTGAGAGACAAGCGGGCAGTGATGTTTTTGAAAAGTGCTCCAGGCCTGAGCGCATGTTGTGGGGTTCCACGAGGAGTTGAACCAGGGGGATGCTTCTGACTGCCTTCAGTAGGCGCTCAATAAACAGTGACCCTCTGGGCTTGGCTCCCCTGGGGTTACAGTCCTCGGAAAGTCTTCACAATTCCCTTTTTCCTGGCTATTAAAGCAAGGCACATCCATGACATTGCTGCAGAAAGTGTGGGGAAACGGAGACAAGCGCGCAGAAGGGAACCCAGCCGTCTGGAGTGGCCAGGCAGGCAGGCCTGCTGAGAGCCTGCAGCCGCGTCCCGGGGGGGGCCTCACAGGGATCCTCTGCTGTTCACCCACACCAACTCGCTCAGCCAGCCCGGAGCCAGAGAGGTCCACAGCGGCCTCGACAGGCGAGAGGCCTGCGCTGATGACCGCAGCCCCACAGAAACCAGGTCCTCATCACCAGAACCTGTGAGCGGCCCTGCACACAGCTAAGCCTGAACAGATGTCATTTAGCCGAGGACCTTGAGGTGAGATGATCCTGGTTTAGCGGGGTGGGCCCTAAACACTGTCACGGGTGTCCTTACAAAAGGGACGGAGGGACACAAGGCATACGGAGGAGAGAGGCACGTGAAAACAGAGGCGGAGATGGGGATGACGAGGCGACAGACCCAGGCCACCGGCGGCCACCACAGGCTGCAAGAAGCCAGGAGAGCCGACTCCCCGGAAGCCTCCAGAGAGAGCCCAGGGCTGACACACCTTGATCTCAGCCCCAGGCCTCAGAGCTGTAACAGCCACCACGTTTGTGGTCATTTGTTACGCAGATTAACACAGCAGCTCTATTCACCAGGGTTCTTCAGAGAGACAGAACCAGTAAGCTGAGCGTGCAGAAAGAGGAAGAGATTGGGCCCCGTGATTACACAGTCTGCAGAGTGAGTTGACCAGCCGGAGGCCCAGTTGAGTTTGGTTCCAGTCCATCTCAGTCTGCCGAGCTGCTGTGACAAAATGCTCCTGACAGTGCCTTTAAAACCAGCAGACATCGGCGTCCCACGGTGTGGAGGCTAGATGTCTGAGGCCATGTGCCAGCGGGGGGGGGCCTTCATTGTGTCCTCATAGGGAGGAGGACGCGAGGGAGCTCACTAGCTTCTTTCCCAAGAGCTCTACTCCCGTACATGACGGCTCCACTCTCACAACCCAACCACCTCCCAAAGCCCCCCAGCCCACTTATACCATCATCCTGGGGGTTAGGTTTCAACATCTGAATTGGAGGACGGGGGACAGTCAATCCTGAAGGAAATCAGCCTTGAATACTCATTGGAAGAACAGATGCTGAAGCTGAAGCTCCAATACTTTGGCCACCTGGTGCAAACAGCCGACTGTTTGTTTGGAAAAGATCCGGATGCTAGGAAAGACGGAGGGCAGGAGTAAGCAACAGAGGATGAGATGGTGGACGGCATCACCCATTCAAAGGAGATGAACTTGAGCAAACTCTGGGAGAAGGGGAGGGACGGGGAGGCCTGGCGGACTGCAGTCCATGGGATTGCAAAGAGTCGGACAGGACTGGGCAGCTGAACAACAACACTGAATATTCAGATCCCAGCATCATCCAGCGGGCCGGGGACCCAGGGGCACTGATGGAGCCGCTCCCATCCAAAGGCCAGCAGGCCCGGTCCCCAGAACTGATGTTTCAGTCCCAGTCCAGAGGCATGAAAAAGATGACGTCCCAGCTCAACGTCTGTCAGGCAGGAAGAATTCTCGCTTCCCCGGGGGCGGGTCAGCCTTTTGTTCCAGTGGACTGATTGGGTGTGGCCCACCCACCTTGGGGAGGGCAGCCTGCTCCACTCTGTCTACAGATTTAAAGGTTAATCTCAACCACAACACCCTTACAGAAACACCCAGAATGATGTCTGACCAAATATCTGGCCACCCTAAAGCCCAGGCAAGTACACACATAGAATTAAGGGTCACAGTGGCCACAGGACATGATGGCAAGCCTTGTATGCAGGGTAAGGAGCCCTGTCTTTATCCTGAGGGCCATGGAGAGAGGCGTTGGGGTGAAACTGTACATGAGAGAGGCCTTGTGCCGTGACCGGAAGGGGAGACCCAGGAGGTGGTCCGAGCAGGTCCAGGTGCTGAGGGACGGGAGAGGAGGGGACGTGTGGGTCCCCGGGGCAGGCATGGGCAGACGGCCTTGGAAGCGTAGGTCCCCTTTAGCAGGGGGTGACCTAGGGCATCGTGGCGTTGGCCCACTTCCGCCCCTTGCCAGCCCAGGTACCCGTCCTTGGGATGTTCTCATGTGGCAGGGCCACACAGGGTGCCCACGAGTGCAGCCTCAGGAGATGGGGGCCCGCCCCCATGCCAGGCATGCACCCTGCCAGAGTGACCTTCACTCCAGCCAACTCAGGGCTCAGAGGGCCCCCTTAACCTCTAGCCCTGAGGGAGGGGCATGGGAAAAGCATTTTTTTTCACTGAAGAAAATGGAAAAACCTCACCTCACCTCAGCTGTAATAAGCTAATTTTCTCGTCTAAGTGGGGCGTAATCAAATTCAGCCCCATAGCCTCATTTCCAGGCAACTTTATTCATTGTTATTTTTATTCCAAGAATTCTCTGGCATTTTCTGGGAGCCACTGAAGGGTTTAATAGCTGCCTAAGTAGCAATGTACCCTGTTTGGAGCAAAACCCAGGAGCAAATAGTCACAACCCGGGAGGGTTGGTGGGGGTGGTTTCCTGGGAGGGCAGGGGAGGTCACCAGCTGGCTCGGCGGGTGGAATGCCAGCTGGGTCAGGGGTCTCTGAGTCCCCGGGTGGGGTGATCAGTCTAAAAGGCCAGGAGCCTGCACAGAAGAAAGAGTCTGGGGCCTTGGGGTTGATGCGGACGACAGCAGGCAGAGGGGTCACGCCTGAGGAGCTGAGGGTGAGGTCTTCAAGCCGGAGGACTCAGGTCCCTGGGGGCCTCTGGCTTCCCTGCGACACAGGGCTCCAGGGAACCGGGCTGGGGTGCCTGTGTGTGTGTGTGTTTTCTGTCTCCCCATTAAACTGAGATTCACGGTCCACAGCCTCTTGGGGAGGCCCTAGCACCCAGCAAGGATGAGAGTCATTAGAGAGTCCATTAGAGAGTCCCATCTCTCTAATCCACCTTCTCAGTGGCCAACCTGAGGACACCTTGTAGCCAAGGGTGTCCCCAAGAGCTGGCCAGGGTCTCTGCATCTGCCCGGGGTCCTCTGTGTCCAGCACGGGGACTCCCCCAGGTGCTGGTGGGAGGCCAGAGAGAGGGGAGCCAGAGACCGATGAGGAGGCTGCCACCACGGTCCCCTGGGCTGGGGCCTGGGGACAAGGGACACACAGGACAGTGTACAGGTGGGACCCACCAGGCTAAGGGACCGCGTGGATGCCGACACTTAGGCACAGAGACTATGGCAGCTGGGACTGAGGCTGGTACAGGGCGGGGCGGGGAGGTTGGAGGCAGGGTGTCAGGGATGTCACTCCACGGGATCCCAGTAGAAAACGGGGGTGTTTCAGAGGCCCAAGGGGGGTTCCAGATGCTGGAGTTGGAAGAGGGTTTGGGTCGAGGTTAGACTCACCTGGGGGTCTGCCCCGGCCATCCCAAGCTCAGGGTCCCCCAACACCACCAAATGCCTGTGTCCCACAGAAGGGCTACCCTACCCTCAGGACTATTTTTAGCTTCTCCAGGTCCCCTCGGTCCACATCGCACGTGGCTACCAGGTCCCTCCAGGCTTTGTGAGTGTGTGAGCGGTCTGAGGAGGTCCGGCCTGTATGTTTCCCATTTGTGTTGCTTAAATCACTAAGTGGCTCCTTTGTGAGAGTCATTTGACGTTCAGGAAGTCTTTTGATGCCTTTCAAAGGGCTTTTTAATAAGTGTTTCTAATCCTTTTCTCTTAAAAACAGGAAGTTACACTTTGTCGACCGTAAACACCAGAAGGTCCTAGTCTGGTCAGAGATGCACAAGCCACAGGCTCCTGATGGTTGAGAAATCCGCCCAGGCCGGCCGGGCCCCTGCACATGGGCGCTTCAAGCCAAGGATGGAGCCTGGAGCCTCTGCCCACATCCCCACGCCCAGTGCTGGGCCACAGACCACCGTGTAGGGGACGCCTCCCCATGGCGGGGTGCCAGGATTCACACCCGTCCTCGGCAGGGGCGTCTCCTCAGGGAGCGGCCCCACCACTGCCCAAGCCAGGCACCCCGCTCATCCTCAGTGACCCCCTTCTTCAGCCCCATTTCCCTGCTGCCACCCTTTCTACCCTGTAGATCTGGGCCCTTTTCCCCTGCAGACACCCTCCTGGCTGCCCCTGCCCTGAAAAGGGGCCCAGAGACCTTGTTTGCCTGAATGGGACCCCCAGGATTGGGCTGGACCCCAACCACCAGCCTTCCCCCTCTGCTCCAACATCACCAAACAGCCCGTGAGACCCTAACATCTCCATAGCTTTGCAAGCGCTGTTCCCTCTGACTGGAGAACTCGCCTTCCACTCGGCCACGCAGCCAGTGCCCCCATCCCTCATGCCCTCCTCTCTGAAGGCCTTTCTGGCTCCCTAAGCAACTCCTCCCCTCAAATCCCAGAGCCTGGTGTTCTGCTTCAAGCCTCTGTGATGTTCAGGGTATACACTGCAAAAGTAATGTCACCCTGCACCTCAGAGATGGAGCTCTGTCTTTTTATCTCCACCCCCAGATAGTCAGCATAGTCCCGGGCCATCCGTCAGAGGAGCTGCCCCCAGCTCAAGACTCAGACTCTGATTCCAGCCAAGGGCCTGGGCCTCCCCAGAGAAGGGGCGGAAGTCCATACCTCCAAGCTGGCAACAGAAGAAGTTGGTAGAAGGAATGCGGCCTCTATGCACCTGTGCCCATACCAAGCCCCCACCCCAGAGGCCAGGAGTTCTTGGCCACGTTGGCCGGTACCACGCCTGCTGTAGCACCTGTTGGGTGGCAGCTCTGGGCAGCAGGAGCCCACCCCTGACCAGGAGGAACCAGTCCTTTCTCCCCGAGAGCAGGATGCCGACAGATGCTGCGGTCTGGAGTTGGGCTGGGGCCAGCAGGGAAAGGACCCCGGGGGCCCTGCAGCCCAAGGGAGTTGAGAAGAGCCATTCTGCCTTAGTGATGTGCAAACCCAGCCCGGTCATAGGAACACAGTGGACACTCAAACCCCAGCTGGATCTGAAGGTGTCTCAGCTCCCTTCTAACAGGCATTGATCATTCATTCATTCACTTAACAAAAATGCTCAGCCCTGTGCCCGGGTGCTGGGGCTCAGAGATGGACCAGAGAGCGTCCTGCCCTCCACAAACCCCAGCCCATGGGCAGACGCATCCGGAAACAAGCCAAGACATCCTCCAGAGTGTCAGGAATCATCCTGTTCACCGCTGCACCCTCAATTCCCGGCACAAGGTCCAGCACGCAGCAGGTGCTCCATCCACAGAGCTTTGTGGACTAAGTAAGGGGGCTAAAGGCCCAGAGACAAGGCCAGCAAGGGAGTTGGGTGCAACCCCTAAGACACGCGTGTGCTAAGCAAAGGGTTGGGACCTCATCGAGGGTGCAGGGAGATCCTAGGTTGTGGGATCAAGGAGCAAAAAGGTGCCAGGTTTGTCTTCATGCAACATGGGGGAGGTTCAGGGGTGGGGTGTGTTGGGGGGGCAGATGTTGTAGTAGAACTGTGGGTCACAGACCCCAAATGACATTGGCTTCAGGAAAGAAAGGTTCCCTGCTCAGTTAGGTTCCCTGGTGGCACAGCGTCTGCCTGCAGTGCAGGAGACCCGAGTTCAATCCCTGGGTCAGGAAGATCCCCTGGAGAAGGCAATGGCAACCCACTCCAGTATTCTTGCCTGGAGAATCCCATGGACAGAGGAGCGTGGTAGGCTACAGTCCACAGGGTCGCAAAGAGTTGGACACACGACTGAGAGACTTTACTTTCTTTTCCCATTTAGAAGCCTGGACTGAAACTGGAGCTCTTCCCCACGTGGTCGTTGGGGTCAGCCTCTGCTCTAGGCGCTCTGGCCCAGACACGTGAGTCTGCACGGGCCCTTGCCAGCTGTAGGGCAGCCTGCCCTTGGCTGCGGGGAAGCTGGGAAAGGCCAGCTCCTGGGGCAGCCAGGTGCTGGAGGAGCGGTCAGTGGGGACAACTAGCCAGGTCTGCCAGGGCCACTGATTAGGGGGCAATTTGTGCTTCAGTTCTGGAGAGAGGCAGGTAGCCCAGCGGAGGAGGGGGGCTCTGGGATAGAAGGTCCATTGTAAGGAGCTGGGGTGGTGGTGAGGGCAGAGGAGGGGCAGATCTGGGCAGAGGGAAGGTGCCGAGAGACACCGAGGTATGTTTGGCCATGTTGAGTGTGACCTGCCTGGGGGACAGCCTGATGGAGCAGCTCAAGGGATGCAGTGGGTGGGGAACACACCCCCCAGGGAGAGGGCAGTGCCCAGTGGTGACTGGGCCAGAGACTGCACCAGATAGGGGAGGCCACAGGCAGAAAGGCGGCAGGTTAGGGTTAGGGTTAGGGTTAGCTGCCGTGGCGGCTCAGATGGTAAAGCATCCGCCTGCAATGCAGGAGACCTGGGTTCAATCCCTGGCTCAGGAAGATCCCCTGGAGAAGGAAATGGCAACCCACTCCAGTACTCTTGCCCAGAAAATCCCCTGGATGGAGGAACCTGCTGGGCTATAGTCCATGGGGTCTCAAAGAGTTGGACATGAGATATTACTTTGCCAACAAAGGTCAATCTAGTCAAGGCTATGGTTTTTCCAGTGGTCATGTATGGATGTGAGAGTTGGACTGTGAAGAAAGCTGAGCACTGAAGAATTGATGCTTTTGAACTGTGGTGCTGGAGAAGACTCTTGTGAGTCCCTTGGACTGCAAGGAGATCCAATCCATCCTAAAGGAGATCAGTCCTGGGTGTTCACTGGAACTACTGATGCTGAGGCTGAAACTCCAATACTTTGGCCACCTCATGCGAAGAGTTGACTCATTGAAAAAGACTCTGATGCTGGGAGGGATTGGGGTCAGGAGGAGAAGGGGATGACAGAGGATGAGATGGCTGGGTGGCATCACCGACTTGATGCACATGAGTTTGGGTGAACTCCGGGAGTTGGTGATGGACAGGGAGGCCTGGCGTGCTGCAATTCATGGGGTCACAGAGTCGGACACGACTGAGCAACCAAACTGAACTGAACTGAGGACTTCACTTTCTTTTCTTTCTAGAGCTAGACAGGGCTCTGACGTGGGGCAAGGGGGTCGGGGAGGAGAGCAGGAACTTGCAAAGGGCCCCATCCCCTAACCTAAAGGGGAGAAGATGCAAGCAAGTTGATTGGGAAAGGGGCTGCCAATCAACCTCAAGACTGACATGCAGCCTGAGAGTCCCGGCGGCGGGGAGAGAGGCTGAGGACTAGGCAGGAAGTGATGCTCCGGAAGTCGGACGACCATGGAGAGTGCAGACAGCAGAAGACGAGGAGGTCAGAGGTACAGGGGCGGGAGCAGGGCGGTCCCCGCAGCCCAGCCTGAGGATGGCCGCCCAGCCCGTTCCACAGCTGGGGACGCCGAGGCCCCGCCTCCAGGCCTTCCAGCCCCGCCCCTCCCCGAGGACACGTGGCTGGAGGCGGGGCTCCAGACCCGCCTCTTCTTTCCGCTGTGGGTGGGGGTGCTGTCTAGGGCCGGCGTCCCTCTCCTCCTTAGAAACCCGGGAGCGGAGGCCCAGAGAGGCCGAGGTCACCTGTGCTGGGCCTGCCTCCCAGGCTTCGGTTTCCCGGCAGGCCCCCATCGTTGGCACAGTGCAGCTGTCCCTTCAGTGACTGGAGTACAGAGTAGCCAGGACAGGAAGGGGAGACCCCAGGGGTGCCGGAACCCCGGGAAGGCCCAGCTGGCCTGGGAAGCCTGCAGGGGGTCACCCTGGGGACTGGGAGCTGGGCAGGGAATACCCTGCCCTGGAGCACTTTCTCCCCTCCCCCCCAGCCCCACCCCACACTAGCTAGGGAATCTTGGCTGCTCACCCCCCAGTGTGGCCTGTGTGGTTCTGGGGGGCTCGGCTGGCCAGGGCCCGGGCAGTTCCTGAAAAGGCTTGTGGTGGGACTCGTTGGCTCCCCTGCCCAGGTCACTGGAGCCCGCAGCAGGAAGAGGTCAGACCAGCAGCCTGGGCCCCCCTATGGGAGCACTCACATTTCCAGGAAGATTGCAAAACCTTTGAAAGACAAATGGTCAGTTCCTCGTAACCCTTCCCCATTTTCCTGAAAAGAGGTGTTGGGGGAGGGGGCGTGCCAGTGGAGAGGGTGCCATGAAGGGCTTCCTGGCCGCCAAACTGTGCCCATCCCCAGGCAGGCGTGTAGGCAGCGGGGGAAGGCCAAAGGCGCGGGGGGAGCGGGGCAGGGGGGAGGCAGCGGGGGTGCCGGGAGGTGCCAGCTGTGGAGCTCTGACACGTCTCCACAGCTGTTGCCAGGACGTTGTCATACTCCCTTCTTGCCACCACTCCAAGCCATGACCCGGCACTGCCCAGCTTCAAAGGGGAGAAGCTGGGACAATGACTTCCCTTGTCCCATGGGGCACGGAGCAGCATCCAAGGATGGCCCCCATCCAGGGGTGCACCTCCCGTGTGAGCCCCTCCCCTGCAGGGCAGGCTGGGCCCCTGTGACTCATTCTCAGAACTGATGAAATGTCATTCCCACAACTGGGTGATGAAAGGCCGGCCCTCCATCTTGTGGGACTCTGCTGCTCGGGCCCTGGGAGAACACAAGCTCCCGTGTTGGAGGGACCCATGTGGGCAGAGACCAAGGGCAGCCTCCAGCCATAAGCTCACGAGGGATCCTGCCAGCCACCACCAAGGGAGCTTGGAAGCTGATCCTCCCCAGCTGGGCCTCAAGATCAACACGGCCCAGGCGACACCTAGATTATAGCTTGGGAGGCACCCCTGTGTGGGGGACCCAGCTAGGTGCTGCCCAGAGTGAGGGCATAAGTCTTAGGCACTAAGTTTTGGGATACTTTGTTACTCGGTGATGGGTGATTGACACAGGTGGCATCAGATAAGACACAGACAAACACAGCGATCTGAGGCTGTGACCTTGAAATCATCGAGCAGCGTCCCCTCTGTAAACTGGCAATGCCCACCTCCCCACAGGGCGCCAGGAAGGATAAATAATGCAATGCAGCTCAGGCACCCAGCCCACCAGCCTGAGAATGGAGAGGTGTGCTGTGCTCACCTACTCCTCCAGGAAGTCAGCCCTTCGCGATCCCCCAGCTGGATCTTGCCTTCCCCTCCTCGGGCACCCCAATGAAGTGGCTGTGTCTCCATCGGAGTGCTTTGTTTTCCCCTGAGCTTCCAGTCTTTTGAATCCAGGTCTGATGCTCCAATGACCCCTACCACACCCAAGAGCTGTCATAGTTCTTCCCAGTCCAGCAAGAATGGGGCCTGAGGGTCCCACAGCAGGTGTTCAACCAAAGCTTGCTCAGAAGAAAATGGAAAGACCCACCAGACATCCCGGTCTGTGAGACAGGACCTGAGATGGTGACCAGGACAGGCTGGGCAGGTGAGAAAGAATCCCTCTGCTCATTACTCCTTATCCCTGAGCCCCTAATCTGGATTAGGTGGGGGTGCAGGGCCCTAGCGCACTGAGGATGAAAACGGAAGGAGGTTTGGGGACCCTGACCAGGCCAGCTGCAAATACTAGGTGCCGCTGAAGGGCTCAACAGAGCCTTAGAACGTAGGACTGACTGGCCAGGGCAGGCTTCGGGCTGGAGAACAGTGGGACTGGATTCACTTCCCAACAAATCGCTCTGCCCCTGAAGTGCTCAGCCAGGAGGCAATGATGCAGGTGCTTGGAGGGCCGGAAGATGGTCTGGGCCACTGGTCAGCTGGACCGCTGACTCTGGAATGCTTAGTCACGTGACATCCCCTCACAGAGCCTCAGCATCCCCAGCCAGGCGATTCAGGATTTCTCAAAGGCTTTGCACCTGCCCCCCACCACCACCAAAAAAAAGAAAAAATTGCTGTCCTGAGGTGTAGTGTGAGTGGAACATCTCAAAGCAGAGCAGTCAGGCTGAGTAGCCGAGGTGGCGAATCCAGTTCGCACCAGCCTAGCCAGCCCCCTCCTGTGATGGCCTATTGAAGCAGCTATTCATTCTGAGAAACCAACTGTGTCTCCAGAGACAGGAGACGCCCCCACCAAGGGGCAAAGACTGTGATAATCTGTGTGTCCCAGCACCCAGCCCCAATCTGGGAAAAAAAAAATAATAATAAAGTGGTCTCGATGGAAGTCGCTGAATGAATGAAAGAGGGGCCCCAGGGACCTGTGACCTGCGCGTCTGAACACCCAGTGGGCGGAGGGGCAGTCACGTTCAGAGGGCATGGAGGAGCCAGGAGAAGAAGACCAGGGTGGCACTGGGCTCCCCACCTGTAGTGGTAGGAGTTAGGACTGGGCGGCTGAGGGCAGCGAGTGCCAACACCGAGGTGAGGAGATGGAAGAGGAAGCGGGGAGAGGCCCCAGGGTGGGGCTGAGGCAAAGGTGCTGCTATTACGCGTCCCGAGGAAGGAGCTAATACCCACCACCCCCGCAGTGACTAAGGCCCCTGGGAGATTTCACCGTCTGTCTGACCTCAGCAGCCAGGGCCTCTGGGGCCACAGGCTGGTTCAGCTCAGGGCAAACTCCACAGCTGGGAATAAGCAGCAGCCTTCCTCTCAGCTGGTGAGCTAGGCCCCAGCCCTGCTCAGGGGGCCCCACCACCCCACCCAAGCCTGGCCTACTTTCTACTCTGGACCCTAAGCATTCCTGTCGGCAGGATGCCACCGGTGAATTCAAGCCAGGCTCCTGAGTGGGGCCCGAGAGCTCACCCAATGTGCTGGCTGTTCCTGAACCCACTCCACAGACTGGGGCCGGGGGTTGGTTTCGGGGTGATTCAAGCTCATCACGTTTATTGTGCACTTCGTTGATAGCTCAGCTGGTAAAGAATCCGCCTGCAATGCAGGAGACCCCGGTTCGATTCCTGGGTCAGGAAGACCTGCTGGAGAAGGGATAGGCTACCCACTCCAGTATTCTTGGGCTTCCCTTGTGGCTCAGCTGGTAAAGAATCCACCTGCAAGGTGGGAGACCCCGGTTCTATCCCTGGGTTTGGAAGATCCCCTGGAGAAGGGAAGGGCTACCCACTCTAGTATTCTGTCCCGGAGAATTCCATGGACTGTAGTCCATGGGGTCACAAAGAGTCAGACGGGACTTAGTGACTTTCACTTCTTCACTTCACTTCTTATCTCTATTATTATTGTATCCGGTCCACCTCAGATCCCTAGGCATTCGATCTCAGAGATTACAGACTGCTGCTTTAAACCACACCACGGGGTAGGGAGGAGGGCTGCCCTGGGCTGGTCCTTGAAGGAGCAGCGTTAGTTTTCCGGGAGGAGAATGGGTGCTGCTGGAGGCTGGGCCGTCAGCTGTGAAGGTGCCTGTGATCCCCCCTCTCCATGAAAGGTCATTTGCCCCAGCGTGCCCTGGTCCCGTGGGCCCCACAGCTGCAGCAGCCTCCTGAAGGGATGTTTCTCAAGGCCACATCTGATCGCCACTTGCTTCTGTTTGACATTTTCAGTGGCTCCGCGTCACCAGAAAAGGCTCAACCCAGGAGTCAGCAGAATCATGGCCCCAAAAGATGGCCTTATCCGAATGCTGGGAATCTGAGAACAAGTTCTTCTCTCTGGCAGAGGGGGCTTCACAGAAGTGATTGAGTTAGGGATCTTGAGATGGGGACGGGGGGGTGATCCTGGATTGTCTTGGTGGGCCCAGTGTCATCACCAAGATCCTTTACCTTTTAAAAAAACTTTTTGTCTTATATTGGAGTATAGCCAATTAACAACATTGTGATAGTTTCAGGTGGACAGCAAAGGGACTCAGCCATATGTGTATACGTGTCCATTCTCCTCCAAACTCCCCTCCCATCCGGTCTGAGATATGACCTTGAACAGAGTTCCATGAGCTATATAGTGCGTGCTTAGGTGCTCAGTTGTGTCTGACCCTTTGCAACTCTTTGGACTGTAGCCCACCAGGCTCCACTGTCCATGGGATTTTTCAAGCAGGAATGCTGGAGTGGGTGGCCATTTCCTCCTCCAGGGGATTTTCCCGACCCAGGGATCAAACTGGGGTCTCCTGCATTGCAAGCAGATTCTTAATCCGCTGAGTGATCAGGGAAGCCCGATAGGTCTCTTTTGTTTTATTTTAACTAGTCATTCGTTCGGTTGGCTGTGTCGGGTCTCCGTTGCGTCGTGAGGGACCATCCCTTGTGGCACGTGGACGCTCTCACAGCTTCCGTAGCTGCGGCTAGAGGGCTTATTTGCCGGGAGGTGTGTGGAAGCTTGGTTCCTCAGGGATCAAACACATGTCCCCTGCGTTGCAAGGCTGATTCTTAACCACTGGACCACCAGGGAAGTCCCTGGTTACCCATTTTTAAATAGCCGAGGTCCTCTGAGTGAAGAAGCCGGGAAAGGAGACTCGGAGCCGGAGCGCGGGCAGGTTGAAAGGCGGCCTCTAGGAGCTGGAAGGAGCGAGAAGATGGCCCCTGCCCATTCTGCAGCCTCCAGCAGGAACCTTCCCCGCGGGCCCCTTTTGAGCTTCTGCCCTCCAGTCCTGTAAGGTGATATATGAAACTCAGACATAAAGAAGGCTAGGCACCAAAGAATTGATGGTTTCGAACTATGGTGCTGGAGAAGACTCTTGAGAGTCCCTTGGACACCAAGTAGACCAAACCAGTCCATCCTAAAAGAAATCAACGCTGAATATTCATTGGAAGGACTGGTGCTGAAGCTGAAGCTCCAGTACTTTGGCCACCTGATGTGAAGAGCTGACTCATTGGAAAAGACCCCCATGCTGGGAAAGATTGAAGGTAGGAAGAGAAGGGGATGACAGAGGATGAGATGGTTGGATGGCATCACCGACTCAATGGACATGAGTTTGCGCAAGCTCCTAGAGATAGTGAAGGACAGAGAAACCTGGAATGCTGTAGTCCATAGGGTTGCAAAAGTCAGATGCGACTTAGCAACTGAGCAACAACAATAACAACAACTCCACTCCATTTGTAGTGATTTGCTTGTTACAGCAGTGATAGGAAGCTCATACAACCCCAACCCCTCACCCCGGGTCCCCAGGCCTGTCTGGCCATTTTCCACCCTGGAGACAGTTGCTCCCCTCCCCTACTGCCCTGAGCACCCAGCCCCTTCGGCCTTCAACCACACTGTTCCTTCCGCCTGATACAACCCTCCTTGGCCAGAGGCTGTCTACCAGCTCCCACACAGCACTCACCCCAGGGTCCCATCCTTGCTACAGCCGTCTCGATCCTCAGGACGCTCTACCTTGAACAGATGAATGTGTTGGAAGCTAATGGGATCCGTGGCCTCTAGCTCTTGGATGGGATAGCTTGGGGTTTCTAAAGGGCCTGAGCCTCGGGAATCAAAGGACAGTCTTTAGAGGGTCCCACCAGCAGGTGGCTTGGCAGTGACCATCCTCTGGCCTTGCGTTCCCCCACTAAAGACTCAAGTTCTGGCTTCATGGGCTTCCCAGGTAATGCTACTAATAAAGAGCCCGCCCACCATTGCAGGAGATGTAAGACACAGGTTGGATCCCTGGGTTGGGAAGATCCCCTGGAGGAGGGCATGGCCAACCACTCCAGTGTCCTTGCCTGGAGAATCCCATAGACAGAGGAGCCTGGTGGGCTACACTCCATGGGGTCCCAGAGTCAGACATCACTGACAGCACTTACCACACACACATTTGCCCATTCAGGTTCAAAATGGCATGGGACACTTAACTGCTGACCCTGATCTGAGGCCACAGAAAGGGCAGGAATTTTAGAATGAAGACTCAACAGGTGGCCCTGCTCCCTCCTGGTCCACCTCCCAGGGCTCAGTCACCCCTTGGCACCCACGTGGCCCCTAACCCAGCCAGGAGCCCCTCAAGAGCAGGTGGCTGAATGCTCATCCCCTGCTTGGGGGACCCCTCCTCAGCCAGCCCACCTGCACCTTCCAAACCAGGGCTGTCGGGAAAACATCCAGACGTGGGTGCTGGCGGGGGAGGGGCACGTGGGGACACACTCGCTGCTGCTGCAGGAGCTCGGGAGCCGAGGGCCTCCCCCAGGATGACCCCTGGCTGGACAGAGGAGCGTGAAGGCTGCTCTCCCCGAAGTTCCCCACCCCGGACCCACAAGCAGCCTTGGAACCAGCCCACAGCCTGCATCTCCCGTCACCCCTGTAAGAAGGGAGGCTCTGACACCGTGAAGATGGCTACTCAGAAATAAAGTATCGTGCGTGCGTGCTCAGACGCTTCAGTTGTGTCCGACTCCTTGCCACTCTACAGACTGCCGCCCGCTGGGCTCCTCTGTCCATGGGGTTCTCCAGGCAAAGACACTGGAGTGGGTTGATCTTCTCAACCCAGGGCTCGAACCTGCGTCTCTTCTGTCCCCCTGCCAGGTGGGTTCTTTGCCCCCAGCGCCACCAAACAGCAAAGAGAAGGAAAAGAACAAGTGTGGGTAGGACGTGAGGACACAGGAGCCCCCTGTGTACCACTGGTGTGAATGTCAAGTGGGGCAGCCAAGGTGGAGAACAGGATGGAGCGTCCTCAAAAGATAATCCCCAAACTGCCATTTGACACAGCAGTTGCACCCGAAGAAACTGAGAAACGAAGGAGACATTTCAATGCATCTGTGTTCCTAGCAGCAGCATCCACAGCAGCCAAAAGGTGGAAGCTGCCTGGCGCCTGCCGACAGCTGAACAACAAGTGATATTTGCTAGAATGCGGCATGATTATATTAGATTCGGTCTGAAGAAGGAGGGAGCCTCTGACACAGGCCACGAGGCCATTACACTGGATGAATCTCGAGGACATTACGCTGAGTGAAGTAAAGCAGTCACCAAAGGACAAAGACTCTCTGCTTCCACCCGGTGAGGTTGATAAAGACAGAAAGTACAGGGGTGGTTGCCAGGGGCTGGGGGAGGGGAGCGCGTGTCTCACGGGGACAGTCTCAGTTTTACAAGATGGACGCATCGTGGGGACGGATGGTGGCCTAACCCTGCGAAAGCACTCACGGCCGCAGAACTGCACGCTTGAAGACAGTCAGGGTGGTGAATTTTATGTGTCTTTTACCACAATTAAACCGGTTTAAAGGGGGGGGGTGGTGGCTTGGACTTGCACCATCTCCTCTCCAACTGTTGTTTTCAAATCCTCTGTATCTTCTTGCAGCTGAAAGGGAAACCCTGTTCCCAGACCACAAGCAAACAGGGCTGCCCAGGTGGATGTGGGGCCAGACCCTCCTTGGCAGCACCCCCCTGACCCTCAGCACCTCCGATGGGCAGCATGAAGCACCCCACTTGGCGCCTCCTCCGGTCCCTTCCAGGCTGGTGGGTCCTGGAGTCCAAGGTCCCAGAGATGGAGACGGGGCTGAGGGGAGCCTCTCCTGACTTTGCTGGTCAGCATTTCAAAGACCCTTTGGTCATACCTGGAGGTTGCCCAGGGGGCAGCTGTGGCCCGAAGGGTACCACACCACCAATGAGGAGTGGGCAGAAGCCTCCAAAGAGCCTCCTCCTCCAAAGGGTCAAGTCAGGACGGTTCCCTGTGGGGGCAGCCTTGGGGGCCTGTAACTCCGCAATAGTAAAAGCAGCTTCTGGAAAAGATTCTCCCCTTTCTCCTCTGCAGCCCTTTCCAGAGATTTCGAGATCATTAATTTAAGTGCAAGAGAAGTCCTGGTGGAAAATATTCATTGTTACAAGCTGGACGTTTCATGTGGGCTCATTAAATCCACCAGCCATCCCAGGAAAATGCTGGGGGGCGGGGGGCGGGTGGAGTGCAGGGGAGAGGAGGGTGGTCCCTTTGAAGAGGAAACGGGGAGGGCAGTGGGCAGGGCAGGCGAGAGGAGGGGTGACCCCTCAGCTCTCACTAAAGTGGCTTGGCTTAGCCCAGGAGAGGGGCCAACACAGATGAGCGCCTTTGAAACTGGGTCCTTTCCGTGCGTCACCTCGTCTCAGCCGCCAGTCACAGAAGAGGCAGCTGAGCCGCTGGGCTGTTATGCAGACTTGTCCAAGGAGCCGCAATTACAACGGACACGGCCAGCATGCAAAGCTGTGGACACACCCCTCTAGGACCGCAGAGCACCACATGCTCTAAAAGGCAGCCTCCAAGCTGAGGCCCACTGGCCTCCGGCTGGTAATCACTTAGTCATCTTGCAAACAGTTGATGAACTTTCCTATCTGTGTCTCTACTTGTTCAGATACATTTTGGCTGTAATAAATACATATTTGCTGTAATAAATGCCAAAAATAACACTGGATTAAACCAGATAGAGGGCTTCCCAGGTGGTGCTAGTTAAGAACCCATCTACCAACGCAGGAGACATAAGAGACATGGGTTCAGTCTCTGGGTCGGGAAGATCCTCTGGAGGAGGCCTTGGCAGCCCACTCCAGTATTCTTGCCTGGAGAATCCCATTGACAGAGGAGCCTGGCAGGCTACAGTCCACAGGGTTGCCAAGAGTCGGACATGACTGAAGCGACTTAGCATGTGCAGAAGCCAAACAAGAGAGAAGGTTGTTTTTCTTTTTTCTCCCTCTCATGTAACAGTCTGAGCTTCAGCATTCTAGAGTCATGTTGTGGTAACCCAGGCCCTTTCCGCCCTGTTGCTCTGTGAGCCTCAAAACCCAGCTTCCATCATGTCCAGTCAAGATGGCTGCTCTGGCTCCTGCCATCACATCTGTCATCCAGCAGTGGGAGCAGAAAGAAGAAGGGGAAGCCACCTCTCTTCCTAGTGGGGGAAAGTCCTAGAGGTTTCACAGATCTTGATTTCATATGTGTCATTGGTTAAATAGATACATATAGCTACGAGGGAGGCTGAGAACTTGAAAGAATAGCCATGTACCCAGTTCAAATTTGAGGTTTCTTTTACTTTTGAAAGAGTGGAGAGTGGGTAGTGGGGAACGACTAACAATCTCTGCCTAGAATACCATCTCCCCTCCCTCCAGGGTCACGGTGAACCAAAAGTCACAAGTAAAAGGCAGTGCAGACTTCAGGAGAGGAGAGAGGTGATATGAGGAAGAATCTGAGGGGTCAATGTCTGGACCAAGGCTTGAGGGACAACTGGAAGACCAGCCGGAAGGAGTTCTAGAAGAGGTGGTAGCAGATAGTGGATGGAGCACCTGTGCAGAAACTGGGCTTTGTTGTGAAGAGCTAAAACTCGAAGCCGGAGACAGGAGTCCATGCTCAGATGCAGAGTCAGATGGAGAGGCGTCCCATCTCCCCAAGCCTTGGCTGGCGCCTTGTGCAAAGGCTGGTGGTCTCCATCAGTGCTCACGGGCCTGGCATTCGTGGAGTCGCGGCCGTGACACTTGAGTGGCGGGATCACTGGGTCAGTGTCAGACAGGGGCAGGCACTGGACCAGAAGAGGGAAAGAGAGAGCCCACTGGAAGCCTCCAAGGCCAGGCTGAGTGGTTTGGATGTTACTCGGAAGCTGGACATTTGCAAGTGGGATAGCATCCTGGGCAGAGAGTGGATTTTCAAACCCGGCTCTGGAGGATGGAGAGGAGGAGTGAGATCGGAGGTGTCAAAGCCTAACAGAAGGCAGCTATACACGGTCCCCAGAGAGAGACAGTGTGGCACAGACCTGCTGAAGTCAGGATACCCTTCAGGCATTTGGGAAGACTTCCTGGAGGAGGCAGCCCCACAGCTGTGCCAGCCAAAGCAAGGGAAGGGGAGGCGGGGAGGGGACTTGCCCTGGAAGGGACAAGCGAGGGAAGGGCGGATAAGCCAAAGCTTGGCAGTGCCCCCAGAGATGCCCCCAGCCACTCAGAGCACCCTGGCAGCTCTAGCTGTGCCTGGCAGTACATCCATGTCCCAGCTGACCCTCCCAGGAACCAGCGAGTTAGAGATCTTGCTCCCATTTACCAGAAGAGGAAGCTGGAGCCCAGAGAGAGCTGACCACTTCCCCGAGGCCACACAGCAGTCATGCCTGGAGCCCTCGGCACACTTGAACCATCCTGGGTCCAATAGGATGACCTTCAGAAATGCTCTGGTGCTATCTTCTTGGATTCAGGAAGGCTTTTCATCCTGCTTTACCTGCATCCTAGCCTCCAAGCATCACTCGTGAGGCAGAGAGAGGGACCCACTGACCAGGAAGACAAACTGAGGCCAGAGAGAGCAAGTCGCCTGCCCGGGGGGCACTGCCCGTGATCGCCAGCCAGCAGGGTCTGCAGCCAGCTCCCGCCAACTCCTCGTCCTGTTCCCACGATCCTGGCCTGGCTGGGGCCTTCCTCCCCTCCCCCAGCACCCCCACTGTTTTCCTGGCTCTTTCTCTCTCCGGGAAGGGAGCGTGCTCTGAGTCTGTTTCCCTGGGAGAAATCCATTTTCAGAATCTGGAGGTGTTGAAATGTGTTCTTTTTTCCTCTCCAGAGAGCCCTTCTTGAGGACAGAGGTACCCCGAGAATCCCTCTGGGGCCACCACCAGCCGGGGAGGGCAGTCCGTCAGGAGGGCCTGACCCCAGCCAGGGTGGGAGGATGCCCTGCAAGGGGTCTGGGGAGGTGACCTATCCATCCTGGGACAGTGGGCAGTGGGGCTGCCCTGGACACGCCCACACCTGCACCTTGACTTCTGGAGACGCTCAGCTGCTACCCCCCAGCTGGGGCTGCAGCCCTTCTGGTCCCGAGAGCAGGGTGGCTCCTGAGCCCACCTGCCTGGCTCAGGGCAGGAGCATCATCTGGGGAGGGTAGGTCTTACCATCAGCATCTGCCAGTGGGGCCTGTGGAGGTCACGGAAGTGCTTGCTCTAAAGGGCTGTGAGCCTCCGCTAACCCACGGAGCCAGCCCCCAGGGTCATGGGCACAGGGGGTTGCTGGCTGAGCGAGGTGGGGGAAGGAAGGGGGCGCAGGAGTGGAGGCGATAGGAGGGGAGACTGGAGGAGGGGGGGGTCGTGGCCCTCTGCCCCAGCACGCTGACTGCACCTGCCCAAGGCTGGCCATGCAGCCGCTTTCAACATCCGCTCTGGAATGAGGATCTGGCCTCGCCTTCCCCACCCTTGTCTCCGCAGGCTCTGACCACACCTTCTTGCGGCTGACCCGCCCCCGCCCCAGGGCTCCCAGGCCCTCCCCGGGGGCTCCTTCTGTCTAGTGGAGGCCTTGCATGCTGACCCACTCCGGTTGTAGGCCTGGGGTCTTGGGGAGAAGTTCCTTGAGCTCCAAGAACGCACATCCCAAATCGTGGACTCGTGGGCCACTCAGACTGAAGCCCGGAAGGGTCTTGGCAAGACCAGGCTGTCCACGGCCTCGCCCTGCCTGGGGCCCACAGCACCCAGGAGATCTCAGCCTCAGTTCTGAGCCTTCAGGACAGGAAGCAGCCTTGGCCAGGGACACCAAGGGACTTCAGCAAGAGGATGTTCAAGGACCCCCCACCCCCACTAGGGGAGTCTGCCCGCAGGGCGGTCACGTGATGACTCTGCCTGTCCCCGTCCAGCCCACAGCCAGCCCCACCACAGCCCTTACATCCCCAAGTAAGTCACCCTGAAACTCCAGTAGAGCCGTTTCACTGTGGGTCCGAGGAGGGCCGGAGGAAGCTAGGTCCCTCTGGGTTGGGCTCTCTTCCTCTGTCATCTGCCTCTGCATCTTGGCCCGCTGGCCACAGGGTAAGGACCAGGTTTACCCAGGCTTGTCGAGACTTCCAGCCAGCCCTGGGCCAACCTCCAAACCAACCTGGCATTCCAGCTCCCACCCACAGACCAGAGCCCCTCCAAGGCAAGGCTGGGGTGGTCCTCAGAGCATCTGAGTGCTGCAGGTGCTGAATGAAAGAACGGACGAATGGGTGGGCGTGCCACCCTGCACAGCCTTGGCAGGACTCACCCCTCCCTGCCACTTCCTCACCACGGCTGAGCACAGAGCTTCCCACCCCAGGACTAACACTTGAAGACACACTGCACTTTGGGCCTGGGGCACAGTAGGGACTTGATGAAAGCTCCCCAGCATCCGCGAGTCCCTGTCCTGTCTACAGATGGAGGAGCCAAGGCAGTGGAGACTCCGCTCCTCAGAAATAGAACAGACTTTGCACAGTCCTCCTGGGTAACTGTACCCTCGCGTGTTGAACTGCTTCACGGTAACAGGCTCCTGTCCTGGATAAAGCCCCCTGCCCTCCCAGGAACCACCCCCAGGCAGCGAAGGGAGGCAAGGTATAGCCCCTAATTCTAGGGACCCCAGCCTCACCTCCACCCTCCCTTCTGCTTTGCCTCTTTCGAGAAGCTTCTGCATACCCCTTGGTGGGGGTGATGGGTACAAGGATGTGTATTAATGACCCCCTTCTGTGACGCTGACAACCCCACCATTTGCCTATCAGCTGGCCTGCTGGGCGGGTCCTTGGGCAGACGGGAGTGTGGGGACGTTGGGGGTCCCTCTGAAGCAGGGGCCATACCTTGCCCCCCTTCCCTGCCCAGCAGGCCAGCTGACAGGCAAATGGTGGGGTTGTCAGCGTCACAGAGGCAAATATCAGAGGCAGAGGCTAGGCCTGCCTCCCAGGCTCCCTGTCTCTCTCTCCATCCCTGTCTCTCGATGGCACTCTCTCACCCCTACTGTCTCTCTCCCTGAGACCCCTGCCCCCAGCCCTAGGTGGAAGTTCCTTTACAAAACACGGAGCTCATCCCCATCGTAGAGGTGAGAACAGGAGGCCCACGGGAGCAGGGATGGACCAGGTCATGCAACAAGGTCAGTGTCCAAGCAAGAAACGGGGAGACCCCAGGGACTCGCCAAGTTCATCAGTGAGCCCTTGGGGCCATTTAGACCACAGGACATGGGTCCTCCGAGAAGGGTGCTGACCAGCCTCACACAGCTGCCACAGGGAAGGGGGAGGGGGTGGACCTGAGACCCTACAGAAATGCATCTTCCCTCGACATCACACTTCAGAGTCAGGCTGGGTCTGGTCCCACTTGGGTCCAGCTAAACCTTGGGCCAGGTGCCAGGAGGGCCGGGCTGAGGGTTCAACCAGCTGCAGTCCGAGGCTCCATCCTGGTGGGAGACAGTCCGTCACACTCCCGGTGCCCCGAGTTTCCCCAGGAGCTCGGCAGGCCCACCCCCGAGTGGGTGCCCTCTCTGAGCTGACAGGATGGGAGCAGACACGGAACAAGCAGGGGCTAAGGTGAGCCATGCGTCAAGGCCGCTTCCTTTCTGTGTCTCTGCCATCCCCGTGGGACCCAGCCAGGCGCGCCCACCAGAGCAGGAGGGGTCCGTGGAGCAGAGCATCCCAGACAGCAGAGTCCACTCTGACACCAGAGCATCCCTGGGTCAGCTGACACTGGCGGACCCCCGGGCACGCCAGGGAGCCTGCCAAGATCAGCAAGGTGCCCCGAGCCGCCCTCAGCGGGTGAGGAACCCTGCTCGCTGCCATGCGATTATTTGTTACCAGGCGCCGAGTGGCAGCGAGGGGCTGCAGAGCCTAACTCACCAGGAGCACCATCTGCTCTGAGATGCGCTGGCAGACCCCCCTCGAGTCACCAAGGCTCCGAGAGGCCCAGGGACTTATTCGAGGTCACCCCAGGAGTGGGCTCAAGTCCAGAAGCCCTCTGGGGCCCCACCCCACCATGTGCTGGCCGGGCAGACCGCTGAGTCAGTCCCCGTGTGCCCGCAGGGAGGCCCTGGTCAGCGAGTGAGATGTGGGGGAATGGAGCTCTCTGTATTTGTGGGGTACAAGGAGAAAGGGCAGCTGTGCCAAGCCCCAAAGGAGGAAACTAGCTTCTGCAGCTGGAGAAGGAGGCGGCCGAGTGGGCCTCCTGGGTGGGCAATCAGCAGGAGCAAGGCAGGACCCTCTCGGTCCACTCCAGCTGCACGGCCATCACCACCACCACCGCACAGAGACCTGTGACCCCACCTGTGCCCGTGAACTTCACCCGCTCGGAGCTGAGCTACCGCCAACCCCCTCCATCAGATCCATCAGACGACAGCTGAGGAAAAGCAGGCGCATTCGGACAGCCGCTGCTTGTCCGGCCCCCCTGTGCCAGGCACGCCTCATTCACACCTCCTGGGCTCTCCATCAACCCCCAAGCAGAGGGTACCGGCACCCTCATTCACAGATGAGCTCAGAGAGGGTCAGGAATGTGCCCAGTGCCACACAGCCTACAGGAAGTGGAGCCAGGATTTGAATCAAGTGTGTGAGATCCCAGAGATCCCAAAGGTCAAGCAACCCGTTGGATGGAAAAGCTCGGTCCTTACGGGGACAGCCTCGGCTATGGGCATCCACACCTGCCACCACCCAAGGGCCCTGGAGACGCCGTCCTCAGAGAAGTGTTTTCACTGGCCAGGGGCCAGCATCCCAGCACCCAGCCCTCTCGATGCAGGGTTAGCTGGCTTCGAGACCGTGGCTTGTCAGCAACCATCTTTCCCCAACAGTGTGAAATTCCAAAAGCAAAGCTTTATTATGCCCACAATACCGAGGCCCAGCCCTCTGCCGCCCCCCATCCCGGCCTAGTGCAGGAATCTTCTCCTGAGACCTGCAGACACCTCCAACTCGGCGTATTCCCAAAGAACAAGGCAGACTCCCCTTCCCCAGAATTCCCATCCCTCTGAGAAGCCAGGTTACCTCCAAGCCCTTCTCTCAGCCTCCCCACACCCCATTCTGCCCCCAGTGTCACCCCATTAATCACTGAGCATCTCTCATTAACTAGTGAGGGTGAGTTCTGGAATCAGACACTAGTTCTGTGTCTTTAGGCAAATCATTTCTCTGAGCCTCAGTTTTCTCATCTATAAAATGGGGGTAATAAAAGTTGCATATAGTCAAAGCTATAGTTTTTCCAGTAGTCATGTACAGATGTGAGAGTTGGACCATAAAGAAGGCAGAGTGCCGAAGAATTGATGCTTTTGAATTGTGGTGTTGGAGAAGACTCATGAGAGTCCCTTGGACAACAAGGAGATCAAACCAGTCCATCCTAAAGGAAATAAACACTGAATATCCATTGGAAGATCTGGTGCTGAAGCTGAAGCTCCAATACTCTGGCCATCTGATGTGAAGAACTGACTCATTGGAAAAGACCCTGATGCTGGTAAAGATTGAGGGCAGGAGGAGAAGGGGACGACAGAGAATGAGATGGTTGGATGGCATCACTGACTCAATGGACATGAGTTTGAGCAAACTCTGGGAGATAGTGAAGAACAGGAAATCCTGGTGTGCTGCAGTCCATGGAGTTGCAAAGAGTTGGGCACAACTGAGAAACTGAACAACAATAACAACCTCCGTACATGGTGGGGTTGAATGATCTGCCCATTTCACAGATGACAAGATGGAGGCATGGAGAATTCAAGTGACTTGCCCAAGATCACACAGCTTGACCGTAGTAGAGTGACACACACAGAGGCTGCTGGGACACACAGAGTTGCATAGACCCTCCTTTCCCTGAGCCTTCCTGTCTCCCACCAGCTCCAAAAGATCTCACTGAAGACTAGGGGCCTTTCCCTGGAGCACACCTACTCTTTCCAGGGGCCTGGCCAGGCTCTGGGGCTCCTGAAGGGTAAACACTGAGCCTGATTCACTGTGAGCCCACTGGGAGCATAGGGTGGACAAGGGTTTGGGGTTGGGGGTAAGGGGTCAATGCAATTCAGGAGGGCACCCTCACCAGACAGCAGAGCTGAGACCCTCACCGCTTTATTGGCCATCTCTCAGCCTCAGCAACGCCAGGCGAGGGTCCCTCTCTGCTGAGCTCCTACACGCTGGCAGCCATGAGCGTAGTGGCATTTACTCTGTACAGAGCCCTGGGTATCTGCACCATGGTGACCCCAGGTTCAGAGACGGAGGCTGACTGGCCTCAGAGACGGTCCTACCGGCATGTGTCCAGCGCAGGCACACCCACAGCTGCCCATCTCGGGCAGCTGGACAGTCATTTTGTCTTCTGGACATTGGGAATCACAGCCATCAGGTCTAACTACCAGGATATTGGAGGCACAATGGGTCTGTGGCCCACGTGGAGGCTGCTGGGGTGGCCCTGGGTCCCCAGGGGGGAATAGGTCCTTCTTCACGGTTCCACTCTTTCTTCTTCTCTGTGGCGCCCCCTGCTATTCCACAGCTTCCTGCAAGAGGCTTGAAGAGCACTTCAGAACAAGGCTGGGTATAAATAGATACACCCACATGTGCCCTCGTGTAGAGTGGCCACTGCCCGGCATAAAGACCAGGGCAAATACAACGTGGTCACGGCATCAGGCACACCTCTCGGTCGAGGAAAAAGAGTCGTAGAAGCAAAGCAATTTAGGGTGCCAGTCCGCTGGCTGATTGTACCCTACCTTCTTCCAGAGAGAGTAAGAGATGGACAGGACAGACTGACCCAAAGATGGCTCTCCAGCCCACTGGAGGGCTCAGAGCAGAGTCTGACTTCCACATGAATGACTGAGCATCCGACATCCCTCCAGCCCCAGGCAGGCCGCGCCCATGGGCAGCCTCCCATACAGGCCTCAGGAAAGGAGTTACCCGCCCTCTGCAGGGGCCCAGTCTGGCACCAGGAGGCTTGCAGAATGCTTAGTTGTGTCTGCGCTCAGGGCAGGAGCAAGTCAGAACCAGGCTGGGTCTGAGAGGCAGGACTGGGCCCACATACAAGGCCCCAGAGCTGGGGCCAGAAAGGGGCAGGTGAAAGACGGGCTGGGAGCAGGTTCCATCGAGCAGGGGGCTCTCGACAGCCCCAGAGCGAACTGAGACTCCAGCTCCAGAGCAGCATCCAGGGAAGGACCTATAGGCCCTCCTTGAATCTTCTGGGATCATGGAGGCGTAGTGCAGGGAAGGCATGGAAAGCAGCCTCTCACTCCCCATGCGATGTGTGATGAGGCTGGAGGGAGGGCGGGATGCGCCCAGGTCACCCACTAGGTAGCCAGGGCCTCACCTCCAGGCCTTCCCCTCTCTTTGGCCAGGAGCCTCAGACCTCCCCCGGCTCAGGAACGCTGCCAAAGCCAGCTCCATGCAGGCCCCGAGGCCCCAACAAGCTCTCCTGGCCGAGCTCCCAGGCGGCCAACCACCCCAGAGCCCCGCCGGCAGCTCCCGGGAGGGTGCCCAGCCAGAGCATGTCCTGTGAAGATGGACAGAGACCTGCTGGGCCAAGGACACCTCTAAGACTCCCAAACCCGGAGACCGCTGAGCCCGCAGCCACCGCCCAC
This sequence comes from Oryx dammah, assembly GCF_014754425.2. Taxonomy (NCBI): domain Eukaryota; kingdom Metazoa; phylum Chordata; class Mammalia; order Artiodactyla; family Bovidae; genus Oryx; species Oryx dammah. The sequence continues at coordinate 3,490,869 of NW_024070200.1, read as the reverse complement.
CAGTGGCGCATCCACCCTGTTGAGCCGAACAGAGCCGGAGTTGCAAGAGGTCGAGTCAGAAAGAAGAAACGGTCTTTGAAGCAAAAGCAAAGGGTGAGCACAGCCCTCCCCCCTGCCCCCCGATGGGGGCTCTTGGGTCCCGTGAGAGGACTCCCAGGAAGGTCAGCGGCCAGGGGGACGCGGTGGGGGTGGTTTCACCAGACGCTCTACCCAAAGGGGACCTCCCAGGGACTGTGTGCCCCCCGGTCCCAGGTCCTTGAAGACCTCACTCTGCCCGGCTGCAGACACGCCCTACCTCGCTTAGGGCTGCCCGCCAGCGTGCAGAAGGGCAGGATGAAATGTTTGGAAGTTAGACGTTTCCAATGAGTCCACACTGCATTCGGGAAGGTGGTTTCACAAAGCTTTATTGGATTCCTTGGGGGCGCGGTGGGGCAGGATCGTCGCTGTGGAGGATCCTGGCTGGGCTGGCCTGGGAGAGGCAGGGTCTGGGCAGCAGCTGACACGAGAACAGTGGTGAGAGGAGCCCAGGCCTCTGCCCCAAGGAGGGAGACGGTGGGGGTGGGGCACGCCAGACCCAGGGGCAGGTGCAGGCCAAGGAGAAGGCCTGCGGGTCCCAGGGGAGGGAGGAAGCAGAGGGAACAGCATGCACGGAGGCTCAGAGGCAGGACGGCGGCTGGGACCCCCCCAGGGCCCCAGGAGGCCTGCGCAGGGGGCTGGGGAGATGGAGCGCTGAGGCCTCTGGGCAAGCTCACGGCCAGGACACACCTGTTGCTCGAGTTGCTTGGCCAGGTGCGCTAGCAGCCCCTGCCCCCGGCTGAAGCCCCAGGGGGCCCTCCCGCAGGGGGGTGCCTGAGCGCCCCGCGGGGAGTCTCAGCATCCATCTGGCAGTGGGAGCTGTGTTACCTGGAGGGAGACACCGGCTGGGAGGCCCCTCTCCCGCCACCCACACAGGGCAGTGTGGGGGAGGGGCCGGAGAGGACGGTCTGCAGAGCAAGGTTTCTGGGGAGCAGCGACGTCCTCCCTGCTCTACCCGGGGGCCCCAGCCACCTGCCCAACCTCCTCCCCCCGTCCAAGTTGCTCCTGGACACCCAGGAGACCCAGGCCAACGTGTCCTTCCCTTTCTTTCCCCGGCCTGCCCCCTGCTGGAGCTGCCGCAGGGCAGGCAGGAAGGAGGCGGTCGGCCCGGCCAGCCTACTGGCGTGGGAACAGCCCAGGCTCCAACTCTGGTCCCCCAGGGCCCGAGGCCTGGATCTTCCAGGTCCCAGGTAAGACTTGCCCTCAGGCGAGGGCAAGTCAAGACAAGATGTGGGCAGCTGGGAGGAAGCAGCCTGGGGAGGCGGGGAAGGGGGCAGGGGCTGCTTGGGAGGGAAAAGGGTTTAGGAGGCAGAAGAGAGGGAGGGAGGGCCGGGCAGAGGCAGAGGAGCGAGAGTCTCCGCACGGGGCCTGTATCCCAAAGGCCACTTGGAGCTCGGACTGTCCTCACCTGCACAGGGGCTGTGGGAGCCGGAGGGTCCGATGTCCCGGAATCCCGAAACACTGGGTGGAGCCGGCTGGCCCGAGGAACAGGAGCAGATCCGCCAGGACGCCGACAGTCCTGAGGCCAAGCACTGCTCACCCGAGCCTCCCTGGGGCCGGAGGGCCTATGGGCTGGTGGTCTCCCTGGGCTGCCCGCAGAGGCTCCGGAGGGACCAGGCTTACCTGTGCTCCAGGCCACTCCTTCCTCACACCCTGCCACCACCACCTCATCCCAGGCAGCGCCGAAGGCCCTCTCAGCCAGGCGATGTCCCTGCGGCCTGGGGCGGGGGCGTTGGCTTTTTGATTTTCCAGGTCCCAGGTAAGACTTGGCCTCAGGTGAGGGCAAGTCAAGACCAAGATGTGGGCAGCTGGGAGGAAGCAGGGGGTAAATGAGGGTAGGGAGGACAGCCCCATGGCCCTGGCCCGGTTCCTGTATACATGTGGTGGGGACAGTGCACAGGTCTGAGACTGCCACCTCCCAGAAATTAAGGAATCAGGGCTGGAGAGTCTGTCCAACAGAAGTTGGGACTCCCATGACCCCTGTCCAGGAGCGGGCAAACTCAGGGCCCCAAAACATCCTTCAGAGACTAGCCAAATAGAAAGCTTCTCTTCTCTTCTCCCCCCAGCCACCACCCCGACTCGCCGGCCCAGCAAAAAATAAGTCAAGGAACCACAGATTCGCCAGCTCAGAGATGCTCTGCGGGGGGTGGGGGAGCAGGCAAGGGGGACGCCCCCAATCCAGGTTTTGGGATCAGGAAGAATTCCCTAACTCACCTAAAGACCCCTACCCACGGTGCTGATGGGCAGTGCCAGGGGCGCGGAGAACAGCGGGGACAGGGATGAAGCGGCCTTTCCTCTGGGTGGGAAGTTCCCCTGCTCTGCAGCAGCCAACGCCGCCGCCCCAGGCCGCAGGGGCATCGCCTGGCTGGGAGAAAGAGAAAAGGGTCTACCTTCAGGGCCCTGGCCTGCCTTCCACTCGGGGTCTCGACCTGCCGGAGCCGCGGTCCCAGGTGGGAGTTTGCAGGGCAGAGGGTCCCGCCAGGGTCGCGAAAACCGGAGGAGAGGACCTCTGCCCGAGACGCGCATCTCTCTCCGCGCCCGCTGGGGCCCGCCGGGTCCTGGGTTGGGGCTCGGTACCCTAGGTTGACTCCCCGAGACTTGTTCCCTCGCCGCCGCCGCCGCCGCCGAGAGCGGTGCCCTCGCCGGATCCGGATCAGCGAGCTTCCACCTCTGCCCGGGATGCGAGCGCTGTGTCCGTCCCGGGAAGAAGTTAGGCGGCCGGTCCCCGGGCGGGTAGCGAGCGCACGGGACGCCGGCGGTGGCGGCGCCGGGCTCGGGCTCAGCCACCGCCGCCCCAGACGAGTCCCCGCGACCGCGAGAGCGTCCCAGGCGGGCTGGACTCCCCCGGCGTCAAGATCGCTCCCGACCCGGTTCAGGCCTCGCCTCGGGGATCAAGGAGGCCCGAGACGAGGCGACCTGGCTCCCAGCTTCCGGGACCCCACAGGTCAAGGTACTCCGCGCCCCGCCGCCCCAAGTCGCCGGCCCCGCGCCGCGCGCAGCGAGTCATGAGAAGATCTCGGACGTGGCGGCAGAGCCGACCAGGGCCCCCATGGAGTTGGGGAGTTACCCCGCACCCCTAAAAGCCTCCACACACATTCCCCGTTGAGAGTACGCACTTCCCCGCGTCCCAGCGCCTCCGCGGTGAGTCGAGCCGCAGCGCTCTGGGTCGGTGAAGGTGGCTCAGCGCGGGCGCTCCAGTCCCGACGTTCCCGGGGCAGAGAGCGACGTCCGGGGACGCACGGGACGGGTGCGCCCAGCGGCCGGGGCTGCGCCGGCCGAGGCGAGCGGCGAGAGGGGAGCGCTCCGGCGTTCAGGCAACAGCTACCCCTAGTGGGAGAGCCGCCCGGGGCCGCCGCCGCCCCGCGCCCGCCGCCCCGCGCCCGCCGCGCCCAGCGCCCAGAGCGCTCCCAGCTCTGCTGGGGCGCAAGGACGGCGCTGCCTTCCCCGGGCCTCCGCGTTTCTGACGCCGGTCGCCAACCCGCCCGCTAGCCCTGCCCTCCGCACCTCCCCGCCGGGACCCGGAGACCGCTGACCCGAGAGCTGCGGCGCAGAGCCGGGGCGCTATGGGACGGGGCGGGCGCGGCCCGCGCGGCGCGCGGCGGCCTCGGGCGACGGCGGGGGGCGCCGAGCGCGGTGTGCGTGGCGGGGCGGTGCGGGGGGCGGCCGTGTGC